>NC_073377.1:137838400-138148400 GCF_028641065.1 Leucoraja erinaceus | reverse complement strand
GAACCTGGATATTCAGGGAATGGCGGAATATTGATCACGTGTAGGCATAGGAGATCAGTTTAACTTGGCATCTTGATCAGCATGGACATAATGGGCTGAAGGGCCTGTTCCTGTGCTGGACTCTTCTCTCACCCGTATAGAACCGGCAAAACTCAACGAGACTTAGTATTTTTATGAGCTTTGCAATGTACTTTTCTTTTTATTATGAATAGTTTTATTTTTTTAAGTTGGAATTTGAGGCCAGGACGGGGCACACAGGCGCTACCTGATCCACGAGTTCCTCCAGCTCTTTGTTGCCCTAGGTTCCAGTCGGAATCTCCTGCGGTTCCCCAGCACAGGTTAGTCAAGTCTCCCTGAATAATCCTCCCTCTCTAAACTGTGGTGTCATTTACCCATCCCCAGTGCCCACAGGACGAGCAGGATTAACTGGAAATGATTGCCTGCACACAGTGACACCGCAGCTTCAACACCCTGCAGCGGTTAGAATAGTGAGAAGGTTGGATTAACTGCAGATAAACACAGCACAATATCTTTTGCTTCTCTTCTGGCTCGGCGAACAATCCTGCTCAGGTGGACGGAACCTACCCCGCCCACTCATACTCAATGGCGGACAGATATGTCTTGCCTAAAGCTCGAGAAAATCAGCTACTCACTTCAACATTCAAATGGAAGGTTTCAGAAAGCGTGGGGACCTTTTTTAAATGCATTCCAGGCTTTATAAATGCTTGATCATCAAGCACAGTTTAACAGTTTAACAGTCTACCCATTCATTTATTGTGGATTATTGTGGTGACAGGCTGATATTTGTATATACTCACTGGCAGTGACTGGCGAGGGATTATTTTTGGTATCTCGTTTTTCTTTTATTGTTGTTGTCTTGTATATGTTGGCATAAGTTGTTTTTTATTTATTCTTTTCGTACACCCTGTCTGTAACAAATGGACAACTTTGCACTTTGTTATATCCTGAAAACTAAATTTAAAAGATTTTGATTTAAGAATCGTGAGGACAGATTCACAGCTGGATTCTGGGCAATGTAGTGGCAGAGTTTCTGCCTCACAGCGCCAGAGACCCAGGTTCGATCCTGACGACGGGTGCTGTCTGTACGGAGTTTGTACATTTTACCCGTGTCAGCGCTGGTTTTCTCCGGGTGCTCCGGTTTACTCCAACACTCCATAGACGTGCAGGTTTGTAAGTTAATTGGCTTCTGCAAATTATCCCTAGTGTGTAGAGAGATGCTAGTGTACAAGTGACAGCTGGTTGGCGCAGACTCAATGGGCCGAAGGGCCTGTTTCCCTGCTGTATCTCTAAACTAGATTAAAATCTGGGGCTAGTCACCCTGAAGCCACGTTTAGGGAAAGCTCACACAGTGGCAGTTTTAGATTTAATTTACATTAGTTTAGTTTATAATTTTCACGTGTGCTGAGCTGCGTGGAAATATTATCCATAATTACAATCAGGCCGTGCTCAGCGCACAGATACAGGATAATGGGTACAACATTTTTGTGCAAAGCTCCAGACACAATCCAGACGGAAGAATTCCTGCACAACTTGCTCAACACTTGCATTGGTAAGTTGCTGGCACCAATCCACCCCTTCAACACAACGCCTCAAACCTCTTCTACCCACTTCAGGCAAAGCAAGTATGTGATGGAGTCTCGTTGTGGATTTACGCATTAGAGGTTTAGGGTCAGGTGTATTATTGTCACGTGTACCCAGCTTTGATTTGCATTGTATCCAATCAGATCAGATAATACCGCACACAAATACAATCACGGCAAACTTCAGTACAATAGGTAGAGCAAAGGGGAAGATACAGAGTGCAGAATATAGTTCTCAGCATTGTAGCGCATCAGTTCCAGAGACAAAGTCCAATGTCCACAATGGGGTAGAGGTGAATCGGACAGTTCCCTAGCTTATGGAAGGGCCGTTCAGAAGCCTGATAACAGAGGGGAAGAAGCTGTTCCTGAGTCTGGTGGTGCGCGCTTTCAAGCTTCTGTACCTTCTGCCGGACGGGAGCGGGGAGAAGAAGGAATGACCGGGATTGGACAGGGACAAGTCTTTGATTATGTCGGCTGCTTTCCCGAGGCAGCGTGAAGTGTAGATGGAGTCAATGGTGGGGAGTCTGGTCTGTGCGATGGACTGGGCTACATCCACAACTCTCTGCAATTTCTAGACATTAGTGATACAGCATGGAAACAGGCCCTTCAGCACACTGCGTTTACACTGACCAGTGATCACCCCGTACACGAGCACTATCCTGATTGCTTTCTTTCCTCAGGCCACTGGTCTTCTTGTAGCCTGTAATGTTCTCCATCCCACTCCACACATCCCACGTGTTGTTCTGCTGAAGTTTCCGCTCCAGCTTCCTCCTGGAATTCACCTTGCCCTGTCTCAGTTTCACCTTCAAGTCTTTCTGCACCCGTTTCACCTCCTCCCTGTCACCATTCCTGAAGGTCATCTTCTTCTGGTTGAGAAGGGCCTTCATGTCACTGGTGACCATGGGCTTGTTGTTGGGGAAAGAGTCTACAGTGTCCTCAGGGACAACCTTATCCATACGGAACTTTATGTAGCTGGTAACACAGTCCATGAGTCCATCAATGTCCTCTCCGTGGGACTACAGAGTCCTCAAAACAGCCCTGTAGAGCATCATAAGCCTCCTGTGACCATCTTCTCACTGACCTTGTGGTCACAAGCAGCCTCGGGACCATTGGCTGAAACCTGGGTAGGAGGTGAACCAGGTTGTGGTTGCATCTTCCTAATTGTGGAAGGACTATGGAGCTGTATCCCTCTTTAAAGGCCCTGTCCCACATTCCCGAGTTACTCACAAACTCTCCTGAGTTTTCCCCTTGATTCGAACTCGGAGAATTACGGTAATAGCCGTTTGTGGGTACTTGGGGCAATTTTTTTTAACTTGTGGACATTTTTCAACATGTTGAAATAACGTCCTGACTTACCTGATGCCCTGAGTTACTACAGCTGGCATTACGAGCCCCTACGAAACATCTACGGGCTCCTACGGGCTCGCTACCAACATTACCCGACATTCCCCGAGTTCGAATCAAGGGGAAAACTCGGGAGAGCTTGTGAGTAACTCGGGAAAGTGGGACATTGGCGTACAGCAGGTCTAATGTTCTCATATCCCTGGTGGGACAGCCATCAGTGAAAGTGGGTAGGGTAGTGTCCAGAGTCACGTGGTTGAAATCCCCCGAGATTGGGATGAAAGCACTCGGGTGTTATATCTGGAGTCACGCGGTGACTCTGTGGATGACATCACGTGCACAGCGGGCTGGCGGATGGAGGAATGTAAACAGCCACCACAATGGCGTGTGAGAATTCCCTGGGCATATAGCATGGACGGAGACCCACAGCCATCAGTTTCATGTTCAGCCTACACACACGCCCCTTAACCATGATGTGACCCACCTGTAGTCAGGTTCCAACCCGAGTCTCTGGCGCTGTTAGGCAGCAACTCTACCGCTGCGCCACTGTGCCACCCTGATGTCAATGTAACACGAGTTCATAATTGATAGGAGCAGAATTAGCCCGTTCAGCCTATCGAGTCTACTCCACCATTCAATCGTGGCTGACCTTTCCTCAACCCCATTCTCCTACCTTCTCCCCATAACCGCTGACACCCGTACTAATCAAGACTATCAATCTCAGCCTTAAAAATATCCACTGACTTGGTCTTCACAACCTTCTGTGGCAATGAATTTCACAGATTCATCTCCCTCTGACTAAAGAAATTCCTCCCCAACTCATTTCTAAAGGTACGTCATTTAATAGTAGATTAAACGAGAGTTTACCAGTTTGAAGTTTGATCGTTGTAACGTTGAGGGATTACGTGAAGAACCCCGCCAGGACGCATGCGTGTCATTCTTCAAAGCAGCGGTGTGAAATCACAGATAACTGTAATGACTAAACATAGTAAGATTAGAGAAGAGATACCAGTTGAGTATATGATCAAGAGTGGGAGCGGAGGGCACGTAATCCCTCAACGTTATTCCTCATAAAATAACGATCAAACTTCAAACTGGTAAGTTCTCGTTTAATCTTACTATTTTACTTCAGAGTCACGTGAGTGACTCGGTGAAGATTTTAAAGCTCTGTGATTTCATGCCGTGGAAACGAGTCCATGCATCACATCTGCCTTGATTATGGGGAGAATAGTGTTAACATCATTAGACATCAATACGATATTGAAAACCCAACGATAAATATATTAACACCAAATTATAGCTCCTATTTATGGGGTAAATTATATTACAGAACTTAAAATTGTTTCTGCAAATGTTCCAGGTTCAATGACTGGTTTGTTATAAAATCGTTGGAAAGTTTTCTCCGTTGACCATCCTGCTGTCTTGAGGATTTGGTCCATAGGAACATCCAACTTCATAGCTGCTGATGTAGCTGCAGCCCTGGTGGAGTGAGATTTAAAATGCTAGCGTCTACTCCAGCCTTTATTAGGACCTGTTTTAGCCATCTAGAGATGGTCTGGACTGTCACTGTTTTGAGTGGCTGTTTATAGCTGATTAAAAGTGACATTTCTTTCCCTCTGATGATCTTAGTATACTCCATATATAATAGTAATTGTGTTACAATACAGAGACGATCATCTGTCGGGTAGGCCCTGAATTCTGTTTTTAGGCCTGCTGACCCCTGTCTGTTCTGTTTGACTAATTCATTGATGTGAAAAGTTAAATTTCCAGATGAAATAGTCATGTTGTCCAGCCTTAGTTTCTGTAGTGACTGGACCCTTTGTGCCGTGACCAAGGCCATCAGCATGACTGTTTTCATAGTCAGTTTCTGTAGGGACAGAGCTGTATCTGGAGACCAGTTTCTTAACATGGTCAG
The DNA here is from genome assembly GCF_028641065.1 of Leucoraja erinaceus. Lineage (NCBI taxonomy): Eukaryota > Metazoa > Chordata > Chondrichthyes > Rajiformes > Rajidae > Leucoraja > Leucoraja erinaceus. The sequence goes on along the minus strand of NC_073377.1, from coordinate 138,143,543 downwards.
TACAATGCTCACATCCCATATTTGGGAGTACCTGGTTCTTGGGGGATTAACATTAAAAATGCCCCTCATGAGTTTGGTTACCAGGGTGTGTCCCAACAGAATGCCGCTCTGTTCCTTGCCACAGGTATGTTGACAGAGCACTTCTGGCGCAGTTGATGGCACTATGACTGAGCCTCTCATCGTAATGGAGGCTTGCCAGGAATTCCAGAACAGACGGGATGTTCATAGATCTGTGGATGATGTTATTGTTGTGACAGTACTTTGCCCATTTCTTGATGTACACCAAGTACTGTTTTTTGGTGGACTGTCTGTGGCCCGCTGAAATAATATCCACTGTTCGGTCCATCTGTCCCAGGTGTAGTAGAGGTGCTTTCAAACTCTACAAATTAATAGGTTTATATAATTATGACATGGGTAACTTCCCCTTGTTGCGGGATGAACCAGTAAATTAGGTCTATGATGGATGGTGATGCATGGTTCTAATACCATGTCGAGTATCACCGGGACCCATGGTTGAGTAGGCCAATCGGGTACTATCAAAATACCAGACGCGGAGTCTTGCTGTATATTCCTAAATACCCGACTGATGAGGCAGAAAGGAGGGAATGCATAAATAAACAATCCCCCAATGCAGCGAAAATGCAACTGTTGCCACTGCCCCAGGTTCTGGTTCCCATGAAACATAATTCGATAGCTGGTGTGAGCTTGGATGCGAATAGGTCGATATCTGGTGTTCCATACCATGCTGTAATTTCAACAAATACATTTTTATCCAACATTCATTCAGTGTTTTCATTGAATTTGCGTGACCTGTTGTCTGCCACTAAATTGAGTTTACCTGGTAAGTAAGTAGCTATATTCAAATATCTCTCTCTGGATACACCATTGCCAAATTGTGTTGCCAGATTGTCACATGATGTCGATTTGTTTCCACCCATATGGGTGATATATGCTACCACAGTGGTATTGTCAATCTGTAGTCTAACATGCTGGTGATATAACCCAGAACAATATGACTTAAGGCCATGGAATGCACTTAACATTCCCAGGTAGTTTATGCTCAGTGTTTGTAATAATGATGCCTCCTGTGCATTCCATCTCCCCCACAGCTGGAGATGGAATTGGTAGCACCCCATCCAAGTGCACTGGCATCAGTTTGTAGTTCCATAGATGGGTAGCTGATAATGTTTGGATAGGAACAATGCCTAATGTTATCTTTCCACCATTTTAGTTCCATTATGGCCTCTGTTGGTAGCTTCATTGGTCTGTCAAAATGACCACCATAATTTTTGAGTGCTCGTATTTTAGCCCTCTGTAATTTTTGATAATGTAAAGGTCCGATTTGTGTGGCTGGAAACGCAGCCACTATAATGCCAATTATTCTTGCTACCAGTCTGATGGATGGTTTTGTGATGTCAATGATTTTGCTGCAAGCCTCCATTAAGGCTGTAACCTTTTCTTTCGGCAAAGTCACTGACATGTGAACTGAGTTAAGGGTGAACCCCAGATGATCCATTGTGTTAAATAACATCTGTGGTCACCTCTAATGGGTACTGTATAGTAAGCATCTTTTAAAACGATGCTTGCCATGTAGTAACCTAGGAAATCAATTGCTTAGCAGTAACAAAGGTTTCCATCTAGTAATGAATATATAGTTTGAAAGTATTCAAATTTGTCAATCTATGATGATGTGGCAAACACCATCTTGTTTGCGATAAAGATTTTGGACACAAATTCCTGTGATTCGTGTTGGGTTTCCTCCATTACTCCTTTTGTATATGGCCACTGTAGTTCAGCATGCACTTTTGATTTTTCTTTGCCTATAAGCACGAACATGCATCCAGATAGAATTGTAATCTCCCACCAACCTCGTAAGGAACCAGGCCCACCTACCTCCATGGTTACTATTGGTAGGTTTGTTACTTTTTCGGCATCCTCCGTGGATGTTGAGGCGCCGGTGTCTGGATCTGTAGTTGGGTTAAAACGGCGTTGAGGGTTAGCGCATTCCCCAGGAAGGCCTGTATGGGCCATGGCCTAAAAAGACCGATGTTGAGTGTTCCTGGCCTTTGAGCTTTCACCAGTTTGTCTTGGCCGACTGGTGGTGCGTAGGGGTGCTTTTTCTGGCCGAAGTAATTTTAGACGTTGCTTTAATGAGCCTCAGGGTTTTACCCTCTTCGTCAAGTTCTTTTATCTGTTTTGATAAGTTGCCTCCAAATAGTAATATTGGTGGTTTGGAGGTTCCAGGTTTGAATAGGCCTGCAAATTAGGGTCTAAAGCCGGTTGGATGGCACTTCTTCCTAATGCTGTTTACTCGTATTGGGAGTTGCAAAATAAAGCCAGTGCATCCTGGTGATCTTGTGTCATGTCTTTTTTGTTTATTGTGCGGGCGAAAGCCGTAGTTCTGTTAGGACTTTCAGAACTTTTTGTAGTTTCAAGTCCCTGGCTCTGTTTGAGGCTCCGACATGTTTTCAAATACACTGGTTGACACTGGGAACATTTAGTGATTTGCAGTTCCCTGGTGGTAAGTGTCTTGCTGTGGTGTCCAATAATGCCTGTCCTTGTAGCTGGTTGAATGACATGTAGTCGATACTTGCAGCTATTTTGGGCTCCAGGTTTTGGCCAGTTTGGTCGGGTTGAATAAACTGGGACACCATATCCAATAGGTTTTCTTGCACCCCATGCACACTAGGGGTATGTTCTGCACCCCTCTTCAGGGTCAGCCCAGAATTGACCCCCTGTACTTCCCTCTGATGAGGGAGAAACACTGTGCAGCCCCACAAGAGGTACTGCTGTAGGACTTACTAGCTGCCCACTGTGACTAGTCTCCATCTCCCGGAGCCTGTCACTTTGGAGTATTTGCTCCAACAGCCGCTCCAACTGGCTCCAATGCTCTCGGGCACTGGCCACTCGCGGCTGCTCCAGTTCTTGCAGCCGCTCCAACCGGCCCCAATGCGCACGGGCCCTGGCCGTCGCGGCTGCTCCTGTTCCTCAAGCCGCTCCAACCGGCCCCAATGCGCACGGGCACTGGCCGCTCGCGGCTATTCAGAGTCGGACTCATCAGACTCAACAACTCTGTTAGTTTTTTGCTTCGCTTTACCGCCCGGCCGTGGCTGGTGCGGGAGCGAAGTCGGGCACAGCTGTTCCCATTACGGGAGATTGGCGTGCCTTTGGCTGCTGCTGCTGGCTGCCCGCAACTCCGCGGTTCTCCCCCGCCAGCTTTCTCGCAGCCTTCGTGGATCTGGTCCATGTCTCCACCTGTAAGGTAAGTGGAAGGAATGCAGAGTCTCCTTACCTGCTGTTCCCGGCTTTCAAATTCTGCCGCTAAGGGGAACGTCATTCCCCCTGCTGTGACTCGTTGCAATGCGTGTAGCGATATGACACGCATGCGTCCTGGCGGGGTTCTTCACGTAGTCACTCACGTGACTCTGAAGTAAAATTCTGAGGCTGTGCCCTCTGGTCCTAGACTCTCCCACTGGTGGAAAAATCCTCTCCACATCCACTCTATCCAGGCCTTTCACTATACAATGTTTCAATGAGGTCCCCCCTCAACCTTCTAAACTCCAGCGAGTACAGGTCTCAGTGCCGTCAAATGCTCGTCATATGTTAACCCACTCATTCCTGGGATAATTCTAGTAAACCTCCTCTGGACCCTCTCCAGCGCCAGCACATCCTTCCTCAGATATGGGGTACAAAACTGCTCACAACACTTCAAGTGTGGACTTACCAGCGCCCTATATAGCGCATGTGTTTTGAGAAACATCAGCCCAGGCGCACTGCTCCAGATGTGTGTCTGTGATGTGTGTATAAAGCTGGAGTAGGATTTGAAGCCACAACACGCTGACTCCAAGGGAAGGTAACCACTCAGCTACAGTTTACACTCTCGTCTAGACAGCTTTCCCACCTGTTCCTACCAGATATTGTCACCCAACGCAAGACTAATCCGAGTAGGAAATACCACATTGTACATGTCAAAGGAGCAGAATAAGCCATCGAGTCTACTGTGCCTTTTAGCCATGGCTGATCTCTTTCCCTCCTAACCTCACCTGTGCAGGCTCGAAGGGCCGAATGGCCTACTCCTGCACCTATTGTCTATTGTCTATTGTCACCATAACCTCTGACACCTGCACTAATTAAAAATCTATCAATCTCTGCCAAATATATCCAAAGACTCGGCCTCAACAGCCGTCTGTGGCAAAGAATCCCACAGGTTCACCACCCTCTGACGAAATACATCCCTCCTCATCTCCTTTCCAAAGGTACGTCCTTCTATTCTGAGTCGGTGCCCTCTGGTTCTAGTACATCGAGCAACTTTTGTCTGCTGTGCTACCACCAAAACTCACATCCAGCAGTCCGTGGCTTCACGTATACGCAACCACAGACGGATTAGTCAGAAAGGCCTCATTTGTCAAACACACTCCTCACTGTCCACGGCAAAACACAAAGTGCTGGAGTATCTCCACTGCAGAGAGTTGTGGACGCAGCCCAGACCATCACACAAACCAACCTCCCTTCCATTGACACCATCTACACCTCACGCTGCCTCGGCAAGGCCAGCAGCATAATCGAGGAAAAGTCTCACCCCGGTCACTCCCTCTTCTCCCCTCTCCCATCGGGCAAGAGGTACAGAAGTGTGAAAATGCACACCTCCAGATTCTGGGACAGTTTCTTCCCAGCTGCCATCAGGAAACTGAATTATCCTATCACCTACTAGAGCGCAGTCCTGACCTCCCATCTACCTCATTGTTGACCTTTGAACAATCTTTAATTGGACTTTATCTTGTACTAAACGTTATTCCCTTTACCCTGTATCTGTACACTGTGGACGGCTTGATTGTAATCATGTGTAGTCTTTGCTTGACTGGATAGCACGCAACAAAACAAGATTTTCATTGTACCTCCGTGCATGTGATAATAACAAACAAAAGGATCTAAACTCAAGTAAACTCAGCGGGTCAGGCAGCATCTGTGGGGGGAATGAACAAGCAATGTTTTTGTTTGGAAGAGGTGCCCCAAATCTGTCCATTCCCTCCATGGATGCTGCCTGACCCATTGACTGCCTCCAACGCCATGTGTTTAGAATACTGTGTTTGCGGGTATAGGAGCGGGATGCAGGCATGGGCAGCACGGTGGCGCAGCGGTAGAATTGCTGCCTTACAGCACCAGAGACCCGGGTTCCATCCTGACTATGGGTGTTGTCCATACGGAGTTTGTAAGTTCTCCCCGTGACCACGTGGGTTCCCTCCGGGTGCTCCGGCTTCTACCCACACTCCAAAGACGTTCAGGTTTGCAGGTTAATTGACTTCTGTGAATTGTCCCTAGTGTGTAGGATAGTTCTGGTGTGAACGGGTGATCGCTGGTCAGTGTGCACTCAGGGCCTGATTCCGCGCTGTATCTCTAAACTAAACTAAAGGAGCCCTATGTGCTTGCTCTGTATTGGTGTGGGGAGATATAACCATATAACAATTACAGCACGGAAACAGGCCATCTCGACCCTTCTAGTCCGTGCCGAACACATAATCTCCCCTAGTCCCATATACCTGCGCTCAGACCATAACCCTCCATTCCCTTCCCATCCATATAACTATCTAATTTATTTTTAAATGATAAAAACGAACCTGCCGCCACAACCTTCACTGGAAGCTCATTCCACACAGCTACCACTCTCTGAGTAAAGAAGTTCCCCCTCATGTTACCCCTAAACTTCAGTCCCTTAATTCTCATGTCATGTCCCCTTTGTTAACAGTGGCGTTGGCTTCGGAACATGGTCTTCCAACACACTTCCTCAGTCAGGCAAGGGCTGAGGGATTTTATCCAAATGTCTGTCCTTGCTGAGATATGGGTCAAAGTTGTCCATGTTTCCCACAGACCATTCATGCATACTAATCGCTGGGGAGAGTGACGTTTGGTGGGTACTTTACTTTAGAGATACAGCACGGAAACAGGCCCTTCGGCCCACCGGTTCCGCACCAACCAGAGATCACCCCGTACACTAACACTATTCTACACACACTGGAGACAATTTATAATTTACCAAAGCCAATTAACCTACAAACCTGTGCTTCTTTGGAGTGTGGGAGGAAACCGGGGCACCCGGAGAAAACCCACGCAGGTCAAGGTGAGAGCGAACAAACTCCACACAGACAGCACCCGTAGTGTGTGGAGATTCAATTTTAATTGTCATTGTCAGTGTACAGTACAGAGACAACGAAATGCATTTAGCATCTCCCTGGAAGAGCGACATAGCAAACGATTTGAATAAAAAATAATAAGTGTCCGGGGTGGGGGGGGTGGTGATTGGCAGTCACTGAGGTACGTTGTTGAGTAGAGTGACAGCCGCCGGAAAGAAGCTGTTCCTCGACCTGCTGGTTCGGCAACGGAGAGACCTGTAGCGCCTCCCGGATGGTAGGAGGGTAAACAGTCCATGGTTGGGGTGAGAGCAGTCCTTGGCGATGCTGAGCGCCCTCCGCAGACAGCGCTTGCTTTGGACAGACTCAATGGAGGGGAGCGTGGAACCGGTGATGCGTTGGGCAATTTTTACCACCCTCTGCAATGCCTTCCGGTCGGAGACAGAGCAGTTGCCATACCATACTGTGATGCAGTTGGTAAGGATGCTCTCGATGGTGCAGCGGTAGAAGTTCACCAGGATCTGAGGAGACAGATGGACCTTCTTCAGTCTCCTCAGGAAGAAGAGACGCTGATGAGCCTTCTTGATCAGAGTAGAGGTATTGTGGGTCCAAGAGAGGTCATCGGAGATGTTGACTCCCAGGAACCTGAAGCTAGAGACACGTTCCACCTCCGTCCCGTTAATGTGGATGGGGGTGTGCGTGCTGCCTCTGGACTTCCTGAAGTCTACAATGAGCTCCTTGGTCTTCTTGGAGTTAAGGGCCAGGTTGTTGTCAGCGCACCATGCAGCTAAGTGCTGGACCTCCTCCCTGTAGGCCAGCTCATCGTTGTTGCTGATGAGGCCAATCACCGTTGTATCATCTGCATACTTGATGATGGTGTTAGTACCATGTACAGGTGTGCAGTCATAGGTGAAGAGGGAGTAGAGGAGGGGGCTCAGCACACAGCCCTGAGGAACGCCGGTGTTCAGGGTGAGGGTTGAAGAGGTGTGCTTGTCTAACCTCACAGACTGGGGTCCGTTGGTTAGAAAGTCCAGTATCCAGTTGCAGAGGGAGGGGTCGATGCCCAGGTTACCGAGTTTGGTGATCAGTTTTGATGGAATAATGGTGTTGAATGCTGAGCTGTAATCGATGAACAGCATTCTTACATAAGTGTCTCTGTTGTCGAGGTGGGAGAGGGCGGAGTGAAGTGCCGTTGAGATGGCATCCTCCGTACTCCTGTTCTTGCGGTAGACAAACTGATAGGGATCCAGTGTGGGGGGTAGGCAGCTTTTGAGGTGTGCCAGGACCAGCCTCTCGAAGCACTTGGTGATGATGGGGGTAAGTGCAACTGGGCGGAAATCGTTGAGGCTTGCCGCAGTGGAGTGTTTTGGCACTGGCACGATGGAGGTGGCTTTAAGGCAAGTGGGGACAACTGCTTGGGCAAGTGACAGGTTGAAGATGTCAGTCCAGACGTCTGTCAGCTGCGCAGCACAGGCCCTGAGCACGCGCCCGGGGATGCCATCAGGGCCAGCAGCCTTACGTGCATTAGTCCTACTCAGTGCCACGTACACGTCGTAGGGGGTGAGTGTGAGGGGTTGGTGATCGGCAGGTAGCACAGCCTTGATGGCTGTCTCTAGATTGTCCCTGTCGAAGCGGCCATAGAAGTGATTAAGCTCCTCAAGGAAGGAGGCGTCGCTGGATGTGGGGGTGATGTTGGAGGGACTGTAGTCCGTGATGGCCTGGATGCCTTGCCACATGCGTCGGGGGTCAGAGTTGTTGTTGAAGTGCTCCTCAATCCTGAGCTTATGGCAGTGCTAGTAAACATCGTATAGTTTACTGTGCATTCAGTATCTCTCATTTCTTTTAAACTCTTCACACCCGATACTCCTGAGGGCTGGGCTCCCAGACATAATCGACAGCCCCGCTGACTGTGAGCAAGTTTACAAATGATCCCAGATCACCTGAATCTACGAAAGGCAGAGTTCTGTAATGTTTATCATCAGTGGGGATGTGCCTCTTGATCTGGTTTGCCAACAGAGCCACAGGAATGATCTTGATGGTTCATTGCCCCAGTGAAAATGCCTGCAGTCTAGACACCAGGGTGTGCGTGTGTCTAGTGACACACCATGCAGTCTACGTCCACACAGGAACTGCTCCTTTATTAAACCATGCCGGAAGCTACTTGCCGGATTAATGGCCCAAACTCAATCATCCATCCTTTGGACTTTAGAGATACAGCATGGAAACAGGCCCTTCGGCCCACCGAGTCAGCGCCGGCCAGCGATCACCCTGTATACTAGAACTAATGGGATAATCTGGGACCAGAGGGCACAGTCTCAGAATAAAAGGACGTACCTTTAGAAAGGTGATGAGGAGGAATTTCTTCATTCAGAGGGTGGTGAATCTGTGGAATTCATTGCCACAGACGGCTGTTGGAGGCCAAGTCAATTAGTATTAAGACAGAGAATGACAGATTCTTGTTTAGTACGGGTGTCAGGGGTTACGGGGAGAAGGCAGGAGAATGGGGTTGAGAGGGAGATATAGATCAGTCATGATTGAATGGCGGAGTAGATGACGGGCTGAATGGCCTAATTCTGCTCCCATGATTTGGGAATTGATCCTACACACAATTTATAATTCTTACCGAAGCCAAGTAACCTATAATTCTGCATGTCTTTGGAGTGTGGAAGGAAACCGGAGGAAACTTATGCAGTCACGGGGAGAATGTACAAACTCCGTACAGCCAGCATCCGTAGTCAGGGTGGAACCGGGTCTCGGGCACAGAGGCTTCAGTGGAAGCAGCCTTCTGACTCGTGTTGTCCCCCATTCCTGGTGCAAACATCCGAGAAATAGTCAGACAGTGTGGAAACAGGCCATTCGGCCCATCTGTTCCAAGCTGACCAACATGACCCATCTACACTAGTCCCACCTGCCAACGCTCTTCCTGTATGCCTCCAAACCTGTCCTATCTACGTACCTGTCCAAATCTCGCTTCCAACCATCTCATGTGATGCAACTCTTTCGCAGCTAGGAGAACAATGTTAGAGTCATAGTCATAGTGATACAGTGTGGAAACAGGCCCTTTGGCCCAACCTGCCCAGACCGGCCAACGTGCCCCAGCTACACTAGTCCCACCTGCCTACGTTTGGTCCATATCCCTCCTCACCTGTCCCATCCATGTACCTGTCTAACTGTTTCTTAAACGCTGGGATACTCCCAGCCTCAACCACCTCCTCTGGCAGCTTGTTCCATACACCCACCACCCTTTGCGTGAAAAGGTTACCCCTCGGATTTCTCTTAAATCTGTTGACACACACAAGCTGGTGTGTCAGCAGGTGGTGACAAATAATCTTGAACCTTGAACAAGGTTTAGGTTTAATGTTGTCATGTGTACCGAGGTACAGCAAAAAGCATTGTCTTGCATGCAATCCCACCAGACCAGATATACCGTACATAATTGCAATCACGCCAGACCCCAGTACAATAGGTAGAGCAAAGGGGAAGATACAGAGTGCAGAATATAGATCTCAGCATTGTAGCGCATCAGTTCCAGAGACATAGTCCAATGTCCACAATGGGGTAGAGGTGAATCGGACAGTACCCTAGCTTATGGAAGGGCCTTTCAGAAGCCTGATAACAAAGGGGAAGAAGCTGTTCCTGAGTCTGGTGGTGCGCGCTGTCAAGCTTCTGTACCTTCTGCCGGATGGGAGCGGGGAGAAGAAGGAATGGCCGGGGTGGGACAGGGACAGGGACCCAGTGGTGTGGGTCGGAGGGCCTGTGTCTGTGTTGCAGGGCGCGGTGACTCAACAACCCGGAGCGGTGGATCAGACGCTGTCCCAAGCCTGCCAACAGTGGCCACAGGGAAACTTCCTGGGGAAAACATCCCGGAGGACAGCTGGGCCGCGGCACCGGGCTCGGGGAGAGTCTTGTGGCCGCAGTCTCTGCCTTGTGGTCACAGTGCCCCCGCTCCCAACGCCAGGAGGATCAGCTCCAAACCACTGGCTCTGCTGCCTCCACCGTCACATTGACCCAGTGCCTGCCTCCCTGGCTTCACCCACCAGACGAAACGGCTTATTTAATCTCAGAAAACCTTTCTTAATTTTAGAAAACTTTAAAATCCCGACCACTGTACCAGCCACTGCATTTCCGGAGTTTAGTTTAGTTTAGTTTAGAGATACAGCACGGAAACAGGCCCAGCAAGTCCGTACTGACCAGCGATCCCCACACACTAACACTACCCTACACACACTAGGGACAATATTACATTAATACCAAGCCAATTAACCTACAATCCTGCACGTCTTTGGAGTGTGGGAGGATACAGAAGAAAACCCACGCGGTCACGGGGAGAACGTACAAACTCCGTGTAGACAGCACCCGTAGTCAGGATTGAACCCGGGTCTCTGGCGTTGTAGGGCAGCAACTTCCCGCTGCACCGCCGTCCCACCCGTTGCAAACTAGAGTTGCAGACTCTAGTGAAGAACGTTTGTTGTATCAAGTGTCCCCTACTGCATTGCGGCACTTCCTCAGTGCCCCCTCCCCCCTCCCACAGTGCTCCTTGAAACAATGAACAGATCTCCCCAGTCTAAATGGAGGCATGCTGCCCAAACTCAGGAGGTGATTCTCACGTTGAGCAAAGATGTTGGGTGCGGAGGGTTGGCTCGTGACGGACCCATGAACCACAGCTCCAACCGGCCCTCTCCACAATCAACAGAGTAGATGGAAGGACACAAAGTACTGGGGTAACTCAGCGACTCAGGCTTCTGCTCAGGAGAACATCAGTCTGAAGAACGGTTCCGACCTTAAAAACATCACCTATTTCATTACTCCTTGAGATGCTGCCTGACCCGCTGAGTTACTCCAGCAATCTGTGTCCATGTTCTCCAGAGATGCTGCCTGACCCGCTGAGTTACTCCAGCACTCTGTGGCCTTTGATGTAAGCCAACATCTTCCACAACAGACTAGATGGCGTTGGAAGGAACTCTGGGAGTATTGAAGTGAATTAGTTTAGTTTAGAGCAGGGGTGGGCAACCTTGTTCTGCATAGGGGCCGGGACACATGTCTGTGAGCGGATGGCGGGCCACATCCATCACGTGTACACATGGATCCTGCCCCCAGCAGGCATCAAATCACGTGTTCACAGGTAGACAAAAATGCTGGAAAAACTCAGCGGGTTCCTCATGCAATCCTTGCATGTCTCACCCGCTGAGTTTCTCCAGCATTTTTGTCTACCTTCGATTTTTCCAGCATCTGCAGTTCTTTCTTACGCCAGAGCTTGGCGTTCTGCCGCTGCTCGGGGGCGCTGCTGCTCTGGGCGCTCGGCATCTGCTCGTGGCGCCCGGCGGGCAGAATGATTACGGGGTGAAAGAATCCGCCTGCGGGCCGGATGATTTTGGGTTACGGGCCGTTTTCGGCCTGGGGGCTGCAGGTTGTCAACCCCTGGATTAGAGGGATAGCAAGGAAACTGTTGTTGTAGCTTACCGAGTCCAGGCCGACCAGCGACCACCCATACATCCTATACGGAAGCCAGTTGAGCTGGAAAACCTGTATGTGTTTGGAATGTTGGAGGAAATTGGAGGACCCGGAGAAACCCAACACAGTCATGTTCATCAGTTCTAGGAGCAGAATCAGGCCATTCGGCCCATCAAGTCTTCTCCGCCATTCAATCATGACTAATCTTTATTTCCCTTTCAAACCCCAAAACCCAACACGCGGTCACAGGGAGAATGTGCACCCTCCATACAGACAGCACCCGTAGTCAGGACCGAACCTTGGTCTATGGCGCTGTGAGGCAGCAACTCTACTGCTGCGCCACCGTGCCGCACAATTAGCTGGAGTCATGACAGGAATTGAAATAAAGAGAAAGAACGTTTGGATTACGAGTTGGACGGGATGAAAATAAAGTCTGAAAATAACTTAGATATTTTTTAAAGTTATCAGGAGACATCTGGTTCTCTGTAACATTCTCATCCTGACCACGGTTGGTGCGTAGCAAGAACAAACACCCCCCATGAAGGGACCGGCTCTATAAATACCAGCCCTAATGTTCTTGGGCTATTGAGAGGAAGGCCGCGGTTTCTGAAACTCACCATGAAGTGAGTTCAGAATTGCCACTGAGTCAAACAGCACAGAAACTGGCCCTCCCATCCAACATGTCCTTGCCCACCAAGGTACCCCATCTACGATAGTCCCATTTGCACATGTATGGTCCACATCCCTATAAAACCTATCCATGTTCTTGTGGAGTTAATCCAGTACTTTGTGTGTGTTTTTTTGTTTGGTAAACCGGCACCTGCAGTTCCTTGTTTCTACATTCTCCCTCTACAACCTTTCTTATCTATGTACCTGTCCTGGTGACTTTTAAATGCTGCTCAACTACCTCCTCTGGCAGCTCAATCCATACTGCCACCACCTTCGGTGTGAAAAAGTTGCCCCTCAGGTTCCTATTAAATCTTTCCCTCTCGCCTTAAATCTATGTCCTCTGGTTCTTGATTCCCCTATTTTGGGATCAAAGTTTAGTTTAGTTTATTGTCACATGTACTGAGGTATGGTGGAAATTTATTTTGTTGCACGCTATCCAGTCATTACATTCAAGCCATCCACAGTGTCCAGATACAGGATAAAGGGAATAACGTTTAGTGCAAGATAAAGTCTAGTATAGTCTGATTAAAGATAATTCGAGGATCTCCATTGAGGTAGATGGGAGGTCCGGACCGCTCTCTAGTTGGTGATAGGATGGTTCAGTTGTAGCTGGGAAGAAACTGTCCCTGAATCTGGAGGTGTGCGTTTTCACATTTCTGTACCTCGTGCTTGAAGGGAGAGGGGAGAAGAGGGAGTGACCTGGGTGAGACATGTCCTTGATGATGCTGCTGGCCTTGCTGAGGCAGTGTAGGGTGTAAATGAAGTCAATGGAAAGGAGGTTGGTTCGCGTGACATTCTGGGCCGTGTCCACAATTCTCTGCAATTTTTGCAACACAGTGGCGCTGCGGTAGAGTTGCTGCCTCACAGCGCCAGAGACCCGGGTTCAATTCTGACTATGGGCGCTGCCTGTACATTCCCCCTGTGACCGCGTGGGTTTTCTCCGGGTGCACCAGTTTCCTCCCACACTCCAAAGACGTGCAGGTTTGTAGGTTGTGGCTTTTGTGAATTGTAAATTGTCCTTAGTGTGTAGGATAGTGCTAGTGTACAGGGTGACCGCTGGTCAGCACGGACTCGATGGGCCGAAGGGCCTGCGTCCGTACTGTATCTCTAAATTCTAAAAAATATGAACATTTCTCCATTACGAATCCTTGGTTAGAATCAGTCCCCAAGTCTCCCGAAGCGAGCTCACGTTTACTTTCAATGTGGCTGTTTGCCAAAGTCCACTGGATCTCTCCTGGATCTTGTTCCAAGCTGTGAAGAAATGATACCTTTCTCCTTCAGAATCTGCAACAACACCTACTTTGCGTGAGTCGATTCTTTACCATTACGGGGGAGAATGTTAAATAAATATCCTCGCCAAACCTCCGCAAATATTCAAGGAAAAAAAAAGCAGTGTTTACACTAAAAGAAAATTCCTCATTTATTCCAAATGGCTTTGAACCCTCAGTAATTCTCTTGGAATGTTAGTTGCTGTAAACATATTAGTTTCAATTGTATATTCTGGATAATTGCCAGCATTTATGCGGTTTTGAGAAGTTTTGGAATCTCACATCTATGTACCGAAGGGCAGATTTCTCCCCAGTCAGTGTCCCACATTTACAATAGTAAAAGTGACAGTATAACCTTTCACATTATAATGACACCTTTCTTCCCTGACACGCATTGCAATGAGTGTAATTACAGAGTAGCGAGCTGACACAGATTGTGGCGTTGCAGGTAGACAAGGCTACGAGGTGAGGAAGGCCTTTGGCACGCTGGCTTTCAGTCAATTCATAGAGTGATACAGTGTGGAATCAGGCCTCCGGCCCAACTTGCCCTCACCGACCCACATGCCCCATCTACACTTGTCCTACACTAGGGGTCATAATAATAATAATAATAATTTTATTTATAGAGCACTTTAAAAACAATCATAGTTGCAACAAAGTGCTGTACATCACTAATCATTGACAAAAAAGTTAATACACACCAAAAATAACAATCAAAAGAAATAGTAGGAAAAGATATGTAAAATAAAGAAACATTAAAAACACCAAAAACAGAAGCAAAGTCTCAGGCATGGTCAAAAGCCAGGGAGTACAAATGTGTTTTAACACTGGATTTGAAGATGGACCATGAGGGAGCCTGTCTGATGTGCAACGGCAGAGTGTTCCAGAGTGCCGGAGCAGCAACAGAGAAGGCTCTATCCCCTCTGAGACTCCGATTAGACCTCGGTACCTCCAAGAGCAGCTGACCAGCTGACCTGAGGGACCGGGCAGGAGCGTATGGGTGGAGTAGCTCAGAGAGGTAAGGCGGGGCGAAAAGTCTCCTCGTGACGATCCCTGGAAGCGACGACACGATGCACTCTGTGACGCGTCGGGCGACAATTCTGTCAACATGTTGAACGTCGACAGAAGCCAACAGCGAGTTACATCGTCTGATACATGAGCGGTCTAGTCCCACCTGCCTGCGCTTGGTCCATATCCCTCCAAACCAGTCTTTTGCCCAGAGGAATAGAGAACCAGTGGACATAGGTTTAAGATGGGGGGGGGGGGACTTTAATAGGAACCTAAGGGGCAACTTCTTTACACAAAGATTGGTGAGTGTTTGGAACAAGCTGCCAGAGGAGGTAGTTGAGGCAGGGACTATTGCAACGTTTAAGAAACAGTTAGGCAGGTACATGGATAGGACAGGTTTGGAGGGATATTGGGCAAACGCAGGCAGGAGGCACTCGTGTAGATGGGGCACAGTGTAGTTAGTCGGCGTGGGCAAGTTGGGCTTGTTTCCATGCTGACTCTGTGACTATTTAACTCCCCAGAGAAAGCTTAACCCCTTCACCTTGGCCAAACATACGAATCCACAAGGGATTAAAAAACAATTTGGCAAGACTTCCTCCCCCACTGAACTGAGTCACCAGGGTAAACACACCCACTGGTGTTTACAGCTGATGTGCAGAACGAGCTCTTGGTTTTGTCTGTGGTGAGGTGGTATTCCACCCCTGTCTAATTTGTGACGCTCTCCGTAAACAAGTACAACCAACTCTTCCTAGCCCACAGAAGATCCTTTCACCCTCCTTACCACGTCTTTGACAGCAAGGACAAGCGTAAAGCGTGAACTTTCTCACAAGCTGGGCCACGCCACCCCCCCTTGTCTCGTCTCGGTGACCTCTACGACCCTCTGGCGGAAGCTCGGTGGAGTCGGGGCTTTCTGTTTGACCTCACCTCACCAGGAGATGGCACTGGGACAAGAGCCACAACCACCTCAGGATCTGACGACGAAGAAACGTCAAAGTGACTTCATCAGTCAGAGTATTGAGTATGGAAGTTGGGAAGTATAAGACGTTGGCGAGGCCACATTGAGAACATTGTGTTCAGTTTTGGGTTACGTTATGGGAAAGATGTTGTCAAGCTGGGAAGGATGCAGAGAAAATGAGCATCTTAAAGCTATGTCCTTGGATTCTCGATTCCCCTACTCTGGGCAAGAGACTAGGTGTGTTTACCCAATCCATTCCTCTCATGATTTTGCGCACCAAGTTTTAGAGGGATGTGAGCCAAATGCAGGCAAATGGGAATAACTTAGATAGTTATTTGTTGGTCAGCATTGATGAGTTGGACTGAAGAGTCCGTTTTGGTGAGCGACTTGAAAACCTTTCTTATCCATTTATGTGTTTATAAATGCTGTTTATAAAGTCAGAGTGATACAGTGTACAAACAGGCCCTTCAGCCCAACTTGCCCACACCTGCCAACAATGTCCCAGTTACACTAGTCCCACCTGCCCGCATTTGGTCCATACCCCTCCAAACCTGTCCTGTCCATTATCTGTCTGTTTCTTAACTGTTGGGATAGTCCCAGCCTCAACTACCTCTTCTGGCAGCTTGTTCCAAACCCCCACCACCCTTTGTGTGAAAACATTACCCCTCAGATTCCTATTAAATCTTTTACCGTTCACCTTAAACCTATGTCCTCTGGTCTTCTATTGCACTCCGCTTCAACTATCTTCTGGTTTCATAGCCACTGCCCCATTGGCATATGGTGGCTATTCTCATAATCCTGTTGGCTGGTGTGGCGCTGTGCATTCCAGCTATGATTATCGGTGGGGAATACAAATTGTTTCACAGGCAGCACGGGTGGATGAACGTGTAATGTTTTCATTATGCCCAATTTAGGAAACATTTGTCACTGTGCAAATCCTGCTCCAAACATTCTCTTGTGTCCTCCCACATTGCAAAGACCTTTTTCGGTTTAGTTGTGAGGAACAGCGCATTCACTCATTCATTACTTCTATCCTACACACTTACAGACGCCGGTTAACCGACCAGCCTGCATGTCTTTGGAATGCATGAGGCCAGAGAAACCGAAGGAAACCAACAAGGTCACAGGGAGAACGTACAAGATCTGTACAGACAACACCCGTAGACAGGATCAAACCCAGGTCTCTGGTGCTGTAAGTCAGCCACTATACCACTACCTGTTAGTAGGTTTTTTTTGGCTGTAAATTTGAGAGTGAGAAGAGCCCCCAGCGATCCGCATCCGTATCCCAACGAGAGGCCTGACTCGCCCACTGCGGAACTTGGAACCCGCGGAGAGAAGGATAGAGGGAGACGGCGGCAGATGCTGGACAATGGGCCGAGTGAAAAGAACTGGGGAGGGTCTTGTCCCCCCCCCCGGCAAACAAGCACTGAAGAGGGCCGTGTGAGGAGAGGGATGACGGTTCGCGGGACGACTGGAATGGAGGCAACGGCTGCAATGGGCCTTTGCGGCCAGCTGTGGCTGGGACTGAACAATGATGCATCTTGCATATAGACTCTGTGGGCTGTGGTGTACATTCTGTACTAACCAGGGATTGTGATTATGTCTGATGATAAGTCTTGCTGAGCTGTATACAAAATAATATTTCATTGTACCTTGTTACAGGTGATAATAAAAAAAACATTGAGAAGCGCGGGAGGGCTGATGGACACAAGAGAAAAGGATGCAGAAAGTTGTGACCACTGCCCAGTCCATCATCGGCTCTAACCTCCCCACCATCGAAGGGATCTATCGCAGTCGCTGCCTCAAACAGGCTCGCAACATCATCAAGGACCCACACCATCCTGGCCACGCTTTCATCTCTCCGCTACCATCGGGCAGAAGGTACAGGAGCCTGAAATCTGTTACATCCAGGTTCAGGAACAGCTTCTTCCCCACAGCCATCAGGCTATTAAACTCTCCAACAAACAGACTCTGAACTGTAACAGTCTATTGCACTTTATATGCTTATTTATGTGAATATTGAACTGAACTGTTCTGTATTTTTGCTAGCAAGAATTTCATTGTCCTATCTGGGACACATGACAATAAACTATCTTGTCTTGTCTTGAAGAGGTATTCAGAAATAAATCAGGTGGGAATGGTGGGATTGTTCTCAGTCTGAGACTTAATGTGCCAAATGGTCTGCCTCCTTACGGAAATATGAGTAATGCCACTTACCAGAACATTTACCACCAAAAGATCCAGGGGAAGAAGTCACAGGAAGAGTATTAGGCCATTCGGGCCATCGAGTCTACTCCGCCATTGAGTCCTAGCCTTCCCTGTAGCTCAGGCCCTCAAGTCGGGATAGTATCAAAGCGAAAGATGATGCGTACAAATTAGCCAGAAAAAGCAGCATACCGGAGGACTGGGAGAAATCCAGAGACCAGCAGAGGAGGACTAAGGGCTTAATTAGGAAAGGAAAAATAGATTATGAAAGAAAACTGGCAGGAACATAAAAACTGACTGCAAAGGTTTTTATAGATATGTGAAAAGAAAGAGATTAGTCAAAACAAATGCAGGTCCCTTGCAGTCAGAAACAGGTGAGTTGATCATGGGGAACAAGGATATGGCAGACCAATTGAATAACTACTTTGGTTCCGTCTTCACTAAGGAAGACATAAATAATTTGTCGGAAATAGCAGGGGACCGCGGGTCAAAGGAGTTGGAGAAATTGAGTGAAATCCAGGTTAGCCGGGAAGTGGTGTTGGGTAAATTGAATGGATTAAAGACCGATAAATCCCCAGGGCCAGATAGGCTGCATCCCAGAGTACTTAAGGAAGTAGCTCCAGAAATAGTGGATGCATTAGTAATAATCCTTCAAAACTTTAGATTCTGGAGTAGTTCCTGAGGATTGGCGGGTAGCAAACGTAACCCCACTTTTTAAGAAGGGAGGGAGAGAGAAAACGGGGAATTACAGACCAGTTAGTCTAACATCGGTAGTGGGGAAACTGCTAGAGTCAGTTATTAAAGATAGGATAGCAGCACATTTGGAAAGTGGTGAAATCATTGGACAAAGTCAGCATGGATTTACGAAAGGTAAATCATGTCTGACGAATCTTATAGAATTTTTCGAGGATGTAACTAGTAGCGTGGATAGGGGAGAACCAGTGGATGTGGTGTATCTGGACTTCCAGAAGGCTTTCGACAAGGTCCCACATAAGAAATTAGTATACAAACTTAAAGTACACGGCATTGGGGGTTCAGTATTGATGTGGATAGAGAACTGGCTGGCAAACAGGAAGCAAAGAGTAGGAGTAAACGGGTCCTTTTCACAATGGCAGGCAGTGACTAGTGGGGTACCGCAAGGCTCAATGCTGGGACCCCAGCTATTTACAATATATATTAATGATCTGGATGTTTGGCAGATGCAGTATAATGTGGATAAATGTGAGGTTATCCATTTTGGTGGCAAAAACAGGAAAGCAGACTATTATCTAAATGGTGGCCGACTAGTAAAAGGGGGAGATGCAGCGAGACCTGGGTGTCATGGTACACCAGTCATTGAAAGTAGGCATGCAGGTGCAGCAGGCAGTGAAGAAAGCGAATGGTATGTTAGCTTTCATAGCAAAAGGATTTGAGTATAGGAGCAGGGAGGTTCTACTGCAGTTGTACAGGGTCTTGGCGAGACCACACCTGGAGTATTGCGTACAGTTTTGGTCTCCAAATCTGAGGAAGGACATTATTTCCATAGAGGGAGTGCAGAGAAGGTTCACCAGACCGATTCCTGGGATGTCAGGACTGTCTTATGAAGAAAGACTGGATAGACTTGGTTTATACTCTCTAGAATTTAGGAGATTGAGAGGGGATCTTATAGAAACTTACAAAATTCTTAAGGGGTTGGACAGGCTAGATGCAGAAAGATTGCTCCCGATGTTGGGGAAGTCCAGGACAAGGGGTCACAGCTTAAGGATAAGGGGAAATCCTTTAAAACCGAGATGAGAAGAACTTTTTTCACACAGAGAGTGGTGAATCTCTTGAACTCTCTGCCGCAGAGGGTAGTCGAGGCCAGTTCATTGGCTATATTTAAGAGGGAGTTAGATGTGGCCCTTGTGGCTAAGGGGATCAGAGGGTATGGAGAGAAGGCAGGTATGGGATACTGAGTTGGATGATCAGCCATGATCATATTGAATGGCGGTGCAGGCTCGAAAGACCGAATGGCCTACTCCTGCACCTAATTTCTATGTTTCTAAGTCCTGTCATCATCCTCAAATATTCTCTGCACTCGTTCCAACTTAGCAACATCTTTCCTATAGCAGGATGACCAAAACTAAACACACTACTCAAATGCAGCCTTGCCAACATCTTCTAGATGGCAACAATTTAGTTGTTATTCTGAAATGGCTGAATACATATGTAGTCAACTTTAACTCCCACCTCCTTCCGTCCTGCCTCCCCATGCCTGAGCAGACCTGTGTAACACAGCTTTTTACTTTCTCATTATTTTCACCATGACTTCTTCCTCACGTATTCCCTTGTATCTGCAGTGCGAAAATCACAGAGGCAAGTAAATCAGCAGAAAAGATATACTTTATTATAAAGTGCTTGCATACAATTGCCCGTAATCTACAAAAAACCTCCAACAATGGAAGACTTGAAACCTACTGGAAAGTTTGTAAAGAAAGTGTACCTAGTTATAGAAAAGTAGCACGGGGAAGCTGGATATTTCAAATGAGATATTAAAATATAAAAACACGGTTCTATAAACTAGACTTTATGCATTTGCACGCACAGCGTCAAGATATAACATGGACATCCCATGAAATGATGCACTTCAAAATGAAGTTTGTTAAAGTTCCTACACATCACTTTAATAAAAATCTTTTTGTTCAAAAAAGTTGTGATGCATTAATAGGTACATGAATTCATATTCAACATTATGCAGGTAATGTCAAACCTAAACTAAAAGGGAAATATACATGGCAAGTGAATACAGATCAAAGCATTTTCATTCTGTATTTAGAAAGGCAACTATGCAAAAATAATAATGTGGAATATAAGTTCAGACTTAATAACAGCACAGGTTACATGGAATTCTAGAAAAAAAAAAGTACCGCAGATACTGGTTTACAAAATAAGACAAAAGTGCTGGAGTTACCCAGGGGGTCAGATAGCATCTCCGAAGAACATGGATAGGTGACGTTTCGGGATTGAAGGGTCTCAACCTGCAACATCACCTATCCATGGTCTCCTTGTTGCTGCTGGTAAATGCGGAAACCAAATGCTTCTGCCGTGCAATGTGAGGGTTTCCAAAGTTTCAAGATAGTTTTACAAGCATGTGCCTCCATATTTATCACAACGGTAATGCCAACCAGGTCCTATCTTTAAGATGCGTTTGAGGCAATGATGGAAAGTCACTTCGATGGGTGAGAACTATGCGACCTACCATCAAAAACAAGGTCCAACAAAGCATCTCTCATAGGAGGCAGCTCATAACAAAAAACAGAAAGCAAAGGAATTCAGCAATCTTTGCACAGGTGAGGGCCAATTACTGTTTAGTTTATAGAGACGTTGATAAGAAAGCACTGAAACAGGGCCCTTAACCTTCAGTTGGGATGTTTCCGCCACAAAGCACTCCCACCCTCTCAATTCCGCTCACCACTTACATATTTCCTCAATCAATTAGAGTCAGAGTATAGAAACAGGCCCTTCAGTCCAATTTGTCCATGCTGACCAAGAGGCCACATCTGAGCTGGTTCCATTTGCCCACATTTGGCCCAGATCCCTCCAAACCTTTTCTATCCACGTACCTGTCCAAATGTCCTAAATGCTGTTATTATACCTGCCTCAACTACTTCCTCAGGCAGTTCATTCCACACATCCACCACCTTCTGTCTGATAAAGCTGCCCCTCATGCTCCTATTAAATCTTTCCCCTCTCACCACACTTTGCCCTCTAGTTCTTGGTTTTCCTATCTTGGGATAAAGACACACTGGATATCTTTTTAAGGACTATTTCAACAATGGTAATTTAGAATAACCAAGCCTCCGGCCTCAAATTAAAAAAAGACACAAAGTGCTGGGGTAATCCAGTGGGTCAGGCGGCATTCCTGGAGAACATGGATAGGTGACATTTCAGGTCAGGACCCTTCTTCAAACGTGAAAACAGAAGAAGGGTGCCAACCAAAAATGTTACCTATCCATGTTCACCCAAGATGCAGCCTGTTCCACTGAGTTACTCCAGCACTTTGTGTCTTATGAACAAACATCTCAAGTTCCCCGGGTCCACTCTAGCCTCTAAAGCCATCCCAAAAATCTCTATTGTTACCAATTGTGAATCACAATATTTAGGTGGCTCTCCACTGATTCGTGCACAAAATCCTGAAGGAACTTTTTAAACTTTACAATTTAAAAAATAAACTTTTGTTTAAACAAATTCCACTGAAGGATCATTAAGGATTAATGGCAAAAGGAGTCCGGACTGTGAAGGGGCTGGCAATTCTTGGAAAGGTCCAGTAAGCAATCCGCAAGAATGTTTAAGTCGGGCTTTCCCTTCCCTTCTGTGTTCAATGATCAACATCTGACACAGGAGAAGACGACACAACACGGCCCCTCAATCCCACCCTCTTACTGACACAACACTGAATCCAAGGATTTGTGGGGAAGTGGAGTGTGGAAGATGGCAGGAGAGGTGGGATCTGCTTGTGTCACTAATCATTCTGGTTAAACCAATTCCATGCAATCTGTGCCCCTGCATCCATTATCCTCAAACACTTTTAAACAGCTCCTCCTAGCTTGTAATTCACTGTAGTTCAGGATGAAAACTGATGAAGGCAACTTTTCTAATATTACCTTCTAAAGCTCTTATTGTCAGCTAGGATCTTATTGTTAAGTAGGTTTCATTCAGTTGAGAAAATGCAGATGCACTTCACAACTATTTACACAACTCTGCTGGAGATCACAGAATGCCTTTGGACTTTAGAGATACAGCGTGGATTTGGCACACCGACCAGCGATCACCTCGTACGAGCCCTATCCGTAACACTAGGGACAGTTTACAATGTTACCGGAGCCAATTAACCCACAAACCTGCACGTCTTTGTGTGTGGGAGAAACCGGAGCACCCGGAGAAAACCCACACGGTCACAGGGCATTGGGATTAATAACATAGTCATCAAGGACGGCACAAAAGGTGTCACAGTGGCAGAGTTAGCAGCCTTACAGCGCCAAAGTCCCGGGTTCGATCCTGAGTATGGGTGCTTGTCTGTACAGAGTTTGTATGTGCTCCCTGTGACATGTGCGGCTTTTCTCCGGGATCTCCAGTCTCCCCCCATATTCCAAAGACGTACAGGTTTGTAGGTTAATTGGCTTGGTGCAGTTGTAAATTGTCCCTACGGTGTGTAGGATAGTGTAAGTGTGCGGGGATCGTTGCTCGTGAGATGAAGGGCCTGTTTTCACACCGTATCTCTAGACTAAATTAAAAAGGAGAACTCCGTACAGACAGCACCCGTAGTCAGGATGCAACCCAGGTTTTTGGCACTGTAAGCAGCAACTCTACCGCTGCGCCACCCTGCCGTGGACTATGCAGTCCATGTTGACTATGTTGGATATGTTATTAATCCTAATGTCATGCTTCTTCCCTGACACCATCGGACAGATTCATGCTAATTATTAAACTATAGCTTTAAAAAAAAAAATAAAAAAATCCCAAATCACAATCCAGAGGTTAAATTACAGAGGTTCTGAGGAGAATGAGTGAGGCAACGTTCCCAAACCCATACCACTATTTGCTGAAAACACCACATCCTGCCAAACTAATAGGCAGCAAGATGGAGTTTACAGATTACAGAAGATAAGACACAAAAAGCTGGAGTAACGCAGCCCGCGGGACAGGGAAGGAATGGGTGACGTTTCGGGTCTTCCGACTAGAAGTATGAAGAAGGGTCTCGACCCGAAATGTCACTCATTCCTTCTCTCCAGTGATGTTGCCTGTCCCGCTGCGTTACTCCAGTTTTTTGTGTCTATCCGGTTTAAACCAGCATCTGCCGTTCCTTCTCACTCATTTCGTTTTACAGATTACAGATGTCCACTGGGTTGAAATAACAGAGTGACTATACCCATCTTAACCTCTAACCCTGTTTAAGAAGACCCATTTGTAATCGACAGAGCATGGACGGAGGCCAATGTTACGTGTACTGGTTTGCTGAAATATCTTTCATGTTCATGTCAGAGGAGCAGAATTAGGCCATTGTGCCCATCGAGTCTATTCCACCATTCAATCTTTCCAATCTTGCTGATCTATCTTTCCCTCTGAAGCACATTCTCATGCCTTCTCCCCGTAACCTTTGACACCTTTACTAAGCAAGAAACTTGATTAGGTTGAAGGGAGGGAAGAAAAAGAATGAAACCTAAATCCCATCATGGTTGATCTCTGAAGCTCTCCAATTAATGCCGAGACACAGCTCTGCCCCGGTTTATTGGGAGTTTCTCCAGCTAAAGCATTCTGTACCACGGGTGCAGGAAAATACGCACGCAGCTTCCTCTAAATTTCTTGAAGTAAAGCAGGCTACAGGTAAGAGTTTATAAAAATCCATGATTACATGGCTGTACAATCCTTGCCGAGGTGTTGGGTGTGATCATTCCTACTCAACTGATCAATTCGCAACTGCATTAAAAAACAAGGTGTAAATACTGATGCAACGTCTGCGCAATGCGACGTTGTAGATTAACGGACAAGCCCATCTCCAGCTGCAGAATGAAAGCTCTAGACATGGCTGCCCCCAAGACCCCCGGCGTCCGCCAAGCCTTCAGTGGACTGAGAGGACGAGGGGCGGGAACTGTGGGAGCGGGAGCGCCCGTTGATCCCCAGCGGGGTCCCGAGGTGGTGGCTCAGCTGCGACACGGTCTCGTCCGACTCCCAGCGCTCCAGCTCCTCGCGCACCAGGCGCTCCATCTGCTCGCGGTGCACATCATTGTCCCGGCCCAGACGCTCATCCTGTGGGGCAAAGGAAGCTTTACTCATGTTACACTACGTCCACTACCTCAGCCAAGCGCAGAGCGCTGGAGTAACTCAGCGGGTCAGGCCTGGAAACAAACAACTGCAGATGCTGTGTATACCAATGATAGACATAAAGTGCCGGAGTAACCCCGTGGGTCAGGATGCGTTTTGGGTCGAGACCCTTCATCAGAGTCAGGGAAGGAACTACAGATGCTGGTTTATACCAAAGATAGACAAAGTGCTGGAGTAACTCTGTGGGTCAGGCAGCATCTCTGGAGAAAAATGATAAGTGACGTTCTGGGTCTGAAGAAGGGTCCCGATCCAAAACCATCTATCTTTTTTCTTTAGCAATGCCACCTGATCTGAGTTACTCCAGCACTTTGTGTCTATCAGCGGGTGAGGTAGTGTCTTTGGAGGGAATGGACAGATGACAGTACAGCGATGCAGCGGGTAGAGCTGCTGCCTCACAGCGCCAGAGCCCCGGGTTTGATCTCGACTAAATGTGCTGTCTGTCTGCGTGGAGTTTGCATGTTCTCCCTGCTATCGCATGGGTTTCCTCCGGTTTCCTCCCACGTCCAACAGACTTGCAGGCGTGTAGGTTAATTGGCCTCTGTAAATTTCCCCTGCGTGTTTAGGGAGTGGACGTGAAAGTGGAATAGGATAGAACTAGTTTGAACGGGTGATCTATGGTCAGCGTGGCCCAGAGCGGTCTGCTTCCACATTGTATCTGTCAATGAATCAATGACGTTTTGAGGCAGAATCCATCTTCAGACTGATGGAGCGGGAGAAAGCTGGAAGAGAAGTGGGTGCTGGGCAAAGCTTGGGAAGTGAATCATGGTACAGATGAGAGGAGGGCAATTATCAGATGGGTGGACCAAGTGACAAAGACTGGAGGTAAATAGGAGACAAAAGGGCATCAGATAAGCAAAGAGGAGTGAAATGTCAGTCCATTCTCTCCACAGATGCCACCTAACCTGCTGAATTTGCCCAACACTGTTAATGTTTATATATAATAACTGCTCTTTGTATTTCTCTTACTTGGTTCGGGCTGCAAATTTAATATCGAAGCAGATCTGTATCAGAATCTGAGGCTTCTCTTTACATTAAGCAAATTAAATAATTCAAATTAAATTTCATTTAGAAGACCCAAGCATAGGAAAGTCAAGTTACATAATTCAATAGGCATTTGGACAGGTACATGGACAGGACAGGTATAGAGGGATATGGGCCAAATGTGGGCAGGTGGGGCCAATATAGATGGGGGATGTTGGTCAGTATGGGCAAGATGGCCAAAGGGCCTGTTTCCACGCTGTATGACTATACGGACCAATGTATAGTCTGATCTAACTTTGTCCAATTAGCCTGTTCCTCGTCTGTATTTTTTATATTTTCTTTGCCTTCCTTGGTTTGGCAAGCCTTAGTATTCATTTAACAAAACCTTTCCACCTCCGTTTTGGAAGTTTGAAGTGACCCCTGCTTCAACAGTTTAGTTTTGGCCCTTGGTTGGAGGTGGTGCCCGATTGTACAAACACACATCCAGACATCACGCTGACACAACCTCCCGCAAATTCCTCACTTCCCTCCACCAGTTTACATCATTTTCAGCTGCCTGCACTGTCAAACCATCATCTGCAGAAGCAACAAATCATATATTCAATGTTTAAAAACAAAATTTTAACCTCATTCAGACATGAGCCGACTCACACACAGAATGCTCAGCACAGTAGATGCAGTTCCAATTGAAAATCTTAATTTTATTTAGGGATGGAAACAAGATTTTATTTTTAAGTTACCATTGAGGTACCATATGCTTCTATTGGGGAGAAGACAGGCACTGTTGGGGATGATTGATTGGGGACAATCAGCCATGATCACAATGAATGGCGGTGCTGGCTCGAAGGGCCAAATGGCCTCCTCCTGCACCTATTTTCTATGTTTCTATGTGAACCAGAGGGCATAGGTTTAAGGTGAGGGGGGAAGAGATAGGAAACTGAGAGGCAACTATTTTTTTTACTCAAAAGGTGGTGGGTATATGGAACAAAGTGGCAGAGGAGGTAGTTGAGGCAGGGACTATAACAATATCATTACAATTAGGAGACATTTTGACAGGTTCATGGATAAGATAGGTTTAGAGGGGTATGGGCCAAGCGCGGGCAGGTGGGACTAGTGCATTGGTGGGTGTGGGCAAGTGGGGCCGAGGGGTCTGTTTCCACACTGTATCACTATGACTATCACAGAGAGAGTGATGAAAGTCCAGCCAGTGCCTCAGATAGGGCTCACCTCTGTTACACCATCCAGCAGCCTGCCTAGTACGTCCCTCCTCTTCAGCTTGGCTCTCTCCATGGCCTCCAGCTTCACAATCACGGCATCAATTTTGGACACGATGCTGCCGATGGAATGCTCCATCCGATCCACGCGCCTGACAAGGCTGAGCAAAGAATCAAATCAATTACAAATACAGCTTTCAAAGTCATTCTAAAATTAGCTGTTCTCAACTGATTAATTATACAGATGCTTTCAACAGAGTAACATAGCTTTTATAGACAATAGGTGCAGGAGTAGGCCATTTGGCCCTTTGAGCCATTCAATGTGATCATGGCTGATCATCCCCAATCAGTACCCCGCTCCTGCCTTCTCCCCAAATCCTCTGACTCCGCTATTTTAAGAGCCCTATCTAGCTCTCGCTTGAAAGTATCCAGAGAAACTGCTCCACCGGAGAGAATTCCACAGGCTCACCACTCTCTGTGAGAAAAAGTGTTTCTTCGTCTCCGTTCTAAATGACTTCCTCCTTATTTTTAAACTGGTTCTGGACTCCCCAGCATCAGGAACATGTTTCATAGAAACATAGAAATTAGGTGCAGGAGTAGGCCATTCGGCCCTTCGAGCCTGCACCGCCATTCAATATGATCATGGCTGATCATCCAACTCAGTATCCCGTACCTGCCTTCTCTCCATACCCTCTGATACCCTTAGCCACAAGGGCCACATCTAACTCCCTCTTAACTATAGCCAATGAACTGTCCTCGACTACCCTCTGCGGCAGAGAGTTCCAGAGATTCACCACTCTCTGTGTGAAAAAAGTTCTTCTCATCTCGGTTTTAAAGGATTTCCCCCTTATCCTTAAGCTGTGACCCCTTGTCCTGGACTTCCCCAACATCGGGAGCAATCTTCCTGCATCTAGCCTGTCCAACCCCTTTAGAATTTTGTAAGTTTCTATAAGATCCCCTCTCAATCTCCTAAATTCTAGAGAGTATAAACCAAGTCTATCCAGTCTTTCTTCATAAGACAGTCCTGACATCCCAGGAATCAGTCTCTGGTGAACCTTCTCTGCACTCCCTCTATGGCAATAATGTCCTTCCTCAGATTGGAGACCAAAACTGTACGCAATACTCCAGGTGTGGTCTCACCAAGACCCTGTACAACTGCAGTAGAACCTCCCTGCTCCTATACTCAAATCCCTTTGCTATGAAAGCTAACATACCATTCGCTGTCTTCACTGCCTGCTGCACCTGCATGCCTACTTTCAATGACTGGTGTACCATGACACCCAGGTCTCGCTGCATCTCCCCTTTTCCTAGTCGGCCACCACTTAGATAATAGTCTGCTTTCCTGTTTTTGCCACCAAAATGGATAACCTCACATTTATCCACTGCCTCTATCGTGTCCAAACCCTTAACAATCTTATATGTTTCAATGCAAAGTAAACATCCACAGTATTACATTACTAGGTTATGTGGAACATAGAAGAGTACAGCATAAAAACAGGCCCTTCAACCCACAATGTCAGCGTGAACATAATGCCAAGAACATATCTCTCCTTATCCACGTGCCTATCCAAAAGTCTCTTAAATGCCATTGTCTTTGCCTCCACCATTTTTTATTTTTTTTAAATTTCAAAATAGACTTTATTCAATTGATAAATATATACAATTCATGAACCATTCGAACAAAAAATTCATCCGACATTTTCGGAGACTATACAAATTTGTTTCAGTACAATATTTTTACATTTGTCAAATTCCCCCAAAACTGTCCCCCACCCGTGACACTCAGTGGCTCCTGTCCAAGTAATAAATATATACAATGTGTGCACAGTTTGAAAATTCCATCCGACATTTTTGTAGGCGATAAGAGATTGTTCAATACAGTTTATGACTTTTAAATTCCACAAAAATGTCCCCCACCCGTGCCACTCATGTGGCCCTCTGGTGTGGGATACCATCCATTAATTTAATTTGAGGGGTGTCTCCACCATACCGTGTCCCCCCATGTCCAGCAGCGGAAGGACCCTAGACTGTGGCCCTCCTCCACCGAGCCTTGGCGTTGGCTGCACCAAGCTTCAGCGAGTCCCTTAGCACGTACTCCTGCAGTCTGCAGTGGGCCAGTCGGCAACATTCCCTGACGGACATCTCGCTCTGCTGGGTGGTGAGCAACGCTCGGGCAGACCAAAGAGAGTCTTTCACCGAGTTGATGACCCTCCAGCAGCACTCGATGTCAGCCTCCACCTTTTTTTTTTTTTTTTTAAATTTCAAAATAGATTTTATTCAATTGATAAATATATTCAATTCCTGAACCATTCAAACTTTTGCCTCCACCATGGCCCGACAGTTCCAGGCACTCATTACCCTCTGTGTAAAAATACTTGCCCCGTACATCTCCGTTACACTTAGCTCCTCTCACCTTAAAGCTATGCTGCCGAGTATTTGATTCTTCCATCCTGGGTTTAAAGGGTTCAACTAGCTAGCCTATCTATGCCTCTACACTTCTATGAGCTCTCCCCGCAACCTCCTGCGTTCCGCTGAGAGAAATCAATCCAAGTCTGTCCAATCTCTCCCTGTAGCTAATAGTTTAGGTTAGTTTATAATTGTCAAGTTTACCGAGGTACAGTGAAAATATTTTTATTTGCGTGCTCTCCAGGCCAAAAGACTACACATAGAAACATAGAAATTAGGTGCAGGAGTAGGCCATTCGGCCCTTCGAGCCTGCACTGCCATTCAATATGATCATGGCTGATCATCCAACTCAGTATCCTGTACCTGCCTTCTCTTCATATCCCCTGATCCCTTTAGCCACAAGGGCCACTCCCTCTTAAATATAGCCAATGAACTGGCCTCAACTACCTTCTGTGGCAGAGAATTCCAGAGATTCACCACTCTCTGTATGAAAAATGTTTTTCTCATCTCGGTCCTAAACGATTTCCCCCTTATCCTTAAACTGTGACCCCTTGTTCTGGACTTCCCCAACATCGGGAACAATCTTCCTGCATCTAGCCTGTCCAGCCCCTTAAGAATTTTGTAAGTTTCTATAATATCCCCCCTCAATCTTCTAAATTCTAGCGAGTACAAGCCAAGTCTATCCAGTCTTTCTTCATATGAAAGTCCTGACATCCCAGGAATCAGTCTGTACTCCCTCTCTGGCAAGAATGTCCTTCCTCAGATTAGGAGACCAAAACTGTATGCAATACTCCAGGTGTGGTCTCACCAAGACCCTGTACAACTGCAGTAGAACCTCCCTGCTCCTATACTCAAATCCTTTTGCTATGAAAGCTAACATACCATACGCTTTCTTCACTGCCTGCTGCACCTGCATGCCTACTTTCAATGACTGGTGTACCATGACACCCAGGTCTCGTTGCATCCCCCCTTTTCCTAAACTGCCACCATTCAGATAATAGTCTACTTTCCTGTTTTTGCCACCAAAGTGGATAACCTCACATTTATCCACATTATACTGCATCTGCCATGCATTTGCCCACTCACCCAGCCTATCCACGTCACCTTGCAGCCTCCTAGCATCTTACTCACAGCTAACGCTGCCCCCCAGCTTCATGTCATCCGCAAACTTTGAGATGTTGCATTCAATTCCCTCGTCCAAATCATTAATATATATTGTAAATAGCTGGGGTCCCAGCACTGAGCCTTGCGGTACCCCACTAGTCACTGCCTGCCATTGTGAAAAGGACCCGTTTATTCCTACTCTTTGCTTCCTGTCTGCCAGCCAGTTCTCTATCCACATCAATACTGAACCCCCAATACCGTGTACTTTAAATTTGTATACTAATCTCTTATATATCTTATCTCTTTGTCAAAAGCCTTCTGAAAGTCCAGATATAACACATCCACTGGTTCTCCCTTATCCACTCTACATCCTCGAAAAATTCTATAAGATTCGTGAGACATGATTTACCTTTCATAAATCCATGCTGACTTTGTCCAATGATTTCACCACTTTCCAAATGTGCTGCTATCCCCTTTAATAACTGACTCTAGCAGTTTCCCCACTACCGATGTTAGACTAACTGGTCTGTAATTCCCCGTTTTCTCTCTCCCTCCCTATTTAAAAAGTGGGGTTACATTAGCTACCCTCCAATCCTCAGGAACTACTCCAGAATCTAAAGAGTTTTTGAAAAATTATCACTAATGCATCCACTATTTCTGCAGCTACTTCCTTAAGTACTCTGGGATGCAGCCTATCTGGCCCTGGGGATTTATCGGATTTAATCCATTCAATTTACCTAACACCACTTCCCGGATAACCTGGATTTCATTCAGTTCCTCCATCTCATTTGACCCCCGGTCCCCTGCTATTTCCGGCAGATTATTTATGTCTTCCTTAGTGAAGACAGAACCAAAGTAGTTATTCAATTGGTCTGCCATGTCTTTGTTCCCCATGATCAATTCACCTGTTTCTGACTGCAAGGGACCTACATTTGTTTTAACTAATCTTTTTCTCTTCACATATCTATAAAAACTTTTGCAGTCAGTTTTTATGTTCCCTGCCAGTTTTCTTTCATAATCTATTTTCCCTTTCCTAATTAAGCCCTTTGTCCTCCTCTGCTGGACTCTGAATTCCTCCTAGTCCTCTGGTCCATGATTACAATCAAGCTGTCCACAGTGTACAGATAAAGGATACAACATTAAGTACAAGATAGTCTGATTAAAAATAGTTTGAAGATCTCCAATGAGGTAGATGGGAGGTCAGGACCGCCCTCAGGCTGATGAATGGACGATTCAGTTGCTGGAGAACATGGATAGGGGACTTTTCAAGTCGGGACCCTTCTTTAGACGTATGATCCCGACTTGAAATATCATCTATTCATGCTCTCCAGAGACATTGCCTGACTTGATGAGTTACTTCAGTACTTAGTGTCTGTTTTTGTAAACCAGCACGTGTAGTTCCTTGTCTCTAGTCTTTTGTTTCCAATGTTTAGCAGTGTTAGCAGTGTTTCCAATCCAGCATCCCATTTAAACTTCACATTAACCACTACCTTAGCAACTGTGATCTATGAACTGTATCTTTGGTTGCACTCTGAACTATTATGGTTTCCGAGCACAACATTAATGAATGAATTATTAATTATATATTTAACTGTTGTTTTGCTAATGGACCTGTTAAGGATTATAGATGTAGGTGCAGAATTAGACCATTCGGCCCATCAAGTCTACTCCGCCATTCAATCATGGTTGATCCATCTTTCCCTCTCAACCCTATTCTCCTACCTTCTCCCCTTAACCTTTGACACATGCACTAATCAAGAATCTGTCAATCTCCACTTTAAAAATACCCAACGACTTGGCCTTCACAGCCGTCTGTGGCAATGATATCCACAGAAGCCTACTATGTTCTGTGTGCTGAAGCAAAGCAAGAATTTCATTGTCCTATACAGGGACACATGACTATAAACTCACTTGAACTTGGGGGAATTTTTTTTTTTTTTTTTAATTCACCGTCCGCTAAAGAAATTCCTCCGTATCTCATTTCTGAAGGCACGTCCTTTTATTCCGAGGCTGTGCCCTCTGGTCCTAGACACTCCCACTAGTGGAAACATCCTCTCCACATCCACCATCCAGGCTTTTCACTATTCGGTAAGTTTCAATGAGGACACCACCCCCTCCAAAACCATGCTGACTTTGGCCTATTTTATCATGTGCTTCCTAGTACTCTGAAACCTCAACCTTAATTGTCGACTCTAAAATCTTACCAACCACTGAAGTCAGACTAACCAGCTTATAATTTCCTTTCGTTTACATCACTCCCTTCTTAACAAAGGGAGCTATAGTAAGAAAGAATTTCATTGTTTCATTGACAGTACATATGACAAATAAAACTCTTGACATCCTGTGGTCAATATTGCTTCTGCTCATTCTTTTTTCCCCCCACACGGAATCAGTTCACACTCCATGTTAAATTACATCTGCCATGTGTGACCTTGCAGAGTAAGGGCAGGAGTCACAAGTTCATAAGTCATAGGAGCAGAATAAGGCCATTCGGCCCATCAAGTCTACTCCGCCATTCAATCATGACTGATCTATCTTCCTCTCTCAACCCCAATCTCCTGTCTTCTCCCCATTGATCACCGGGTGGCGCCTGCAATGGCTGCCTCGCCAGCAGCCTGTCGTGTCCCTTCTGTTTTTTATTATTTAAAGTATGTTTCTAATGTAGGTCTCAATGTCTCTTGGCTAGTTTATGTGGGGGGGGGGGGGGGGGGGGGGGAGGGAAAAATAGGGGGAAACTTTTTCCCAGTCACTTAACCTGGCGGAGATGTAACTGTTCTCCATATCCCATCTTCACCCACCTTGCGGCCTACCAGCTGGATTGGCACGGCCTTTCCGACCAGAGCTTCAGCGGCAGACGCAGCGTGGACTTACCATCGCGGAGCCTGGGATCCTGTCGAGGATCGCCAGTGTTGGAGCTCCGACCGGTGGGCCTGCTGACTTTTAACATCGTGGAGCTGCGGGCTGCGGAGCTTCTAGCCGCGGGCGGCTCAGACTTTAACATTGCGGAGCCTGGGATCTTTTGCTGAGGATCGCCAGCATCGGAACTCCGCCCCTTGGGGACTGTAGACTTTAACATCGGAAGCCGCGGTCTCCGGAAACAAGCAGCCTAGTCGGGAACTCCAAAGACGGGGAGTGTGTTACGTCCCGTCCCGACGTCGGAGTTTCGATTATCCTGGCGAGAGGGCATGTATATCGGGCCGTCCTAGCGGCAACTGCGGAGGGTTTGAAAGGCCCCGACCAAGGGTGAACAAGGTGGAAGATGATTGAACTTTGTGGCCTTCCATCACAGTGAGAAATGCCGATCCCACTGTGGTGGATGTTTACGTTGAATTCTATAGTGTTTTGTGTACTTATTATTCGTATGGCTGTATGGTAACTCAAATATCACTGTACCAATTAGTGCATGTAACAATAAATGAAACTTGAACTTGACCCCCGATGCCTTTACTAATCAAGAACCGATCAATCGCCACCTTAAATCAATCTCCACCTTAAATTTAAATAGTTGACAAGTGAATAAAACGGTTGCCAGTCTAAACCCTTACACTTGAAACTCCTCGTAGGACACCCCTGTGGAGCTGCTCCCTCTTCTCCTTGAGCTATGACCGCTATCTTCATCATCCTCCTCCTCTGAATCGTCCATGCTCCGCGGGAAGCTTCGGCCACTGGTTGATCGAGGCAATGAGCTCCTGTCCAGGTCCAAGTCGTCCTACAACACCAGGGGATTGAACACATTAGCTGTGTACTTATCTATACCACCTAGAAGCAGAACCCAAGCACAACGCACAATTCTCACCTTGCTTGCAACATGAGCCAACACATGCATGAGCTTACATCACACTTAATGCCCGTGTCAACTTCATTTCCAGATTTTACTCCAGTTTGCTACTTGATTCAATATAATATTTGACTACACCGTAGGACGTAAGCAAGTTATTGTTTCCAGCGAGGATGGATTCCTTTAAAAGGAACAATATAATGTTGAAAAAAACCCACAAAGTGCTGGAATAACTGCAAGGCAGGCAGCATCTCTGGAGATAATGGATAGGTGACAGCCAATTCATCCATCCATTATTTTCAGTGATACCTTGGCTGTCACCAATCCATATTCTCCAGAGATGCTGCCTGACTTGCTGAGTTATTCCAGCACAGTGTGTCTCTTTTTTTCAACAATATAGTGTTCCATTTAAAGAAATCCATCCTCACTGGAAACAATGACAATGTTTAATGAAATAACACTTAATGCAAGTGCAAATCTCCATTTTAGCAATAAGCACATTTTAAATCATTATATAAAAAGTAAATATCAATCAAAATATTTTGACTGTGTCATATATTGATGTGCTCTGTGCACGGTTTTTCTATGTACGGTTGCCCGACTGGATACCAAGATTCCACCCACATCACACAAAATTACAAAGATTTCCCTTCCTTTATATTGGTTAATTTTCATAATCAAATTAACTAATATGTCAATTCAGCAATCTATCATCCAGAGGAGATACCACTGCAGATAGACAAAAGGCAGGAGTAACTCAGCAGGTCAAGCAGCTTATCTGGAGAAAACGGATAGATGACGTCTTGGATCAGGGCCCTTCATCAGCCTGACCGGCTGAGTTACTCCAGCACTTTGTGTCCATCATTGGTATAAAGTAACATCTGCAGTACTTTGTCTCTAGATTCCACCACATTTTGTTTACAAAGTACCAACACTAACAAATTGGATAGGCTTGTAGACACTTGAACAACACAAACTCTTATGGTTAACTCACTCTCTCTTTCTCTAGGTCATCCCTCATCTGTTGATGTTCGTGTTCGGTCAGCTCCTGATCCCCATCCTGGTCATATTTGGCGAAGATTGCTTCTATCTCAGCATCTGTGTGACCCCTCCTAAGACAAGGGCAAAGGCAAAGGAGTTTGGCTGAAATGATAGTACACTGATTGAAGAAGTATTCTCCAGTTATCAACCAATATTTTACTCACCCTTTCAGATCTTGTCGCAATTCATCAAAATTGAGTTTCCCTCCAGCCTGCCGTAGACTCTCCGTGATGTCATCAACAGTGGACTTCCTTAGCTGCAGTTTCAGCATGGCCTTGCTACATCCCTAGTTAGAGGAAGTGTTTGCAGCTGGTGAGTTCTGACGAATTAAAGCAATCAATCTTGCTGGAAGCTTCAGACTGAAAACTAATAGTCCATAAGCATGGCGTATTCATTAACGTCTGATGAGCATTTGACAGCACTGGGCCTGTACTCACTGGAGTTTAGAAGGAGGAGGGGGACCTCATTGAAACTTGCCGAATAGTAGATGTGGAGAGTCTAGGACCAGGGGGAATAAAAGGATGTTCCTTTAGAAAGGAGATACGAGGAGGGATTTCCTTCACCAGAGGGTGGTGAATCTGTGGAATTCATTGCCATAGACAGCTGTGGAAGCCAAGACATTGGGCATTTTTAAAGCAGAGATTGACAGGTTCTTGATTTGCAAGGGTGTCAAAGGTTTCGGGGAGAAGGCAGGAAAATGGGGTTAAGAGAGAAAGATGGACCAGACATGATTGAATGGCGTACTCAAGGGGCCAAATGGTCTAATTCTGCTCCTATGACTTAAGAACTTACGAATAAGCAAGTAACGGCTCTGACAACTTGACTACTATTTGTACCATCTTTTATGCCTTTGAACTTCTGAATTAAAAGCACAATTACAGCAGGTACCACTGTTCAATTTTAAATCTCTCACCTCATTCAGGATTTGCTTTAGTTTGAAAGAACCAATATCTGTAATTGTGCTTGTGCAAATATTTCTACTTGTGAGATGGATTATAAAATATTTGATCCTTTTCAGAGAAAAATGTCCTAATAACAAGGTAAAATAAGTGTTATCGAATGCTTAACTGAAAGCTTAAATGGCATTTGTGATAAGAGAAAGGTCTGGGCTAACTTGGAGATACCATAAATGAAATAAACAAAGGCTAGCTACAAGAATGTATTTAGAAACAATCTGCGGCAAGAGCAGCTCAATAACAACATATCTGTCCTTGTCTGTACTTTGGGGAAAAAAATGAAATGGCACAGAGTGAATGCTGAAATAATAGGACATAAACCTCTGAAAAATGAAACAAAGATGACCTTTAGGATCCCTTCTTCAGTCTGAGGAAGGGTTTCGACCCGAAATGTCACCTATTTCCTTTGCTCCATAGATGTTGCTGCACCCGCTGAGTTTCTCCAGCATTTTTGTGTACCAAAGATAATCTTTACATGGGCAACGTATCTAACAAGTGGAATGGAATTGGATCAAAATGCCTTGTGAGACTCAAGACCAGTAGTAAGGAATTCATTCAGCAGTGTGGTGTTTTTCAAAGACACCGACTTGGAGCTCTTGCTGTCATTTACACTCAAAATCTTTCCATATTAAAAAAAATTAATGAAGAACAGTTAATGACGGGTGGCATAGTGGGCACGTCTGTTGGAGCTGTTGCCTCACAGCACTAGAACCAACCCTGACCTTGGGTGCTGTCGGTGTGGAGTTTGCACGTTCTCAGTGATTGTGTGGGTTTCCTCCCAAATCCCAACGACGTGCAGGTTTGTAGGTTAACTAGTCTTTTTTAGATGGCACTAGTGTGTACGATGGGTGAGAAAGTGGAATAACATCAAACAAGTGTGAACAGGTGATTGATGGTCGGCCTGGACTCAGTGTGCCGAAGGGTTCGATTCCATGCTGTATCTTTCAATCAAAAACATGATGGCAATTTAATTACACCTTCTGTCCAAGATCTTTAGCAGCAAAACAGAACAAAAACAATATTTCAAATTGCAAAGCATTTATATTTACATTATTTGCCTCTGCACTCCACAATTTGAGATTTGTAATAGAAAAATTTCACATGTGGTTAAAGTGCACATTGTCAGATTTTATTGAAGGGTATTTTTATACATTTTGTTTCCACCATGTAGAAATTACAGCTGTGTTTATACATAGTCCCCCATTTCAGGCCTCCGCAATGTGTCCACAATTTGAGATTTGTAATAGAAAAATTTGCCTCCATGCAGGTTAAAAGTCAGCACCTATTGTCAGTCTTTTCATCTTTGACTCTTTTACTTTTTATCAACATTTTGTTTCCATGCCATGAAAGTAGAAATTACAGCTGAGTGTTTATACTGTTAGAGTCCCAAATTTCAGGGCACCATAATGTTTGGGACACATAGCTTTACAGGTGTTTGTAATTGCTCAGGTGTGTTTAATTGCCTCCTTAATGCAGGTATAAGAGAGCTCTCAGCACCTAGTCTTTCCTCCAATAAAGAAAAGCATAATACAGGCAGACAGTGAATACATTGTGGGCACTGGTTAGCAGCAAAAAACGATAGAGTTTCAGTTTGTCATTGTACATTGTGAAAGGTCTTATGGACAGATGAGATGAAAATTAACAACAGATGATGTGAGCAAAGTTCAGGAAAGAAGGAATACAATCATTGACGGTTTGGTAGATATTTGGGCATGTATGGAGTTCAAATAAGTGCTATCAAATCATTGATGCTTACGACTTTGATGGTAGGGTAACCAATTTGTTCGGAAGGATATTCGTTATTAGAATTTATCGGTAATGGTGTTTTGTTTGATCCACACTCCATGCCAGTTGGTGGCGGTAATGCACCAAAAAAGTTGTTTGCCAACCGCCAAAAAACACTATATAGAAGAGGTCTTTCCTCCAGTCTTTCCATTACCTTTGGAAACTTTTATTGCCGTTTATCATCATGAGGACCAGTTGTGTCAATGAAAGTCAAAGAAGCCATGATGAGACTGAGAACCAAGAATAAAACTGTTAAGAGACATCAGTAACACCTTAGGCTTACCAACATCAACTGTTTGGTACATCATTAAGCTTACTAATCACCAAGTTGGACTGGCAGGCTAAGTTGCTGATCTCCACAGCTGCTTGCAGAAGAATGGGGGTCGGTGTCTATTATAAAGCAAAATTCCCGAAAACACCTGTTGCCGTAGCGGCCCATGACAGATCAGAAACTGGTGGTCTTCCCAGGAGTTTGCAGTTTTGTGGAGTTTGAACGGGGCTGGGCCACTGTCTGTGGGCTCTGGGAAGTGCTTGCAGTGAACCTGGAAATCCAGAGGTCCTACACTGCAAGATGCAACCATCTGGTTAGACAGCAAAACGCCGGTGCAATGAGCCAGGTTTCAGTTTGCCAAGAAGTACTTAAAAGAGCAACCACAGTTCTGGAAAAAAGGTCTTATGGACAGATGAGATAAAAATTAACATCACGATACAGAGTGATGGCAAGAGCAAAGTAATCAGCGGGCAGGAGGAGAGAAGGAACCCTGCCCAAAGTGTACCCACCTCATCTGTGGGGAAACCCTTTCTTCGAGGGGGGTGATATGGTTCTGGGCATGTATGGCTGCTCAAGGTACTGGCTCACTTATCTTCATTGATGATATAAAAGGTTGCTGATGTAGTAGCATAATGAATTATGAAGTGTATCGACACATCTTATCTGCTCAAGTTCAAACAAGTGCTTCAAAACTCATTGGCCGGTGGTTCATTCTAAAGCAAGACAACGATCCCAAACATACTGCTAAAGCAACAAAGGAGTTTTTCAAAGCTAAAAAATGGTCAATTCTTGAGTGGCCAAGTCAATCACTCGATCCGAATCCAATTGGGACTAGCCCCCAAAACAACAAGCTAAAGATGGCTGCAATACAGGCCTGGCAGAACATCACCAGAGAAGACACCCAGCAACTGGTGATGTCCATGAATCACAGACTTCAAGCAGTAATATGCAACAAAATACTAAACATGACTTTCATTTACATGACATTGCTGTGTCCCATACATTATGGTGCTCTGAAATGGGGAGGACAATGTATAAACACAGCTGTAATTTCTACATAGTGAAACCAAAATGTATAAAAATGGCCTTTATTAAAATCTGACAAAGTGCACTTTAACCACATGTGTTTTTTTCTATTACAAATCTAAAATTGTGGAGGATGGGTCTTTGTTCCAAACATTATAGAGGGCACTGTAACAACCAGCTAGATGACGTTGTTATCGATAACTGCAAACTAAATCGTAACAACTCTCAGATTCCATGCAGTACATTCAAATTCTGTAAAACTTTGGACAACACAAGGTTAGAATTATGAAAAAATCTAATCAAATACCTTCTTAATAAAGTCAGTAAGCTCCATCTCACTCTTCTGCTGGGCCATGTCAGCTTTCACTTCAGAGTAGGTGTCATTAATGATGGCCAAAAACATGTTCTGGTGGGACAAGCAAAACTCAACTGAAGAACTCTCTCAGAAAGTGTATTAACAAAGCTCGATCTAATCTCCCTGCACAATGAGCTATCCGATTCACATTCTAGCGGTCTTTATTGGCTGCAATTGCAGCTATGGATCTGTTGCCTCACAGCACCAGAGACCCACATTTTACGCCGCCTTTTGGTGCTTCTGTGTGTACTTTGCATGTTCTCTGTGACTGCGACGGTTTTATCCTGGGTGCTCAGGTTTACTTCTACACCCCAAAGGCGCACAGGGTTGTAGTATTTTGCAGGTTAGGTAATTGGCTACTGTAAATTGCAATGAATGTGTCAATGAGTGGTAGAATCTTTTGATCCTATCTCGAGTAGTAGTGGAGCAACACGATTGCGCAGCAGTAGAGTTGCTGCCTCACAGCACCAGAGACCCGGGTTCCATCCGGACTACAGGTGCTGCCGGTATGGAGTTTGTACCTTCTCCCTGCGACGACATGGGTTTTTTCCGGGTGTTCCGGTTTCCTCCCACAATTCAAAGAGGTGCAGGTTTGTAGGTTAATTGGCTTCGGTAAAATTGTAAATTGTCCCTACTGTGTAGGATAGTGTGAGTGTACGGGATGATGGCTGGTTGGTGTGGACTCGATGGGCCTGTTTCTGTGCTGTATCACTAAAGTCTAAATCTGGGCTGGAGCTGGAGACGTGGGGACATTTTTTATTAAATGGGATTAATGAGGGTTGAGTGTAAATGCGTGGTTGCTGGTTGGCATGGATTTAGATATGAGGGAAAGAGAGAGTCTGTTTCTGTGCTTTGTCTCCCAACATATTAATCTTAACTGTTCTGCAGTTTCAGATTTGAGATCATGTACATCAACTTCCAATGGAACTGCACTTGTTCCAAACAAATAAATCTAACATAGCCCAGTGCAGTCCAAGCCAAACCTGAATGGAAGAAGGAGCAGTGAAATTGGCTACACACTGAATCAACAAGAGTTATCACATTCCTGACATCAGTGAAGAAATTCCCCAACAGATGTATCGAACTATTGGGTCACCATAACAAAAAATAATTAAACAGCCTCCCTTTCATTTTTACACGGCATATCGTCATTTCTTTACTCCTAGAAGCTTTGACTGCGTTCACTACTCACCAAAAGAATGAAGAAAATGAAGAAGACAAAAGTGGCAAAATAAACTGGTCCCAGAATCCGGTCTGCTTCTTCAATTTTGGCAAAATCGAAATCTCCCAGAATGATGCGGAACTGAGTAAAGCTGCAACAAAGAAATAAAAACTAAAATAAAAATCTCGTCACTGTCCCGCAAAGAGCTCAGCCAATTATTCCCATAGAGGTCTGTATAAGAAGCCAAACACACTTGATTCCATAAAATGGAGCAGATGTCTTCTTGATAACAGGACAAATTTTGCAGCCTAATTCATGCAAATAACAAAAGCTGGGCATTGAAATCACAGCTTTGAAATAAGATGTGGCTAAATGTCCCATTATTTGAATGTCCCGGGCTGCACAATGCTCTGTCTCAGTATAGAGTCATGGAGCACAGACACCAGCTCTTTGGCCCAACTTGTCTATGCGACCAAAATTCACTATCTACGCTAGTCCCACCTGCCAGCCTTTGATTCATATCCCTCTAAACCTTTTCTGTCCATGTACCTGTCAAAGCATCTTTAAAATGTTGTTATATTACCTGCCTCAATTACTTCCTCTGGCAACTGTGTAGCCGGACACAGTGCGAACTCCATCATCAAGTTCGCCGACGACACCACAGTTTGTGGGACGAATTACAGATGGTGATGAGTCAGAGTATAGAAGTGAGATCGACCGATTGACCAAATGTTGCCAGCACAACAACCTGGTTCTCAATATTAGTAAAACCAAGGAACTGATTGTGGAGTTTGGAAGAGGAAGGATGAGGTCCCACAATCCTGCTTTTATCAACGGGACGATGGTGGAGAGAGTCAAAAGCTTCAAATTCCTGGCCGTGCATATTTCTGACGATCTTTCCTGGACCCAGCACACTGATGCAATTATAAATAAAACACATCAGCGACTCTACTTCCTGAGACGATTACGGAGATTCGGTATGTCAAAGAGGATTCTCTTGAACTTCTACAGGTGCACAGTGGCGAGCATACTAATTGGTTGCATCATGGCCTGGTTCGGCAACTTGAAAGCCCAGGAGCGGAAAAGACTGCAAAAAGTTGTGACCACTGCCCAGTCCATCACCGGCTCTGACCTCCCCACCATTGAAGGGATTTATCGGAGTCGCTGCCTCAAAAACACAGCTAGCATCATCAGAGACCCACACCATCCTGGCCACACACTCATCTCACCCCCTGCCATTGGGAAGAAGGTACAGTAGCCTGAACGTCCAAGTTCAGGAACAGCTTCTTCGCAACAACCATCAGGCTATTAAACACTAGGACCTCAAATAAGTTCTGAACTACAATATACACGAGAAGAGTCAAGAGAGTTTTATAGTCATGTCCCAGATAGGACAATGAAATTCTTGCTTGCTGCATTATTATTATTACACTACTAATGTTTGTTTTTTGAGCGTGTATACACACACACACACACACACACACACAGGTACGCGAGTATGTGTGTATATATACCCAGACACTGAACATTTTTTCCAGCATCTGCAGTTCCTTCCAGCATCTTCAGTTCCTTCTTGATGAACGTTGAATTCTCCCAATTTTGCTAGCTCTTGCTGTCTCCTCCCCTTCCTTAACCCTCGAGCTGTCTTCTCCCATCCCCCCGCCCTCGGGCCCCTCCTCCTCCCTTTTTCCTTCCTTCACCCCCCCCCCCCCCAGACAGTCTGAAGACCCAGGGTTTCGGCTCCGAATTTTCGCCTATTTCACTTCGCTAACCATAGATGCTGCTGAAAGCCCGCTGAGTTTCTCCAGCAATTTCGGGTGTACCCTTCTTCGAATCTGACAAAGCATCCCAATGCAGTTCCTTCTTAAACACTGAACATTTTTTCCTTTCTTGTTTATTATATTGTGTACAGTCTACCGGTAGGCGGCGCGACTCTGGTCAGCAGCGGCCTCTGCAGCCTGTCCGCGTTTTTATTATTTTTTGTCTGTGTTTTTATGTAGTTTTTGTTATTTTATGTTGGGGTGTGTGTGTGGGGGGGTGGGGGTGGGGGATTCGGCCCTTGTGAATCTCTTCCTGATCTGGAGACCCGACCTTTTCTCGTCGGGTCTCAGCTGCCGTTGAGGCCGCAACGAGGAGCGGCCTCCAACAGGAAGAAGCCGGGGACTCAGGTGCCGACTCACCTCACCGTCGCGGAGCTGGCCGAGACCGGAGCGGGTGGAGCGGTGGAGGAGCGTTGCCTCAACGCCGTTCTAAATGCTGCTGACCCGGATTCTTAAACTGTGGCCCCTGGTGCGGACGGCGGCACCGGGAGCCCGCGGATCCTGGAGGGATGTCCCGCTTTAACAATCGGGGTTTCCTGCAACGGCGACCTCTCATCCTTCTAAACTCCGAGTTGCAAGGGTCGAAGAGCTCTCTGGAGCGGGGACTACATCACCTGCCCCGAATTAACCTTGGAATGCGGGACTTTGCGATAGCACGCCGGGGGCTCCAACACCAAGACCCGGTGTGCGACCTCGCACCACCCGGCGTGGCTTTAATGGCCGCGGGACAATCGCCATCGCCAGCCGGGGGCTTTGACTTTGACTCTGACATTGGGGGGGAGAGAGTGCAGTGGAGAGATAAGTTTATTTGGCCTTCCATCACAGCTATGTGATGGATGTTTATGTAAAATGTAATTATGTTGTGTCTGGGGTCTATTTGTGTGTAATGTATGGCTGCAGAAACGGCATTTCATTTGGACCTCCCGGGGTCCAAATGACAATTAAATATACTCTTTACTCTTGACTATATGTTTACATATTCTGTGTGCTGCAGCAAGTAAGAATTTCATTGTTCTATCTGGGACATGACAATAAAACACTCTTGACTCTTCCTCTGGCAACTTGTTCCATACACCCACCACCCTTTGTGTGAAAAAGTT
Source organism: Leucoraja erinaceus (assembly GCF_028641065.1). Lineage (NCBI taxonomy): Eukaryota > Metazoa > Chordata > Chondrichthyes > Rajiformes > Rajidae > Leucoraja > Leucoraja erinaceus. Next base: position 138,100,023 of record NC_073377.1, on the reverse strand, counting down.
AGCTGTCAGATTCCTAAATCTTTTCCCCTTCACCTTAAACCTATGTCCTCTGGTGTTCACCTACTCTGGGCAAGAGACAAAGTGCATCGACCCAATCTATTCCTCTCATTCATTTTCCATTTTCCACTGTCAGAAATTATAACCAATCATATATAAACAGAAAGTGTTCAAGTATGAATAGGTGATTATTTCGGGTCAGGACCCTTCTTCAGGAATCTGACAAAGCATCCCAATTTAAAACATCACCTATCCACGTTTGCTGGACATGCTGCCTGATCCGCTGAGTTACTTCAGCACTATGTTCCACGCAAGATTCCTGCACTGGGATGGCACTGTGGCGCAGCGGTAGAGTTGCTGCCTCACCGCGCCAGAGACCCAGGTTTGATCCTGACTATGGGTGCTGTCTGTATGGAGTTTGTACGTTCTCCCTGTGACAATAGACAATAGGTACAGGAGTAGGCCATTCGGCCCTTCAAGCCAGCACCGCCATTCAATGTGATCATGGCTGATCATCCCCAATCAGTATTCTGTTCCTGCCTCCTCTGCATATCCCCCGACTCGGCTTTCTTTAAGAGCCCCATCTAGCTCTCTCTTGAAAGTATCCAGAGAACCGACCTCCATCGCCCCCTGAGGCAGAGAATTCCACAGACTCACAATTCTCTGTGAGAAAAAGTGTTTCCTCAACTCCGTTCTAAATGGCTTACCCCTTATTCTTAAACTGTGGCCCCTGGTTCTGAACTCCCCCAACATCAGGAACATGTTTCCTGCCTCTCGAGTGTCCAAACCCTTAACAATCTTATGTTTCAATAAGATACCCTCTCATCCTTCTAAACTCCAGAGTATACAAGCCCAGCTGCTCCATTCTCTCAGCATATGACAGACCCACCATCCCGGGAATTAACCTTGTAAACCTACGCTGCACTCTCCCAATAGCAAGAATGTCCTTCCTCAAATTAGGGGACCAAAACTGCACACAATACTCCAGTGTGGTCTCACTAGGGCCCTGTACAACTGCAGAAGGACCTCTTTGCTCCTATACTCGACTCCTCTTGTTATAAAGGCAACATGCCATTAGCTTTCTTCACTGCCTGCTGTACATGCATGCTTACTTTCATAGACTGATGAACAAGGACCCCTAGATCCCGTTGTACTTCGTGGGTTTCCTCCGGTTTCCTCCCACACTCCAAAGACATGCAGGTTTACGGGTTAATTGGCTTCTGTAAGGTGCAAATTGTCCCTAGCGTGTAGGATAGTGCGAGAGTACGGGGTGATTGCTGGTCAGCGCGGACTTGTTGGGTCGAAGAACCTGTGTCAACGCTGCATCTCTGAACTAATGACTCTAAGGTCCAAATCTGCAGCTCCTTGTGCCTCCACATAAACACAGGTGAAGTTTAGAATGGAGCCACCCCCACCTCCCCAGTGAAACTTACATGCAAGTGTGGAAAGTGCTGAAGTCGTCAACCTGGGTACCAAAGACGAGGTAGGCCAGCTGAGCGTAGGCCAGGAAAATGATAAAGAACATGATGGCAAAGCCCATGACATCTTTGGCACAGCGAGACATGGTGGAAGACAACTGGATCATAGTCTTATTGAAGCTAATGAATTTGAAGATCTGTGAAAACAAAAGGTTCCATTTAACAAAGCCAGTTCAGTCCCAATTGATCAATGTATACATGCAAGAAAAATACAGAATTTAAAAAGTGGCGTAGGAAGCAATGAACAAACTAGATGTTGATATTAACATACCTTAATCCACGCAAAGAACACAACCACTGCTGCCATGTTGTTGAACTGAACGTGCAAGTATGTCAGAGGCTCCAGCTTGGGGTATGAAGTCGGGTTCTCCAGTATTTCTCCAAGTACCTCCTCAATTATTGCTGTACAATAAATATTGATGCAGATTGCCACCAACGACAGCTGGAAACGTGAACAAATAAGAAAAAAAGTGTCTGAAGAAGGGTTGCGACCTGAAACCTATTCCTTTCCTCCAGAGAAGCTACCTGATGCACTGAGTTACTCTAGCATTTTGTGTCGATCTTCAGGAAAAACAAATAATTACTGGAATTGATAAGTACGATACTTCAAAAGTCATAATAAAACCTCATCTATTCTATAACATAGAGAAGTAGAATGGTATAGCACAGGATCAGGCCCTTTGGCCCCAGAATGGTCATACCAGACATTATGCCAACTTAAATCTCCTCTGTCTGAACATAATCCATGTCCCTTCAATCGCTGCAAATCCACATGCCCATCTAAAAGGCTCTCAATTGCCACTATTCTTTCTGATTGTATGAAAGTACTATCCTGGTCGGTAAATTAACAATTATTTTAGGATAATTATGAGATGGGGAGATTGAGGGGACCAAAAATGTAGTGTTTCCTTTCCAACAGTTATTTGAAACGCTGCCATGTGCAAGATGGAGGATAGAGGAAGGGACAGAAAACAAACGCAGGATGAATGAGTCAAAACAACTTGATGGCTTGGTGACCTGTGTGGAGGATAGTGAGACAACGGAGATATGGACATGCTGCTGGAGTGGCAGAGAAATGTGAAGTGCTACATTTTGCTGAGAGAAGTGAGAATATAAACCAGATGGCATAATTCTGAATGGTGTCGAAAAACAGGGTGATCTGGGTATACTCCACACTGAATATACCAAGCCGGATTGAGCTTCAGTTTAGGTTATTGCAACGTGTACCGAGATGAAAACTTTTTTATTGTTCACCATCCAGTCAGATTACACATGATTACAATCAAGCCGTCCACAGTGTATAGGTACAGGATAAATGGAAAAACATTTAGTGCAAGATAGAGCCCAGTAAAGTCCGGTTTTAAGATAGTCCAAGGATTTCCAATGAGGTAGATCAGGGGTCGGCAACCTTGTTCTTCATAGGAGCCAGGACCCATGTCTGTGAGCGGATGACGGGCCACATCAATCGCCATAGTTAATAAATAATTAATTATAGTTTTTTTTTTAAATCGCAACAAAAATGTAACAGGATGACAATTACCCCCACGACAAACTACACTAAAGTGCAACAGGGTGGCTGGAGTGGAATTGCTCACTGACCCCGCTGATGCCCGCCGCTGGGCTCCAGAGGAAACCACTCCAGCACCACCTGGCCGAAGCCGCTTCAGTTTCATACATGCTGCGGCATCGGGGGGGCGCTTTCACTCCGGGTGGTCAGGAGGATGGAAGAGGGGGTGGGACAAGAGACACGAGACATTTATTGTCACATGCACCAATTAGTGGAATTTGGGGTCACCATACAGCCATATGAGTGAGTCGATAGGTGTTGCGATATGGAATTGGCTCTGTGTGTGTGTGTGTGTGAGAACTACTCTCAGATAAGTGTGTGCGTTTTGTGTTACATCTGCGGGCCGGATAATTTCGGGTTCCGAGCTGGATCTGGCCCGTGGACCGTTGGTTGCCGACCCCTGAGGTAGATGGTAGCTCAGAACCACTCTCATGCAAACGGAGGTACTGGAAACAGAAGATGATCCCTTATCATACAATGGTATGATTACAACTGGAGGTTTAGGTTCACCCTTTAGGAAAGAGGCATTAGAAGAGATTCACAAGGACGATTCCAAGGATGAGAGTCTTTAGTTCTGTCGATAGACTGGAGAAGCAAGTGTTGTTCTCCTTAGAACTGGGATGGTTAAGCAGGAATCTGATAGGGTATTTAAAATCAAGAAAGATAGAGGCAGTAAATAAAATATTCCCACTGCAGAGGGATTAAAAATCCAAGAACAGAATGAAAATGAAGGTGGTTCAAAAGGAAGAACTAGGTGATAATAAATTCACAAAAAGAGAGTAGTTAGGGTCTGGAACGCACTGCTTTAGGAACAATGAGGCAGATTCAATTATATCATTTAAATAGACATTGGATAAATATCCAAAAGGAAAAAAAGTCTGCACATCCAAGTCGAGGGGGTTAGTTTAGAGATATAGTATGTAAACAGGCCCTTCAGCCCACCGAGTGCGTGCCAACTAGCAATCATCCGTACACTTCTCTATCCCACACACCAAGGGCAATTTACAGAAGCCAATTAACCTATAAACCTGCACATCTTTGGAATGTTAAATCCTTTAAACATTCAACACATCCTCAATTTAGTTTGGTCCCTCGGAACCATCTACTGAGGCAATATGGAGATATGCACTGAGCAGATGCTTATAGACCATCCTCAAGGATGAGGGGCATTGGTCACCACAGGCCTGAAGAAGCAGAGATATTGTGATCCTATTCTATATATTTAACTCATCAGTTTCTCTGACCCAGACTAGAGTCATAGTCATACAGCGAGAAAACAGGCCCTTCGGCCCAACTTGTCCACACCATTTGCACCACACCCATCTGCCTGTGCTTAGCCCATATATCAATAGACTTATCCTATGTACTTGTCTAAATGACTTAAACACTGCCATACTACCTGCCTCAACTAACACCACCAGCAGCTTGTTCCATACAAGTACTACCCATTCTGTGAAAAAAAGGACCTCAGGTTCCTTCCTTCCTTCCTTCCTTCACTTTAAACCCATGTCTTCTAGTGCTCGATTTCCCTGATCTGGGTAAAAGACACAGTGAACTTACTTAACCTATTCATCTCATGATCTTGTGCACAGAGTTGTATCATTTGTAGACACAAGGAACTGGAGCTGCTGGTTTACAAAAAAACAAAGACACAAAGTGTTGAATAACTCAGCAGGTCAAGCAGCATCTCGGAAGAACATGGATAGGTGAAATATCACCTATCCATGGTGCAGGGATGGGCCTATGCAAGACCAATATGATGCAGATGTGGCAGACACAGAATGTGAATGTGGAACATCCGTACAATCCATGCCACACCTACTGACATGCCCACATCTTGGTGAACAATGCTGCCTAGAAGATCTAGTGGTGGCAAACGAGAAAGCTGTCCACTGTGCAAGAGCCTGGCCCAACATTTGAAACATTGATGATGGACACGAAAAAAAGAGAAAAAATAATCTATCCATGTTCTCCAGAGGTGCTGTTTGATCCGCTGAGTTACTCCTGCACTGTCATTTTTAGTTGTATAATATGTTTTTTGTGTATTTTTCCAAATCTATGTGCCTACGATGCTCCTTCAAGCAAGATTTATCATTGTCCCTGTACCTAACTATTCTCATTCATATGACAATAAACCCCTCTGTGCTCAAGGTTTAAGCAGATAACAAAGCAAAACAATCTCCACGCACCACAATGATCAGTATATCCAAACAGTTCCAGACACTCCTGAAGTAACGCAGCTTGTGAACACGGATCTCCAGAAACTCCTCGACTATATAGTAAAATATGAAAATACAGAAAGCAATTTCACAGGCTGCCAGGAAATAGTCAAACGATGAGACATAGCGGATAAGTTTCACCGTCTGAAATTGCCATGAAGAAAGGGCACCTCCCGTCGCAGGGAACTCCACCACCAACCTGCAAAAGTGAAATGAAACACCTCTGTAAGCGGCAATATTAAATCATTACAAACTGAACACATAAAACCGAATTTCTATTACAATATAATTGTTTTCAATTTACGGCACAGTGGCGCAGTGGTAGAGTTGCTGCCTTACAGCGCCAGAAACCCGGATTCGATCCCGACTACAGATGCTGTCCGTACAGAGTTTGCACATTCTCCCTATGACTTTTCTCCGGGTGCACCGGCTTCTTCCCACACTCCAAAGAAGCACATGTTTGTAGGCAAATTGGTTTTGGTAAATCGTAAATTGTCCCTCATGTGTAGGATATTGCTAGTGTAAAGTGCTTGTCGGCGCAGACTTAGTGGGCTGAAGGGCCTGTTTCTAGGCTGTATCTCTGACGGTTAATGTAAATTACAATACAATAAAATAATGTTCACAATTAAAGGTACCCAACTTCAACTTGACCTTTCTTTTGAGATTGCGTCACAGTAATGGCTAGGGTGGGTTGTTTGGAGGAGGGACTACACGTGGCCATTGATTACCCTATAATGCAGTCTCATTTATCTACATCCCATAATTTGGTGGTGGGGGAGGTAACGGGCAGATACAGCACAGTACTGATTCCATGGAAATGTGGAAGTCAAGAAAATGCTGGAGGTCAGGAATGCATGTTTCCTTTAACACCAGAGTCCCATTCAGTTCTGCATTCCAAAGAAAGCTTGTGTTATGGAAAGTCGTCTTATAAAAACAGTTATGTCAAGGAGGGAAAAGGAATAAGAGGCTAGAGAGTTGCAGACTCAAATTGTTTTTCGGTAGGATTTGCAACAATAAAGATCTTTTTAATAGGGTGATTTCACCAAAGGTCAAATGAGCGTAGATCCCCCCTCACGTGACCGAAAATTTTAACTGGAGGACATCTCTCAGTTTGGTACATGTAAGTGAATGGGGAAACACGCACTTTCCCACCCGTTAAAAACATGGAAAACGGCCGATTTTTTAGCTGTAATTTTCTGTGCTAGTCGGGGTGACCGTGAAGCACAGCGACCTAAATTTTCAGGCAAAAAAAAAGATAGAAAGTGAGGTAATTACAAGAGGGAACTGAAGGTAGAAAGCGGCGGAAGTGAACAGCTGACATTTGCCGTGGTGATTTTAAGATCCAAAATATCGGGAATTATCGCGTTTGCTCGCTGAATTTCATCAAAAGTAAGTTAATAATGCCTTACTTTTGATGAAATTCAGCGAGCAAACGCGATAATTCCCGATATTTTGGATCTTAAAATCACCACGGCAAATGTCAGCTGTTCACTTCCGCCGCTTTCTACCTTCAGTTCCCTCTTGTAATTACCTCACTTTCTATCTTTTTTTTTGCCTGAAAATTTAGGTCGCTGTGCTTCACGGTCACCCCGACTAGCACAGAAAATTTCAGCTCAAAAATCGGCCGTTTTCCATGTTTTTAACGGGTGGGAAAGTGCGTGTTTCCCCATTCACTTACATGTACCAAACTGAGAGATGTCCTCCAGTTAAAATTTTCGGTCACGTGAGGGGGGATCTACGCTCATTTGACCTTTGGTGAAATCACCCTATAGCCGCAAGTTTATTTTTGGTAGTGCAAGCTAAAAACACCGGAAGCTGTATGTTATACGGCTTGATAGAGTACCGTTACTCGACTGTCAATAGAAACAAAAGCTTGCCAATTTCTATGGCTTCCCATGGCGTGTTCGTACGAGACAATGGTGTCTGATTACAGTGGACAGGTTACATGGAAACAGTTTATTTTCCCGGGATATTTGTTTTGCAAGACGGCTTTTTTTCCCCCTGCTTTGATAAGCCTGGTAACAGAGGGGCTGCTCCCAAGTATTGTGTTGCACACTTTCAAGCTTCTGTACGTTTCGCCTGATGGGAGCAGGGAGGAGGAGGAATGAGCGGGATAGGACAAATATTTGATTATGTGTAAGAAGGAACTGCAGATATTGGATTAATCCGAAGATAGACACAAAAAGCTGGAGTAACTCAGCGGGACAGACAGCATCTACGGAGAGAAGGAATGGGTGATGTTTCAGTTTGAGACCCTTCTTCAGCAGGGTCTGAAGACTCTTCATCTGTAGAAGGGTCTCGACCCAAAACGTCACCCATTCATTCCCTCCAGAGATGCTCCCTGCCCTACTGAGTTACTCCAAATGTCAGCTGCTTTACTGAGGCAGTGTGAAGTGTAGATGTAGTCAAGGGCGGGGAGTCTGATCTGTGTGATGGATTAGGCTACATCTACAACTGTAATTTTTGTTTTGTGGTCTTGGGCAGAGCAATTCCAAAACCAAGCAGTGATGCAACCCGATAGTATACTTTAAACTGTCTGTTAAAATTGCTTTAATTTATTTAGTACTAGATAATTATATCTTTATCAATGAAACTCCAAAGCAAAGGCTTTAAATTAATGGACTGAAGAATCCCTCGGTCATTAGCTGAATCACCTAATTGCTACTGCTGATCTTCCATTTATAGCAATAGCATTACATATACATCTTTCTATCTTTAAGTTTCTGTATACGGTTTCTTCCATGAAAAAAAACCCATTTACATTGTTTCGTGACAAATAAATAATTTCCTGCTAAGTTTCAAACTCAGACAACAAGTAGAGAAGCATTCATAGTTCCGGATCTTACCTGATCACACAAAATAAGTTAATGTTTGCGTTGTAGACAGAGAAGTCAATGAACACAACCCTGGTGCCTCGATCAAGCCACAGATTCTCCTTCAGCACCTTTAACTTTGTGGCCGTTTCATCTCTATTTCTTGCCAGGTCCAAGTAATATCCTGCTCCACTGTAGATGGCGACTAACCCCCAGTAGCCAATCTCTTTCAGATCTTTCTCACTCGTGTAAGTCCAACTGTTTTGAAGAGAAAAACAATGCAATTATACTCCCAAATTATGTTCGTAAGTCACAGGAGCAGAATTAGGCCATTCAGTCCATCAAGTCTACAGTGCATTCAGAAGGTATTCAGACCCCTTCACTTTTTCCACATTTTGTTACATTACAGCCTTATTTTAAAATGGATTAAATTCTTTTTTTTAAATCATCAATCTACACACAATACCCCAGAATGAAGAAGTGAAAACAGGCGCTTAGAAATTTTTGCAAAGTAATTAAAAATAAATAATTGAAATATCACAAGTATTCAGACCCTTTGCTATGACACCCAACATTAGACACTAGACAATAGGTGCACGAGTAGGCCATTCGGCCCTTCGAGCCAGCACCGCCATTCAATGTGATCATGGCTGATTATCTACAATCAGTAGCCCGTTCCTGCCTTCTCCCCATACCCCTGACTCCGCTATCTTTAAGAGCCCCATCTAGCTCTCTCTTGAAAGTATCCAGAGAACCAGCCTCCACAACTCTCTGTGTGAAAAAGTGTTTCCTCATCTCCGTTCTAAATGGCTTACCCCAATTCTTAAACTGTGGTCCCTGGTTCTGGACTCCCCCCAACATCGGGAACATGTTTCCTGCATCAAGCGTGTCCAAACCCTTAATAATCTTATGTTTCAATAAGATGCCCTCTCATCCTTCTAAATTCACGAGCCCTCAGTGAGGCTCAAACAAAACTCCACAGCCATACAACCAGAGACAATTCTTACAAGACATACAAACTCAATTTACACAAACATCCATCACAGTGAATCTCCTCCTCACTGTGATGGAAGGCAAAGTCTTTTCTCTCCCCTGCACCATTTTTCTCCCGATGTTGAAGCCCCAGGCGGGCGATGTTAAGTCCCACAGCCATTTTATGCCGCGCCGGGCGATGTACGGCCCCACTCCAGGCCCAAAAGTCACAATGTTGGAGCCCCCGTCGGGCGCTGGAATGTCCCGCGGCCATTAATGCCGCGCCGGGCGATGTACGGCCCTGCTCCGGGTCGTTCCAACCCTGCGACACGGGCTGGAGAAGTCGCGTTGCGGGAGCTCCGGAAAGCGGTCTCTACCCGGACCTGCGAGCTCCTGATATCACAGTCCACCAGATCTGCAGCTGCAGCTGGAGCTTCCACGCTCCGGGGTCGGGCCGCAGCAGCGAGCCACCACCGCTCCCCACGCTCCGAGGCCAGCCATCCAGGTGTGGTCTCACTAGGGTCCTGTACAACTGCAGAAGGACCTCTTTGCTCCTATACTTCAAGCCAAAGCACCCAAGCCACCATTTGCAGCAAGTAGTACCTTTCAACTTCAAGCCAAAGCACCCAAGCCACCATTTGCAGCAAGTAGTGCCTTTCAACTTCAAGCCAAAGCACCCAAGCCACCATTTGCAGTAAGTAGTGCCTTTCAACTTCAAGCCAAAACACCCAAGCCACCATTTGCAGTACGTAGTGCCTTTCAACTTCAAGCCAAAGCACCCAAGCCACCATATGTGAAAAGAAAGAGATTAGTTAAAACAAATGTAGGTCCCTTGCAGTCAGAAACAGGTGAGTTGATCATGGGGAACAAGGATATGGCGGACCAATTGAATAACTACTTTGGTTCCGTCTTCACTAAGGAAGACATAAATAATTTGCCGGAAATAGCAGGGAACCGCGGGTCAAAGGAGTTGGAGGAATTGAGTGAAATCCAGGTTAGCCGGGAAGTGGTGTTGGGTAAATTGAATGGATTAAAGGCCGATAAATCCCCAGGGCCAGATAGGCTGCATCCCAGAGTACTTAAGGAAGTAGCTCCAGAAATAGTGGATGCATTAGTAATAATCTTTCAAAACTCTTTAGATTCTGGAGTAGTTCCTGAAGATTGGCGGGTAGCAAACGTAACCCCACTTTTTAAGAAGGGAGGGAGAGAGAAAATGGGGAATTACAGACCAGTTAGTCTAACATTGGTAGTGGGGAAACTGCTAGAGTCAGTTATTAAAGATGGGATAGCAGCACATTTGGAAAGTGGTGAAATCATTGGACAAATTCAGCATGGATTTACGAAAGGTAAATCATGTCTGACGAATCTTATAGAATTTTTCGAGGATGTAACTAGTAGCGTGGATAGGGGAGAACCAGTGGATGTGGTGTATCTGGACTTCCAGAAGGCTTTCGACAAGGTCCCACATAAGAGATTAGTATACAAACTTAAAGCACAAGGCATTGGGGGTTCAGTATTGATGTGGATAGAGAACTGGCTGGCAAACAGGAAGCAAAGAGTAGGAGTAAATGGGTCATTTTCACAATGGCAGGCAGTGACTAGTGGGGTACCGCAAGGCTCAGTGCTGGGACCCAAGCTATTTACAATATATATTAATGATCTGGATGAGGGAATTGAATGCAATATCTCCAAGTTTGCGGATGACATGAAGCTGGGGGGCAGTGTTAGCTGTGAGGAGGATGCTAGGAGACTGCAAGGTGACTTGGATAGGCTGGGTGAGTGGGCAAATGTTTGGCAGATGCAGTATAATGTGGATAAATGTGAGGTTATCCATTTTGGTGGCAAAAACGGGAAAGCAGACTATTATCTAAATGGTGGCCGATTGGGAAAGGGGGAGTTGCAGCGAGACCTGGATGTCATGGTACACCAGTCATTGAAGGTAGGCATGCAGGTGCAGCAGGCAGTAAAGAAAGCGAATGGTATGTTAGCTTTCATTGCGAAAGGATTTGAGTATAAGAGCAGGGAGGTTCTACTGCAGTTGTACAGGGTCTTGGTGAGACCACACCTGGAGTATTGCGTACAGTTTTGGTCTCCAAATCTGAGGAAGGACATTATTGCCATAGAGGGAGTGCAGAGACGGTTCACCAGACTGATTCCTGGGATGTCATGATAGACTGGATAGACTTATGATAGACTGGATAGACTTGGTTTATACTCTCTAGAATTTAGGAGATTGAGAGGGGATCTTATAGAAACTTACAAAATTCTTAAGGGGTTGGACAGGCTAGATGCAGGAAGATTGTTCCCGATGTTAGGGAAGTCCAGGACAAAGGGGTCACAGCTTAAGGATAAGGGGGAAATCCTTTAAAACCGAGATGAGAAGAACTTTTTTTCACACAGAGAGTGGTGAATCTCTGGAACTCACTGCCACAGAGGGTAGTTGAGGCCAGTTCATTGGCTATATTTAAGAGGGAGTTAGATGTGGCCCTTGTGGCTAAGGGGATCAGGGGGTATGGAGAGAAGGCAGGTACGGGATACTGAGTTGGATGATCAGCCATGATCATATTGAATGGCGGTGCAGGCTCGAAGGGCCGAATGGCCTACTCCTGCACCTAATTTCTATGTTCTATGTTCTATGTTCTATACTGAACTCCTCTTGTTATGAAGGCCAACATGCTATTCGCTTTCTTCACTGCCTGCTGTACCTGCATGCTTATTTTCATTGACTGAAGAACAAGGACCCCCATATCCTGTTGTATTTCCCCTTTTCCCAACTTGATACCATTTAGATAAAAAATCTGCCTCCCTGTTTATGCTACCAAAGTCGATAACCTCACATTTATCCACATTAAACAAAATCTGCCATGCATCTGCCCACTCACCCAACCTGCCCAAGTCACCCTGCATTCTCATAGCATCCTCCTCACAGTTCACACTGCCACTCAGCTTTGTGTCATCTCCACATTTGCTAATGTAACTTTGAATCCCATCATCTAAATCATTGATGTATATTGTAAATAGCTACGGTCCCAGCACCGAGCCTTGTGGTAACCCACTAGTCACTGCCTGCCATTTTGAAAGGGACCCGTTAATCCCTACTCTTTGTTTCCTGTCTGCCATCCAATTTTCTATCCATGTCAGCACTCTACCCCCCAATACCATGTGCCCTAAGTTTGCCCACTAATCTCCTATGTGGGACCTTATCAAATGATTTCTGAAAGTCCAGGTACACTACATCCACTGGCTCTCCTTTGTCCATTTTCCTAGTTCCAGCCTCAAAATATTCCAGAAAATTAGTCAAGCATGATTTCCCCTTCATATTCCAGAAGATTAGTCAAGCATGGTTTTCCCTTCATGAAGGAAGACGAAGGAATTGTCCCTAGACCTCCGAGATGCAATGGTAGAAGCATCTACAATTACAAAATTTAAAAGCCAGACAGCTACATAGAAGGGGAAGTTTGAAGGGATAGACACAAAGTGCTGGACTAACTCAGCGGGTCCCTGAGAAAAAGGATGGGTGGTGTTTCGGGTCGGGACCCTTCTTCAGATGCTTCTTACCGACCTGAAACGTCACCCATCCTTTTCCTCTGGAGATGCTGCCTGATCTGCTGAGTTACTCCAGCACTTTGTGTCTATCTTTGGTATAACCAGCATCTGCAGTTCCTTGATGGACACAAAAAGCTGGAGTAACTCAGTGGGACAGGCTGCATCTCTGGAGAGAAGAAACGGGTGACATTTCAGGTCGAGTCCCTTCTTCAGACTGGTTAGGGATAAGGGAAATGAGAGATATAGACTGTGATGTGGAGAGATAAAGAATAATGAATGAAAGATATGCAAAAAATATATGCAGTTTCTTGTTTCTATCAAGGTTTGAGAGGATATGGGCCTGGCGCAGGCAAGCTAGGTTAGCAAGGATGTGTTAGTCGAAGGGCCCGTTTCTGTACTGTATAGCTACAAGTCTATGAAAAGATGGTCATAGTAAAATCACTTTCTAGCACATTAGGCGTGAAATTAGGAATAAATGTTTTAGTATCGTTATCTAATGTTGACACATTCATTTTATTAAATGATAGATCTTCAAAATACTTTACAATGACTTATTGGTGTATTTTGTGGAGCTCACAGTCCCTTGGGAGGATGCTGTGCAGGAAGCCTTCGAAAGAAACTGTGATATACAGAGCTTGCAGCGGAGGCTGAACAGCGGGGCTGGAGAGCTAAGATCTGCCCGGTAAAAGTTGGATGTCGAGGATTCGTGGCAACATCTACCTTAAGACAGATGAAGGACCTGGGTATCAGCGGACCAGCCCTACGCCAGGCCATCAAAGAAATATCACGGGTGGCAGAACGGAGTAGCCAGTGGCTCTGGCTGAAGAGGAAAGACCCCATTTGGTCTCCCAAATAACCGACTAGACAGATGCAGAAGGGGGTGGTTCTGGGACGTCAGAATGCACCGCTGAGCCCACTGGAGACGTCGTGGGTTCAATCAGTGAAACATTGATGAAAGTAGGTGCCCACTTGATAACCCCAGTGACGTGTCTGCCTAGCCTTTCTCAACATCGGAGGAGCATGGGTGAGTGCAGAAGGCTCCCATCACCATCGGGAGTAAATTGATATTTGGCACTTTGGACTTTTAACATCTAGTCCTGTGTATTTGTAAATATTGATGAAATGACATTCAGTGAAGTTTAAGGAACCACGGTAGGAATTAAGTTTGAAATGATACATACGCTGTTTTATCCTTGAGACCAAACGATGCAGTGTCTTCATTTGCAACTGAATAGACGTCATAGCATTCCTTGATTTCATCTCTTAGGTCTTCATGCACTTTGCAAGACTCATTCCTTACTTTCAACTGCCTGATGCGAGGCACTCCCAAAAGCAGGTTTTCATGATAAATGAAGCTTTGGTTCATGCCTAGTGTTTTATTATTGTACCACTGGTCCCAATAAAGCCCATCCAGCAAAGGACCTTCTGTGAACTGGAAAGAGAATAATGCAAAACATTTACAAACTGGGTTAATCATGAATCGGAGTTAATACTAAATCTACCAACAAATGAGGTGCTATAACAACACTTAAACAATGTTTAATAGACATTTGGGCAGGAACATGTATAAGAAAGGTTAAAAGGGACATGGGCCAAACACAGGCAGGTGGGACTACCCTGGATGGGGTATTTTGGATCGGAATGGGAATGGTGGGCTGAAGGGCCTGTTTCCGTGCTGTATGTGCATGTCTCAAATTAAAAAATCTTCTGCAAATCCAGACAAATATGTTTACATTAAAATTAACAACCCTATAATTTCTACACCTTGAATTAACACTCTCGATTCAAACAAGTGCGTTGTTTATGCATTCAATCCAATTAGACAATAATTTAGATTGAGAGATATTTCCCTGTTGAATGAAGCTCTAAGTGCAGACACATAAATTATATCATATTCAAACAGTGTCAGCTAGATACACATGACTGAGAAAGCCTATTCCTTCCAATAGTTCACAGACAATCTGACTGTCACCGACTCAATTTAACCTAATTATATGGAATTTTTAAATGTTAGCTTTGTGTAACATGTCATTAAAACCACATTTGTGACATTCCACTTGCAGATTTTCCTATTGTAATTTCCTACATGGGTCAGAGTTATAACAGAAACTTGTCACCCGATAAACATACCCTCTCTGCCTCACATTCGCCAATCTACTTAAACTGTATCTCAGGGAAACTATTCGAACTGACGTAAAACAAAGTCAAAGAATCATGCAGCACAGAAGCAGACCCAAGTCGTCCATGCCGACCTAGATGCCCCATCTAAGCTGGGCCACTTTGCCCACATTTGATTCATCTCTCTTTAACTTTTCCTATCCACCACGCACCTGTCCAAAGTGTTGTTGTTTATGTTGTTATAGTTATAGTACCTGCCTCAACTACCTCCACTGGCAGCTCACTCCATATACCGAGCACACTCTGTGAGAAGGTTAAATGCTTTTATAATATATAAAAGATATATTATGGATTCCTGGACTAGGTTATAACTTATATTTCGTCTCAAGCAGGCCTTCTCCAGTAGATTGATGTCCAACTGATAGGATGTCTTTGATATGCAACTGCTGATTGACAAGAGACAAACTCAGACGCATCCTGTGGTAATGTGCATTGACTGTACCTCTGACCATGACTAACATCTTTGGAATGTGCATAGGTGACAAAAAAACAATATAAAATACCATGTAATTCTCTGTTCATTGAAGTGGACACGAGGAGAGTCAAGTGTCTATGTTGCTTACTTGGCTGGTGTATCCTCGCTACTTCCATCAGCCAATAATCAGTGGTTTGAATTGGTCTATCTAACCGTTTTGTGAGTTGTCAGTTTATTAAGAAGTGAACCTTTTTCACCTGTGGGGCAAAAAGGTTCATATTACATTTTTCTCTCTCATCCTAAATGCATGTCTTCTAGTTCTTGATTTGCCAACCCCGGCCAGAATGCTGTATTAACCCTATCAATTCCGCTCATGATCTTATACTCGGAGGAAACCACATGGTCACAGGGAGAACGTGCAAACTCCACTGACAAGACAACTCTGAATGCCCCAACATCATTGCTGGTTCAAAGTAATTAATCTGCATGGTCTAAATGTCTCGGATGACAGGGAACCCAGACACTCAAAGTTAGTCTGAAGACGGGCATCAACCCGAAACGTCACCTATTCCTTCTCTCCAGAGATGCTCTCTGTCCCGCTGGATTACTCCAGCATTTTGTGTCTACCTTCGATTTAAACCAGCATCTGCAGAAACTTTTTCCAATCTCTTACCTTGCCGGAGATGCGATTGTTTTCCAGATCGTATCTCTGGTCGCTCTGCAGCCTAACATCATGGAGCTGGCCGTCTTGCTCGGGACTGACTTTGAGCCCCACCGCGGGGGCGTGGACTTACCATCAGAGCAGATCCCTTGCCTGCGGATTTCAGCACCGCGGAGCTCGCAGTCTCGGGTAGAGACCGAGTCGGGAGGCTCCAACTACGCAGAAGGTTCGACTAACCCCGACTCGGGGTCCGATCACCCGGCGCGGGAGGGCTGCCACCCCCCCACCCCCGATGCAGGAGCTTGATCGCCCGATGCAGAGGGCCCGACCACCGGCTAAAGGAGCCAAGATTGTCCCGTCAACAGAAGGCTCGAGACCCCCAACCGCGGGAGAACAAAGAAGGGAAGAGATTGAACTTTTTTTTCACTCTCCATCACAGTGAGGAATGTGGAGGAGTCACTGTGGTGGATGTTGATGTTAAAATGTATTTTGGCTTGTTGCTTTTTATTGGTAATACTGTATGGCAAATCAAATTCCTCGTATGTTGCAAAACATACTTGGCTAATAAAGTATGATTATGATTACTTCCACATAATTTTATTATCCCTGAATAATCCATACATTCCAGTGTCTTGCATTCCTCCACAGCAGTTAATATCTTCCCATTTACTGGCTGTTTCCTTAATCCACTTCCTTAAATGTATTTTCTCGTGCTTATCCAGTTTAAATCCCCCTTGCCTGCTTTCTGCCCAAATGACCCGTCATCTATATTCTTCCTGCACATATCCATTTCCTTGCAGTCCGACCACTCAGTGTCAACCACACCCTCAAAGGTAGGCACATTTCTATATTATTTCCCCTACATTTAAGGCTTGTTTATTTATAGAAGTATGTTTTCTGGCAATGTTTGAGGCATCTAAACTGCAGTTGTACCTTCCAAAAATCATCCACGTTGGCGATGTTCCTGAAATTCAATATCTCATTTTCAGAAAGTGGAGTGTCGAGGAAAAGACTGGACATGACTTTGGTGTAGTAGTACATGTTGGAGCTGACCATCCCATAGGTTGCTGCAAGAGAGAAATAAAAACATGGAAGGAAACTTTGTGTTTTACTGTTAATTCGTTAACTTTCCACCTCGCACGCATTATATATCAACTTCATGAAAATGAAAAAAGACAAAAAGCTTGAAATCGAAGATAAACATAGAAAATGCTGAAACACGCAGCAGGTCCAGGAGCATTTTCAGAAAGAGAAACAGATAATAGACAATAGGTGCAGGAGTAGGCCATTTGGCCCTTCGAGCCAGCACAGCCATTCAATGTGATCATGGCTGATCATCCCCAATCAGTACCCCGTTCCTGCCTTCTCCCCATATCCCCTGACTCCGTTATTTTTAAGAGCCCTATCTAGCTCTCTCTTGAAAGTATCCAGAGAACCTGCCTCCACCGCCCTCCGAGGCAGAGAATTCCACACTCACCACTTTCTGTGAGAAATAGTATTTCCTCGTCTCCGTTCTAAATGGCTTACTCCTTATTCTTAAACTGTGGTCCCTGGTTCTGGACTCCCCCAACATCGGGAACATGTTTCCAGCCTCTAGTGTGCCCAAGCCCTTAACAATCTTATATGTTTCAATGAGATCCCCTCTTATCCTTCTAAACTCCAGAGTGCACAAGCCTAACTGCACCACTCTCTCAGTATATGGCAGTCCCGCCATCCCAGGAATTAACCTTGTAAACCTACACTGCACTCACTCAATAGCAAGAATGTCCTTCCTCAAATTAGGGGACCAAAACTGCACACAATACTCCAGGTGTGGTCTCACTAGGGTTCTGTACAACTGCAGAAGGACCCATTTGCTCCTATATTCAATTCCTCTTGTTATAAAGGCCAACATGCCATTCACTTTCTTCGCTGCCTGCAGTAACTGCATGCTTACTTTCATAGACTGATGTACAAGGACCCCCAGATCCCGTTGTACTTCCCCTTTTCCCAACTTGACGCCATTTAGATAGTAAGCTGCCTTCCTGTTTTTGCTCCCAAAGTGGATAACCTCACATTTATCTGCATTAAACTTCATCTGCCATGCATCTGCCCAGTCCCCCAACCTGTCCAAGTTAGACTGCATTCTCATAGCATCCTCCTCACAGTTCACACTGCCATCCAGCTTTGTGTCATCAGATTGAAGAGTTTTTGTCATAATGAGGAACATATTGAAATCCCTTTAACATAATGGGAAGTCTCTCACCTAAAATCGTGTTGCGTTTTTCCGCCAAATGGTCCCTGGCCTGCTGAGTGTTTCCAGCACTTTCTGCCTTTGTTTGGCTCGTCAGGTACGACTATACTAAAAATTAGGCTTGAGTTACTCTTTGGAAACGGGCCCTTTGGCCCACTGAATCCATGCCAACCAGCGATCACCCGGTACTCTAGCACAATCCTACATGCTAGGGACAAATTACGATTTACAAAAGCCAATTAACTTACAAACCTGCATATCTTTGGAGTCTGGGAGGAAACCAGAGCACCCGGAGAAAACGTACAGTCACAAAGAGAACGTATGAACTCCATACCAGGCACGTGCCGTGAGTAATTACTCAGTATAAGCACTGGGCAGTCAGTCGACCTTTAAAAATCATAAAAACCGCACAAGCGCAGAAAAATCGTAAAACCGCGCATGCGCAGATCGGTCCTGTAGGCAGCCAGTCGACTTTTAAAATATTTAAAAACCCGTGCATGCACAGATTGGTCTCCTCTGCTGTGGGCATATGCAGCACCTTGCGTTCAGTCCACGGTGCAAAAGCAGGATTTCAGCTCCCTTTATTGTCCGTTGTAAGTGAAGGCTTGAAGCAAGCGTCCACAGCACGTGAGATGAACATAGCTACGCATATTACGTGTACAGCAGATGAAAGGCACGGGAGAATTATGCCTTCCTAAGATCCATTATTAAAATAATAACCATTTCATAATAAATACTGAATTTAGTAAATTAATTGGAAATCTTTACTATTTATATTTAACAATTACGTTTTTATAATTTTAGTCAGGGTAGGCACTGCCTACCTTGCTCACTTTGACGCCACATGCCTGCTCCATACAGACAGCACCCATAGTCAGGATTGGACCCAGGCCTATAGTGCTGCAAGGCAGAAACTACTGCTGCACCACTAGGCCACCCAAATTAATGATACAAGCTTAAATGACAGATATTGCCGTGAACCAATCATAAATTGGGAGGAGAAATGGACATTTCAGCCGCTGTTATATCAGACAGTAATATCTTGGTCGATCTGATACCTCGTGCACTTCCCCTACACAATCCAGGATGGTGGCGCAGAGAGTCGAGCTGCTGCCTCACGGCTCCAGCAGGCCAGGTGCTACCCTGACCTCCAGAACTATGAGGAGTTTATATGGTCTTGCTGTGGCCGTGTGGGTTTCCCCCAGATGTACTGGTTTCCTCCCACTTTCCAAGGTTGTGTATAGGTTGGAAGGATATTTAACCACTGTAAACTGTGTGGGTGAGCTGTAGAATCTAGAGCAAGTTGATGACTACATGGAGGAAATAAAATGGGATTAATGTAAATTAGTTCTGAGTGTAAATGGCTGACTTGGATTCTGTGGGGTGAAGGATCACTTCCATTTGTGACACACTAATCTCCCAAATTGGTCAATTTAATTCCCACATGCATTTCATAACAAATGTCATTACTTTCTTTGTTAAAATCAGTGTTTATCATTAAAGTAAATGTTTTTCATAATTAATTTTATTGAATTATGCTACTTCCAGCCACAGTAACACAGAATAAATGTCTATATATATATATATATATATATATATATATATATCTATCTATATCTATCAGAGTCATACAGCACGGAAACAGGCCCTTTGGCCCAACTCTTAAATTAAGTTTTTTTAGTGTAGTTTATTATCACGAGTAACAAGGCATAACAAAAAGCATTTATTGCATGCTATCCAGTCAAAAAGACTAGACCTGATTATAATCAGGTAGTCCATAGCGTAAAGGGTATAAAGGGTACAACATTTAATACAGTTGTCACATTTGGCCCATATCCCCTAAACGTTTCCTATCCATGTACCTGACCTAGTGTATTTTAAATGTTGTACCTGCCTCACCTGCCTGCTCTGGCAGCTCATTCCAAATACTCACCACCCTGTATGAAAAAGTTGCCCCTCGGGTTCCTATTAAATCTTTTCGCTCTCACCTTAAACCTATGCCCTCTGGTTCTTTATTCCGGTACCATGGGGGAAAGACCAGGGTACATTCATGGTGCATTCACCTTATCAATTTCTCTCATGATTTTATACACCTCAATAAAATCAGCCCTTGGCCTCCTGCACTCCAAGGAATAAAGCTTGCTCAATCTCTCCCTATAGCTCAGGCACTCAAGTCCCGGTAACAAGCTCATAAATCTTCAATGCACTCTTTTCAGCTCAACAGCTTCCTTCTAATAGAAGGGAGTCCAAATTTAAACACAATACTCCAAAAGCGGCCTTGCCAATTTTGCAATGATCAAGATTGATTATTTCAATTTTGCATTCAAATTGATCAAAGACTTTTCTTGAGATTTTTTAAAGAAGTAAATGAATATTGAAAATAACCGAGCATCTGGATGAAACTGCTGAGCAAAAATACACTACGTAGGTTGAAAACTGGTCTGATACAGTGCTTAAAAAAAAAAGAGAAAAAGTTGGAATCACTGATCTATTTACTACGCTCTCCAGTGATATCTTTTTGGAGAGTAATTAGTAATGAACTCCCACTCATAGTGCAACTGCTAATTTCATAGCGAACCTCCAGTGTTTTTGTATCTATTTCACTGTAGATGTTTGGTCTGGTTTAAATCAATTGAGCCATCTGCTATTGCAGCAGGATCTTGATCAGTTAGTCCAACACGGGCAGGACCTACACTATAAATGGTAGGGCTCTGGGGAATGTTGCAGCACGGAGTGATCTTGGAATGCAGGTACATTCTACCTTGAAACTGTGTCACGGGTAGATTGGGTGGTCAAAAAGGCTTTTGGCACATTGGCCTTTATCAGACAGAGCATTGAGTATAGAAGTTGGTAGATCACACTGCAGTTATAAAAGATGTTGGTGAGGCCACATTTAGAGTATTGAGTTCCGTTTCGGTCACAATGTTATAGGACAGATGCCAAGCTAGAAAAGGTGCAGAGAAGATTTAAGAGGATGTTTCCAGGACTCGATGGCTTGAGCTATAGGGAGAGGTTGAGCAGGCGAGGACTTTATTCCTTGGAACGCAGAAGGATGAGGGTTGATCTTATAGAGGTGTACAAAAACATGTGCAGAATAGATTAGGTAAATGCACATTCTTTTACCCAGAGTTGGGGAATCGAGAACCCGAGGACATAGATTTAAGGCGAGGGGGGAAATGTAGTAGGGACCTGGGGGGTAACTTTTATCTACCTAAAGAGTGGTGGGTTATGGAATGAGCTGTCGGTGAAAACAGTTGAAGCAGGTACTATCGCAACATTTAAGAAACATTTAGACTGGTAAGTGGCTTGGATAGATTTATAGGTTTATCTATCTTCTATATATATATATATATATATATATTACTAAAACTCTCATCTTGTTTGTTTGTTTGTATGTGAGTTCGTCCTGTAAACGGTACACGATAGCGCTACAATTTTTGGCCCACCTTATTGAACATTGGCCTGAGGTGTGCAATAGCCAAGTTTCGTGCACTTGCCCTGCCCGTCAGCTGAGTTCAACATCACAATGGGATCCAAAATCTCATTTAAAATTTTTTTAAAATGTAAAAATTTTCATTAACATTGATTTTACTCTGAAAAAAAAAACTCCATGATTGGCTCCGACCTACCCCTCGACGCCCGATTGGTCTGGGCCCCAAGTTGGAGTGCCACTGCCGCAGCCCCCCCCCCCCCCCCCCCCCCCCCCCCCCCCCGGGGTCGATTATTTGACTCAGACCTCCCCCGCGATGCCCGTTTGGTCCGGATCCCACATGGGGATTTTCATTGTGGGGGGGGGAGATAGGGGGGAGCAGGAGGATATAGAGGGAGAGGAGGGGGGGGTAGGGAGGGAGAGGGAGGGGAGAGTGGGGGGAGGAGGGGATGGAGAGTGGGGAGGGGGGGGTGGATAGAGGGATTGGTGGGACAGAGGGGGAGGTGAGGAGGTAGAGTGGGGGGTTGGGATAGGGGGGAGGTGAGGAGTGGGGGAGCGGGAAGGGAGATAGAGGGAGAAGAGGTGGGTAGAGAGGGGAGAGGAGTTATGGAGCGAGGGAGGGAGTGTAGCGGAAAGGAGAGGTGTGGGAGGGATTGGAGAAGGGAGGGGGAGGAGAGGGGAAAGAAGAGGGAGGGTGAAGAGGAGGGAGAGGGAGTGCTGGGGGATGAGGGGGAATGGAGGAAGACGGGTAGGAAGAGGGATTGTCGGAGGGGAGGAGGAAGAGGGGGGAGGGAGGTGGTGAGGGGAGGAAGCAGGAGGGTTGGTGGAGGATGGGGAGAGGGAGGATAATTAAGATGGGGAATAGGGGACTGAACGGGGAGAGTGAGTTTCGTTCACATTTATATTTTACAGGTTATTGCCATTTTGAACTTTAAAAATATCGCAGTCGCGCTCCCACTTGCCGGCCGCGCCCGTGCAGTTGGGGGAGGGGGGGGTTGTCGTGACTCAGGTCACAACTGGGATCCCTGGCGTCACAACGGGAACCCATCAGTCGCACTGCGCAGTTTGGTGGAATACTGTGTTGGGGGGACGGGGCCCATCGCGTCCCACTTGGTCTAGTAAACCTATAAACCTAAGGATATGGGCCAAATGCAGGCAGGTGCAACTAATGTAGTTGGGGCATGTTGGTTGCAGGTTGGATCGAAGGGCCTGCTTCCACGCTGTACGACTCGATGAGCCTATGTTAAACAAGGCTGCGTATATATTTCAAATACAGTTCACACAACCATTGGGGCATCATGTGAAGCCGCCCTGCACTATGGAGCAAGAGGGGTGCTTGGTGGTACTGGGGGCGATTTAAAGCTTTAAATTACTTCTGATTACTTATAAGCGTCGGCACAGTAGTAGAATTGCTGTCTTACCAGAGACCCAGGTTCAATCCTGACTACAGGTGCTATACATACCGAGTGTGTACGTTCTCCCCGTGACCTGCATGGGTTTTCTCCAGGTACTCAAGTTTCCACCCACATTACAAAGACACGCAAATTTGTAGGTTAATTACTTCTGTAAATTGTCCCTGGTGTGTAAGATAGAAAGAACTAGTGCATGGGCGATCATTGGTCGGCGCGGACTCTGTGGGCCGAAGGGACTGTTTCCACGCTGTATCTCTAAAATAGACTAAATGAAGACTAGCAATATCTCTTTCACTAAAAGAAGCAAATTCTTGTACAAATTAACAGAGATTCAGAGATGATTCTTTCTTAGTGAGAAACACAACCAGTAGATCAAAAGCCAGTTTAAAAATGTTTCCAGTTAATTTACGTCTCCGAGTTCGAGATTTGCATGTAAAGGCAGCCTGTTATATTCCCGTCTCAGCAAAACATACATGAGATGCAGTGGTTTAAAACTATATATACACTCCAGTCACCAAGTTCGTAAATAGAGTGGTCTCAATTCATCCAGAACTTACACTAAACATCCAAAATCTATCCCTGCCTCCACACCGCCCCCTAGCTACTCCCCATCGTTTGTATTTAGAACATAGAACTCTACAGTACAGGAACAGGCCTATCATCGCACAATGTCTGTGCCAAACATGATGCCAGGCTCAATTAACCACCCCCTCCCCAGGTACTTTCCCCTGCAACCGCAGGAGATGCAACACCTGTGCTTTTACCTCCCCCCCCCTCCCCCTCTACAAGTCCAAGGACCCCAACAGTCTATTCAGGCGAGGCAGATGTTCACTTGCACCTCCTCCAACCTCGTCTACTGAATCCGCTGTTCCAGGTGTCAACTCCTGTATATCGGCGAGACCAAGCGCAGGCTCGGTGATCGTTTCGCTGAACACCTCCGCTCAGTCCGCCTAAACCCACCTGATCTCCCAGTTGCTCAGCACTTTAATGCCCCTGTCCCACTTAGGAAACCTGAACGGAAACCTCTGGAGACTTTGCACCCCACCCAAGGTTTCCGTGCGGTTCCCAGAGGTTCCCGTCAGTCTCCCTACCTGCTTCCACTACCTGCAACCTCCAGCAACCACCTGCAACCTCCGGGAATCGCACGGAAACCATGGGTGGGGCGCAAAGTCTCCAGAGGTTTACGTTCAGGTTTCCTATGTGGGACAGGGGCATAACTCTCCTTCCCATTCTTAATCTGTTCTTTTTGTCCTGGGCCACCACCCCACCTCCATTGTCAGAGTGAGGCCCAGCGCAAATTGGAGGAACAGCACCTCATATTTTGCTTGGGCAGCTTACACCCCAGCAGTATGAACATTGACTTCTCTAACTTCAAGTAGCCCTTGCTTTCCCTCTCTCTCCATCCCCATCCAAGTTCCCCCACCAGTCTTACTGTCTCCGACTACATTCTATCTCTGTCCCGCCAACTCCCCTAACATCAGTCCGAGAAAGGGTCTCGACCCGAAACGTCACCCATTCCTTCTATTCCGGGATGCTGCCTGTCCCATTGAGTTACTCCAGCATTTTGTGTCGATCTACAATTAATCCCATCTGCCTTCATGCATGATCCATACCCCACCATTCCCTACATATCCATGCCCATCCAAAATCCTTTTAAACATCACTAATGTATCCACCTCCACCACCACCCCCAGCAGCACATTCCAGGCACCCATCACTCAGTGCAAAAAATATTGTTCAGCACATCTCCTTTAAACTTTGACCCTCTCACCTTAAAGCTATATCCTCTCGTGTTTGACAATTCCACCCCAAGAAAAAAGTTCTAACTGGCTAAGAGGAAAGAGGGAAGATTTAAGCAACCTCCTTTCGCCGTATCTAGAACCTTTGCCAAGTTAGCTATAGAATCTGATATAATTACAACTTTTAAAAGAAATATGATATGGATAGGAAGGCTTAAAGGGCTATGCGCCAAATACAGGAAAATGGGACTTGCTCGGTATGCTAAATCAACGTTGACAAGGACAAGATGGGCCGCTGGACCTTTTTCCATGCTGTATCCAAATTACATGGTAAAACTCCTACAGAAAAATGTTTTTATCCCTCCCTTTGTGTAAACCTGTCTGTAAGTACCAGCCACAATTTACAATCTCCGTGCAATATTCAGTGATAGAAATTTACACATCGTAGGGCATCTCAGTCAAGCAGAGATTATTCACTTGAAGGGGTTAATACATTTTATTTAACAAAATATTAAGAAATTAATCCTCCAGTCATTTTATAACAGGAATTTGAGAAGTAGAAACTTTGAAAATAGTCTCTAGCTCTTTACTAACAACAGTGTATATTTTACTAGACTAAGTGGGACCCGTTGGGTTCCAGCATCACACGGGAGGGCTGGTCCCTCAACGCAATATTCTACCTCTCCACCAATTCCAATATTGCCGGCCAGTGGGGGGTGGGGGGCTTTCTGGTGCGCTAGTATGGGTGTTGTGGGCTGAAGGGACTGGTTTCCAGAGGGCTAGTAGGGACATGGTGGCCCGAATGGATTCTTGGGCTTGTGGCTCAGTCACTCAAGCCTGTCGTGCTGGCAGCTCACTCACTCACAGCTGGTGGACTGGCAGTTGACTCACAGCTATTCCTTGAAATTCCATTTCAAGCAGGGTGCAAGGTCACCAAATTCAAATGCAGTTTCTTACCACTTCAAGCAGGGTGCAAGGCCACCACATTCAAGTCCGGTTTCATACCATTTCTAGCAGGGTGCAAGGCCACTAAAGACAGCGAGTCGTGTTCTCTCCCTCCTCCATCTTGCAGAGAATGAGCCACGCGCACACTTCTGGGTTTTATAGTCCCTCTCCCTTCAAGAGCAGTGGCCTTCATGGCATGATTGACAGGAGAGAGAATCTCAACATTTTTGAAACACTAGTAACGCTTTTATTTTTCATCGATGGGAAAAATCTTTGTCACCTGATGAGCGGAGCGGGATGGCCAATAATCATAGCTGTACGTGGTAGCGTTTTTCCTAAAATCAATAAAATGCAAACAGGAAGTGGTCAAGAATAGACATTTAATTATAAGGCAACTTTAGCATTTTCAAACCAACTTTTCAATTAGGCAAGGCAACCTTTGCATTCTCAAGCCAACTTTTCAATTAGGCAAGGCATTCTCAAATCAACTCTTCAATTAGGCAAAGCATTCTCAAACCAACTTTTCAGTTAGGCAAGGCAACTTTAGCATTTCAAACCAACTTTTCAATTAGGCAAGGCATTCTCAAATCAACTTTTCAATTAGACAAGGCAACTTTAATTTGGCATGGCAACTTTAATTAGGCAAGGCAACTTTAATTAGGCAAGGCAACTTTAATTAGGCACACAGCTTTAGCAGTTTCCTGAAAGGCAACACAGCTTTAGCATTTCCAAACCAAAGGCAACACAGCTTTAGCATTTCCAAACCAACGGCAACACAGCTTTAGCATTTCCAAACCAAAGGCAACACAGCTTTAGCATTTCCAAACCAAAGGCAACATAGCTTTAGCATTTCCAAACAATATTTTCAAACCACATTAAGGGCACTGACAGGTCAGTAAAACCACTCACAGTTTAGTAGTCATGTGTTCAGTGTTATTCACTGCTCAAACTGAGAGACGTGAACCTCTCGCTCCCCCATCTTGCAGAGACTGACTGATTGAGGCACAACACTTCCGGGTTTTATAGCCCCGCCGGAAGGGGCGTGGCCTTCAAGAGAGAGAATTACAATTTTTTTTTAAACACTAATAACTCTTTTATTTTTTATCGATGGGAAAAATCCTCTAGGCCTGCGCAACGGAAGGGGACTCTAAGTAAGATGGCTAAAAATCACAGCCATAAGTGGCAGTGTTTTTTATAAAATCAATATACAGAACAACAGGTAGTGGTCAAGATCAGACTTTTAGTAATATAGATATGAGAAAGCATTGTTTTACTCTCTAGCTCTCTATTAACAACAATGTATATTTTATGAGAAAGCATTATTTTAAAGAAGAAGCTCGGTGCCTAATCTGTTATATCTAACTATTTTACGCAACCCATTTCTAGAATCAAGGGCAGGGCACATAACTCCAGATAATAATGAATCTATGCTAACCTTGACACAAATTGGAGTTGACTGTCCTTCATTGTCTAAAAATGGTCAAGAAACTAAAATGAATGCATACAGTAGAAACATGTGCAAATGCCCAAGCCAAGTTTGGAAAATACTGCTGACATTGCAAAGTTTACTAATAAATTGTTATTGGCTTATCTTAATATGGGTCTAGCCTTCCTTATTTCCTGAAAGGCTACGGAATTTTTCAATCATGCTATATCAGACTTGTTAAGTGTGTTTATTGACAAGAAATGACTATAACTGTACTAACTTTTCTTTGTTCGGGGAGTGTGCGACAGGGAAGCGAAGGTACTTCGCTTCCAGCACACTCCCGCTAGCGAATAAAATAATCTTGCCTTACTTGGTGTTTAACTTGTCTGTGATAAGTAATCGAACTGCAACACACTGATCATCAGGTTTCCATTAATGGCCAGAAGCACAACTGCATCCGATGTTATGGGAAATAGGGCGTTGGAGAAGGTGTTTTGACAAGAACTTTAACTGGCAACCGTCCCTTAAACCCTGGAGCAGGAGATGGGTTGGGGAGGGGGAAATCAGGATCTCTGGGAAAGTAAATGTATCGTTTTGTGTTCGATTAATGTTTGCATATATATGTTTATTATACTAATGTCTACAAATTACATCAGACATTCAAAAGTTCATTGCTCACACTGTTTGCCATGTCTACATATAAAAATACTTTAAGCCTGAAACAGAAAACTCAGCATATAACCAAAAATAGAAATAATAACTAAAAAAAGAATAATTCTCAATCTATTTTTCTAGTGTCCACAAATAATTCAAAGATGCACCAAAAACTTATAACCAAAAATGTTTGTCACCAAATACCTTGCTTGTATTATATTTTAGAATTCAATTTGTTTTTTTTCTCTCTCTTTTGGAAAGGGCAAATCATTCTTGAATTCTCACAGGATTCTCATAACAGTTGTGGATGAAAGCTGGCCATAGAATGCAAAAGCCAAATATGAATGGCAGCTCTTAGTTATGGAGGTTTAACTGTACAGTTAAAACTAGGTACGTGAAAGATGCAGGGTAGGAGAAGCCCATATCCTTCTTTCCTTATGTACCCATGCATTCCTCTCCTCCTCTGACAGCTCATTCCCATATCTTCTTTGTGTAAACCTCCATAAGATCCCCCCACCCTCATATCCTCTCTTGATTGCTCCACTCTGGGTAAATAGAATTCTAGCATTCCTCCCGATCTTATACACTCCATAAGATCACCTCTCCTCTTGTGCTATAGAATTCTCCGACCAACCTTCCCTATAGCTCCTTCGAATCCTGGCAACATTCTCTTTTTGTTTCTGCACCCTTTCAAACCTAAATGAACATATGCAAGCACAATTCAATTGGTGCATTTAATCATACAATCCTGAATGCATGGAGTAACAAAACAGAACTGCATAACACCAGCATCTTTAGCCCACCTTGTCCATGCTAACCAAGTTGGCATATTGGGCTATTCCTACTTGCCTGCATTTCCCATTTGGCTGCTTTTGGTCCAAAGATCTCTAAAACATTTCTATCCATATCTGTACAATTGTATTTTTTTAATGTCGAATTGTATCCATTGTATTCACTTCAATAGCTTCCTCTGACATCTTTTTTTTAGTTACAGACTCAGTTCTCAGAGTTAGTTCTCAGAGTGAAAAAGTGACCCCTAAAATTCCTCAAATCCATATATATCCGGGGGAGGGGAAATCCACCAGCAATGCGGTGCCCAGACCGCAGAGGTCCCCAAGATATGGGGTGAATCGACCCAAGTGGTCCGTCCTGGTGCCGGGAGGGTTCCCTTCCGGTAAAATGAATAATGTGGAGGTTGACCAGGATGGAGCCTTATTGAGAGGCGGCTCAAGATAGATACACCTTAACATTAGGAGTTGTGTCAGTGCGGGACTATGGGAAAGTCTGCGCCAGCAGCAGGGCTTCTTAAAGGGAATGCTGAGTCTATGGCAGTGCCGGCCTATTGCTCTAGGCCGCGCCAGTAGCCGCTTGTAATAGGGCTGCTTAAATGTATGGCAGCAGCACCTGTAGAAGGGCTGCATGATGTCTCCCTCATGGAGGAGGTGAGCTTACCGGGGCATTTTCTGCCCTGAAGGGTGGGCCAGTTGGAGAGGCCTTGTAGTAGGGCTGCTTAATGTCTCCCTTATGGAAGAGGAGAACATGCCGGGTCAGTGTAAATCCGATGCCGAGGCTGAGGGCATAGCGTGGAGCATACCTCAAGGGATGAAGGGCACATGTCAGAGGTACGATTCCAGGCAGCAAGGTTGCCATCCCAACACAATGCAGTGAACACCGCTATCAGGGGACGTTAGAGCCACCCACCGAATCTTCTATTCAGGTAACACCTATTCCACAGGCAAAACCTGAAGGACGAAGCATAAACTGTTGGACCAATTAGGCTAACGACGAGTAAGGATTCATAGTTTAGGGGATAACGCACCCCACGGCTTCATTGGCAGTAAGCGGTTCACTCTACAACTAAGTGGTTCACTCTACAACAGAGTTACTCTACAACTAAGTGACCACAAACAAGTTGGTAAGATATACAATTGGCTGTGCAATTCACAAATGATTGAGACATTGTCATCTTCTCAGAGGCATTTTAACCAGGTAAACTGGACATTACTAGTAATCCATGAAGGTTGGAATTTGGCCAGAAGAGTGTTGAGCCCGGTCCAGTATTTTAGCCAGGTTTGCCTTCGAGTCAGGCTTAGAGATATGGGGAATTGTCTTTCAAGGCAAGGTCAGAATTATGGCAAGAGTTGTCTTGGGCCCTGTGAGAATTATCGGAACCGGGCCAGAGTTGCCGTTCAGGGCAGACACGAAATTATGGCAGGCGTGGCCTGTTCATTATGAAGAAGGGGGATCAAACTGATTTCATAAGGTTTTCCATGTACAATGATCATCAGAGATATTTGAAGGCATTGATATGATGAGGCAATTTAACAGTATTATAACAATAAATAATTCAAAGGACTTCTCGGAGTTCAAAAAAACACTCGTGATGTATTGTCTGGATTATATTTTGACGCTGTATTTGGCTAAAATCCACTGTTTCAGTCTCAAGCTACTTGAGAAATTGTTCTCTCCTATCCAGTTAGATTAGGCTGTTATCAAATGGATAGTTGGCCTGTCACTCCGTCCTGGTCAACAGATTGGAGTCAATAGAAACCTGGAACAGCCTTGTTGTTATGAAGCAGGTTCTATTCATTAGACTAACTGGCAATGTAATAGATGTGATGCAGCTGGGCAAGTGGGAGAATTGACAGCATGCTTAATGGCAAACTATAAGGGCCATGAAGGTTGTTGATAACACATCTTTGCTATTACCAGCTGAAGCTACTATGATGGACAAACATTATTCAGCATTGCTCCAGTAGTTGATCAATAAATATGTCATTATATTGAAAAATGATGCTATGGCCTAAGGTGGGAAAATGTGAATGTCATCTCTAGTTGGAGGTGCAGGAGATTTGCATGAGTTATTAACTCTTCAGTTATTGGTATCAACTATCTATAGACCCCATGTGCATTTTGTGGGTTAAAGAGTGATTGAGCGAATATGTATAGCTGCATGTTCAACTTCATATTGATACACTGTGATGTGGCATATGATAAGCACGAGGGTGCAATCAAGTAAAAGATAGTGTAATAGGTACACAATCTCATTTGCCACTGGAGTATCATTAAGTACAGATCAATGACAACACAGAATGGGTGCTAGACCACACAGTATGTATGAAATCCTGAGTCAATGCAACATTGAATATAGATACATCGACGACTGCTTTGGTGCCACCTCCTGCACCCGCACACAACTGACTGACTTCATCCACTTCACCACTAACTTCCATCCGGCACTCAAATACACCTGGACCATTTCCGACACTTCCCTACCATTCCTTGACCTCACTATCTCCATTGCAGGTGATAGACTTCTGACCGACATACACTATAAACCCACTGACTCCCATGGCTATCTGGACTACACTTCTTCCCACCCTGCTTCCTGTAAGGACTCCATCCCCTACTCCCAATTCCTCTGTCTACGCCGCATCTGCTCCACGGATGAGGCGTTCCACACCAGGACATCTGAAATGTCCTCATTATTCAGGGAACGGGGGTTCCCCTCCTCCACCATAAATGAGGCTCGCACCAGGGTCTCTTCCATACCCCGCAACACTGCTCTCTCTCCCCATCCCCCCACTCGCTACAAGGGCCGAGTCCCCCTAGTCCTCACCTTTCACCCCACCAGCCGTCACATACAAAAAGTAATCCTCCGTCAGTTTCGCCACTTCCAACGTGACCCCACCACTCGCCACATCTTCCCATCTCCCCCCATATCTGCCTTCCGCAAAGACCGCTCCCTCCATAACTCCCTTGTCAATTCTTCCCTTCCCTCTCGTACCAACCCCTCCCCAGGCACTTTCCCTTGCAACCGCAAGAGATGCAACACTTGTCCCTTTACCTCCTCCCTCAACTCCGTTCAAGGACCCAAGCAATCGTTCCAGGTGCGACAGAGGTTTACCTGCATCTCTTCCAACCTCATCTATTGCATCCGCTGCTCTAGATGTCAGCAGATCTATATCGGTGAGACCAAGCGGAGGTTGGGCGATCGTTTCGCCGAACACCTCCACTCGGTCCGCAATAACCAAGCTGACCTCCCGGTGGCTCAGCACTTCAACTCCCCCTCCCACTCCGTCTCCGACCTCTCTCTCCTGGGTCTCCTCCATGACCACAGCGAGCAGCACCGGAAATTGGAGGAACAGCACCTCATATTCCGTTTGGGGAGTTTGCATCCTGGGGGCATGAACATCGAATTCTCCCAATTTTGTTAGTCCTTGCTGTCTCCTCCCCTTCCTCAGTCCCCCTGCTGTCTCCTCCCATCCCCCAGCCTTCAGGCTCCTCCTCCTTTTTCCTTTCTTGTCCCCGCCCACCCCCGCCCCCGATCAGTCTGAAGAAGGGTTTCGGCCCGAAACGTTGCCTATTTCCTTCGCTCCATAGATGCTGCTGCACCCGCTGAGTTTCTCCAGCTTTTTTGTGTACCTTCGATTCTCCAGCATCTGCAGTTCCTTCTTAAACATTGAATATAGATAGTGTTTAAGAAGGAACTGCAGATGCTGGAGAATCGAAGGTTACACAAAAAAGCTGGAGAAACTCAGCGGGTGCAGCAGCATCTATGGAGCGAAGGAAATAGGCAACGAGTCTGAAGAAGGGTTTCGGTCCGAAACGTTGCCTATTTCCTTCGCTCCATAGATGCTGAGTTTCTCCAGCTTTTTTGTGTAACCATTGAATATAGATATGTTGTTTTCATGCTAAATCAAAAGTTGCAAAAATGTGTGGCATAACAATGGCGAAAGATACATTCTCGCTACAAGCATGAGGAATGGTCTTTATGTCTTCCTCCATTTTGATTTATGAGTCGGGTCTTGAAATAAAGTCATCAAAAGCCCGCTTTAGGTTCCAGCTGTGGAATTGGCCTATGCAGTTTGATTCCTGATTTGTCGGGAATAATAATAATGCAACCTTATATGGTTATTTTAAAAGTAACTTGCTGGTTCAGCCTGTGGCTCGGGAAATCAGCCGTTGCATGATAAAATCAATTTATGTTCTACAGATTCTCAATAGACTGCTTACGGCTGGGGTTGTCACACCTAATTTTGTATGTATTCACTGTGCTGGAATGGTACCAAAAAGCAGTACTTTATTGATTCAGGAGATGGGAAGCGTTTGATTAATGCTCAGGTTACATTTAAAATGGTACAGATTCTGAGCTATTGCAGTTCATTTAAATGGTCTTTGACAATATTGAGTTGTAGGGTCATTAACTGTGCCAAGGTGCTTTCCATCAGACTTACTGCAGCTAACGAGGGCCACGTTGTTGGGTTCACCTTGGATATCGAGTTAGTAAAGGATATCTGTTACACAGGTTTCCCAGGACAAGTACAATGCAGTATGGGAGGTTGACATTGTGTTAACACTATTTCACCAGGGAGTTCCAGCTACATTCTTAGCTTTGATCGGTAGGTAGTTATCCACCTGGCGCTGGTTAGCTCAACAGGTCACTCGCTACATTATTGTGACAGGAGAGAATGATTACATCTGCAAAAATATGCATAGTATTTTATGCTATTATTAATTTAGGCAGAGCAGTAGGGGTGTCAGGTCTCAAAATACTTCAAGACATACCCAGGGACCTTTCGTTATGTTGGGACACACACATACAACAATATGTCAAGGTCACCAAGAGCCTTTGAGACTCTGAGCTAACTATGATTGTTAGTTACAAAGACATTATAAGAACCTATCTGCTCAGATCTTGCCAGGTGTTAAAACGGAGTTGAGTTTGCAGGAGTAGATACTGATCCGGATCTCACTCCACTAGGGCTGCTATACAAGCAGCAGCAAGGGTTAATTACGTTCTGCTGGACCACATCCTAACGGCTGTAGCGTGGTCAAGCAAACACATTTTCAAACATGTTATAATAACCCGTTGCCAGACCAGGGGTATTTCTCAATTTATTTTATGTTCTGTTATAGATTCCATCCGGATGAGAGATGTGACTATTGTTATTGATTATTTAACAGCATCAGCATGTTTAAATCTATGTCATGGCTGTATGCATTATGAATGTTTTCCCACATTTGTCAATGGGGCAGTTGTGGTTGTGTAGACTTGTTTCTCACTGCATGAAATCACAGAGCTTTGAAATCTTCACGTAGTCACTCACGTGACTCTGAAGTAAAATAGTAAGATTAAACGAGAACTCACCAGTTTGAAGTTTGATTTTTATTTTATGAGGAGTTACGATGAGGGATTACGTGCCCTCCGCTCCCAGCCCTCATTAAGATCATCTGGTAGTTCTAGTCTTCTTTCATCTTACTATCATACTTCAGTCACTATTATCTGTGATTTCACACCGCTGCTTTGAAGATTGACGCACGTGCGGCTGAACAAAGCTTCTTCACATTATCCCTCATCGTAACTCCTCATAAAATAAAGATCAAACTTCAAACTGGTAAGTTCTCGTTTAATCATACTATTTTGTCTCATTCAGGAAATAAAGGCAGATAAAACTCATGTGAAATAACCAAGGATTCTATAGATTTTTGCACAAATCAGAGTTTTAGATTTAACAGCAAGCTTCCCTGAAAATGTGTGACAAGAATTTGCAGTGTTAAAAATTAACAAGTGGGACTCAACTGAAGATATGAAATAAACCCAAGGCTTGTCAAAGAGCTTCAAAATAAAATACTTCAAAGCTGCAATATATCCCGCACGTTCATAAATAAACTAATTTCAACTCCAGAATGTCAAAGCCGCCACAGCCAGACATAAAAACAGCTTTTTTTACCACGAGCAGTAGCTCTACTCAACAGCCAAAAGTCTGTAGCCTTCTTTTGCT
The DNA here is from genome assembly GCF_028641065.1 of Leucoraja erinaceus. Taxonomy (NCBI): domain Eukaryota; kingdom Metazoa; phylum Chordata; class Chondrichthyes; order Rajiformes; family Rajidae; genus Leucoraja; species Leucoraja erinaceus. Next base: position 138,065,553 of record NC_073377.1, on the reverse strand, counting down.
CTGGTATTTTATTTTTTTCTTCGCATGTTTAAATTATGATGTTTTATTTTTAATTGTCTACTGTATATCGCGTTGTTATCCCTGCGAGCATAGCATCAAGGCAAATTCCTTTTATGTGTACATACTTGGCTAATAAATTTATTCAATTAAATTCAAAAAGTGTTGAGATCTGGAATAAATTGTGAAATTATGATGTAACTTTCAAAAGGGAATAGGATCTCCCTTTTGAAACGGATAGGTAGAGATACCAATGTAGTAGAACAAAACCACAGCTCTTTCAAAGTCATCACAGGAACAAAGAGATCTTTTTAATTCCGTAATTGTACATAGTTGGTGCCAAATCTGTGCTTATGTCAGATGCCTGAAAAAGTGCCTTTGACAGCTGCTAACTTCACCCTCATTTATCTAACAGATTATTTGTACCAAATTACAGATTTTCTAAATCCAGACTTTCTAACTTTCGCAAAACCTGTCTTTTTACAAATGTACCTGTTGTTGCTCGTCTACAGCAGCTTAGATGTGTTCTATCCATTACAATTATCCTTGGATATCTAAAGATTCCTCGTATTGGAAAGAACTGCAGATGCTGGTTTAAATCAAGGGTAGACACAAAATGCTGGAGTAACTCAGCGGGACAGGCAGCATCTCTGGAGAGGAATGGGTGACATTTCCGGGTTGAGACATCAGTCTGGAAAAGGGTCTCGACCCGAATCGTCACCCATTCCTTCTATCAAGGGATGCTGCCTATCCCGCTGAGTTACTCCAGGATATTGTGTCTGCCGAAAGTGCCTCGGCCCAACGAGTCCGCATAGACTACCCGCGCACTAATTCTATCCTACACACTAGGGATAATTTACAGGTCAATTAACCTACAAACATGCACGTCTTTGCAATATGAGGGGAAACCTGAGCACCCAGAGAAAACCCACGCAGTCACATGGAGAACTTGCAAACTCAGTACAGACAGCACCAGTAGTCAGGGTCAAACAAATTGTTTTAATCAATATACTATAACATCATAAAAAAAAACATTTGAACAAATAAATTGATAGGAAATGTTTAGAGCAAAATGGGGCAAATGCAGGCACATGGGACTAGTGTAAATAGGGCATCTTGGTTGACTTGGGAGAGTTGGGCCGAATGGCCAGTTTCCGTGCTATATGACTCAATTACGTTATACAAGACGACAAGCATCCAGCAGGAGAATCTCATGCTAAAGCAACAGAAAAGGTCTCTGCTTTAGCGAAGAATGACTGGCCAAAAATAGATCAGTACTAGATTCATGAACATCTTGTGAGCTTCACAGTGAAGACACAAGATCATTCACAGGCCTCAATGCCACATTCAGTATAATGGTGAACATTTGCCAGCATGCAACATTTGTAAACGACACGACAGTTGGTGGTATTGTGGATAGCAGAGAAAGGTGTCTAAGAAGACAGCAGGACATAGATCACAAAGAATATTGAATGGAGAGTTGACAGCTGGAATTCAATCTCAACACGCATGAGATAATGTATTTTGTGAAGTCAAACAGGGGTAGGACAGAGTAAATTGTAGAGCGCTGAGATATGTCGATAAACAGAAGTACCTTGGGGTTCAAGTCTGCGATTCCCTGGAAGTAGCTACGCAGGTAGGCGAGTAGTGAAAGCAGCATAGGCATGCTTGCCTTCATAGGTTTGGCCCTAGAATATAGAGGTTGAGATGCTATGTTGCAACTTTACATGGCACAAGGTAAACTACACATGGGAGTATTATGTGCAGTTATGGTTGCCACACCATAGGAAGAACAGGATTGTGCTGTAGAGAATGCTGAGGAGATGCACCAACATGTTGCTTTGATTGGAGGACATGAGACAGTGAGAGTTTGGATAAGCTGGGTTTGTTTGCTCTGGAGCAAAGAAAGTCATGGAGTGACCTGATAGAGGTATATAAAATTATGGCACAAATAGGATGGATAGTAGGAATCTTAACTGCATTGCGGGCCTAAGAAAAAACAAGCATAGATTTAAGGTGAGATTTTTAAAGGGAATGCGAGCAGTGTTTTTTTTTTTTTTTTTTTTTTTAAGAGTGGTTGATATTTAAACTTGGCACCAGAGTTGATGGTGGATTCAGATACAAGACATTTAGACAGGCCCTTAAACAGGCAAAGCAGAAAAGGACAATGCAGGCAAACAGGATTAGTATAGACGGGTATAAGTCTGCAGAGGTGTGTAGGCCAAAGGGCTTGTTTTTATGATGTCTGACTGTGACTCGGACTCACTGGTATAACTGAAGTTGATCCTTCTCAGAGTTGAATAAACTGATATAATTTATAATCAAAACAAAAAGTGAATAAAGTATATAAAATAGCAACCACACAAAAATAAACGTTAGGGCATCAAATAGAAACTGGGCAAAAATAAGATTTAAAAAAAAAACTTACAGATGCACAGAACAACCATGAAGATTGCGTAGGTCACCAGCTCCCGCAGCACGCTCTGCAGGTATCTTTCCCTATTGACAGTCTGTTCACCAGTCAGCCGGGTTCCCCAGAAAGCTTAAGGAAGAACAAATACAGTAAGACTTGAACAGGCAACAGTATTAGCAATATTTAATAATGAAAACAATTAAAAATACAAGTTAGTGTAAGCTTATGAACAGATCAAATCAAAACAACTATGGACCACAACAAACTTTAAAAGCAGATATAAACAGATCGCATAGAACAAGACTTAAAACATTTTTGACAGCGGTTGGTCTGATATCAAAACTGTGAAGTAATGTAAGCCATTCAATTACAAGGCCCAGCCAATGTACAATGTAACTGCCAGGTGTTGGAAACTAATACAACTGTTATACCATCATGTAACATGGAGTCCATTTCAACCATCAAGACTTGTTACGTGGCGCAGCAGTAGAGTGCGTGTGTTGCCATTAACTCCCCTACATTCAACCACTCATACGAAAGGGGAATTTTACAATGACAATTATCCATTCATTAGACTGTTTGAGAAAATAGATGCACCCAAAAGAAACCCACACAATCACAGGGAAAACGTACAAACTCCACACAGACATGCCAGGGAGGGACCATGAAAGGTCCAGGTTGATGGAGCTGCAAGGTAGTTTCTACCAAAGATCTTATAGTGATCTTATCCGGTATAGGATCTTTACTTTCTACCAGATGCATCACTCTGCAACGTGTGTCCATACCTTTAATTTCATCCTTCCGCGCCCACAGGCTGAGGGAGGCGCCCCCGGGCACAAAGGCTGAAAGCCAGGAGAGGAGAAAACAACTGGTTATCCGGAGCGAGGCGATGGTTGCAACAGGCCTTTATGGCCAGCTGCAACTTGGACTGTGAAAATGGCACCAATTCCTGGCAACTCTTACATATGGACTCAGCGGGCTGTTTCTATGCATTCAGCACTTGGTCGGGTATTGTCCTTATGTGTGGCAATAATCTTACTGATCTGCATGCAAAAATTATTTTCACTGCACTTTGGTAGACGTCATAATAAAGAACCATTGAACCATTCAAAATATTTGGGGGAGCTGGATGGAAGTAATGCCACATACCACTCATTTCCAATTAGCCACCCCAGAACTGTCAACTTGACGTGGACCGATTATTTGCTGTATTTCCTATGTTACAGTTCCAAAGTATTTCATTACTTTATTCAGGAATGTCACTTCAGAAACACTGGTTTTGCTTTTGTCTAACCAGCGAGTAATTTCTGACAAAATGTATCTCATAAATTAGTAAAATTAAACGAGAACTTACCAGTTTGAAGTTTGATCTGTATTTTATGAGGAGTTACGATGAGGGATTACGTGAAGAGCCCGCTCAGCACGCATGCGCGACATACTTCAAAGCAGCGGTGTGGAATCACAGATAGACACAGTTATTGAAGTATACATAGTAAAGAAAAGGAGACATCAGTTTATCAGTTTGACCCATATTATTGAAGGTGGGAGCGGAGGGCACGTAATCCCTCATCGTAACTCCTCATAAAATACAGATCAAACTTCAAACTGGTAAGTTCTCGTTTAATCTTACTATTTTACTTCGGAGTCACGTGAGTGACTACGTGAAGACTTCAAAGCTCTGTGATTTCAAACCGTGTAACAGGTATTACTTCACGCACTGCCGAAGTCCTTGAGGGAGGAAGTGTGTTATCGTAATCAACCAATGAATCTGTTTGTAGAAAAAACACAATGGTATTTTTTAACAATAACAACAAAGAAATTAAATTGCCTGGGCTTAAATTAAATATTTGCAGTCTGTAAAATCTTTTCTGCAAATAAAACAGGTTTTGCCAACGGCTTATTATAGACCATATCAGCAGGATGGTGGGGGGAAAGACCGTTCAGAAATTTTATAATAAGCCGTTGGCAAAACCTGTTTTATTGGCAACCATGCCAATAGTAGGCCAGTCGGGTACTATCAAAATACCTGAAGCAGAGTCCATTTGTATTGTGCGTAGTCCCCAACTGATGAGGCAGAAGGGAGGAAATGCATAAATAAGAATTTCCCCAATTCAGCGCGAACGCACCTACCGCTGGTTCCTCAGGGTCTGGTTCCTAAGCGACATACATAGGTACCTGGTGATTTAGCCTTGATGCAAATAAATCGATAACTGGCGTGCCATATTGCTTGATAACTTTTGCAAATTTTGGGGGGTTTAACATCCATTCGATGTTGTCATTAAATTTACGTGACCTGGTGTCTGCCACTGTATTTAGCTTACCTGTCAGGTAAGTTGCTGATAGCCAAATATGTCTTTCGACACACCATTGCCAAATTGTGTTGACCAACTTGTCGCACGATACCGATTTTATGCCGCCCATATGGTTAATGTAGGCCACCACCGTAGTATTATCTATTTGGAACCGTACGTGCAAGTGATGCATATTTGTGCATATGCTTTTAAACAATAAAAGTCACCCAACATCTCTAGATAATGAATGCCCAGTATAAGTGGTAACGATGACTCTGGGTTAGTCCATCTACTACTTGTGCTGGATATAGAGTTAGTTGCTCCCCAGCCTTGAGCACTGACATCTGTTTGGATAACTAACGTAGGGTTAGTGATGATAATGGGGCTGAAACTATGCCAAACATTTTTTGCCCACCACTGTAGTTCTGATATTGCTTCAATGGGTAACTTTATGACACGATCATAATGACCTGTATGTCGTTTTCGTGCCTGTACTTTTGCTCTTTGTAAGTTTTGACAGTGCAAAGGTCCGAATCATAAAATTGTTGCATGATTGTGCCAATTCAACTGTTTTGTCTCTTGGCAATGTTACAGTTACATAGACTGAATTAATTGTGAAGCCCAAGTAGTCCATGATTGTGGATGGCTTCAACTTAGATTTATCTGGATGTTAGACAATCCCAGGGTTTTGAATAACTGTTTGGTAGCTGATACAGCTAACATAGTCAATTCCGTGGCCTTGCCTATTATTTAAGATATCATCAAGATATGCCATGACAATATGTTTTTGTCTTCTGAATATTGCCAGACCTGTTTTTAGTATCCTGGTGAATAATCTTGGGCTGATGTGAACCCATTGGGTAACGCTTTAAACTGCCATAGCTGCCCCATCCAGGTAAATTTCAGGTATCTGCGATGATCCTTGTGAATGGTACTAAATAGTAAACATCTTTAAGATCAATGCTTGCCATGAAGTATCCTTTGGAAATTAGTTGTTTGGCAGTAACAACCGTTTCCATTTTGAAATGTATATACTTAACACACACATTTAGTGAAGTTAAGTCAATGATGATGCGACATCCACCATCATTTTTGGGTTTAGTGACGAATATTTGATATGAATTCCAAGGGTTCATGTTTTCCCATGATACCCTTTGTAATTAGTCTCACCAGTTCAGCTTGTCCCTCTCGTTTCTTTAATGGAGAGGGAAAATACCCTCTGGGGTGAATGTTGAACTGGTGGCAATTTTTCGTGGCGGTGATGTTGGGGGGTGGCGCATTTTCCATGGGGTCCGCTCTGGGCCCTGGTCTAAAGAAGACTTCTGGGGATAGAATGTGGACCCCAAGCTTTACACCAGTCCCATATGGTAGATATCGACCGATGGACGCGATGGGGTGCTGCTGCTTAGGAATTATTGTTTTTGGTTTTTGGTTTGCTCGTCCCTGGGCCTCATGAGACCGAAAGTTTTTTAAAAGCCTCTTCCATCCTTCATATGCTTTGTGAGGTTTTTGCCAAAAAGCAGTGGGTCTGGCTCAGTGGCTGGGGTATGCACAACCCTGCAAATTTATGATTTTATGGCAGGTTTTATGATTTGTTTATGGCGGTTGTGGTCATCTCCGTATTTGTCCACGGAACGAGCAAACGATGTGATGGCTGACGTCAGGAGCCTGAGGATCCGCTGCAGTTTTTCTAAGGCCTTATTGACCACCTCTCCTGTAGGGGCCTGTTGAAGAGGTGGTTAATGCTGGCCGCTGGTTTGGCCTTTAACGGCCTCCTGCACGTGGGGTTGCCACGTAGCGGTCCACCACACCTAGCAGATCTTCCTGTTCCTGCACCCCTTGCATACTCCCGAGATCATCAGCCATCGTCCCCTCTTCTTGACCAGCCCAGTCCTGGTCACCAAAGCTACCCTCGGGTAAGGAGGAAGCAATGGGTAGTGCACAAGGCACTGTGGAGGGAGTGCCTGAACTCCCCCTGCGAGAGCGCCCCTCACGAAGCGCCTCTCGCTGGAGCTCCTGCTCCAGGAGCCGCTCCATGCGGCTCAGGCGGCTGTCTCTCCCCTGGGCGGGTGGAGAGACGTCCCCGTCCAACAAGTCGGAAGCCACCGGCCGGACGCCTCTTCTGTGGCTTTACTTCCAGCCCGCTGCTCAGGCGCTAGCGGGCTGGGCTCGGCACGGTGTCGGGGAATAGCGGAGCGCCCGGTAAGCGGTCCTACTGCCTTGTTGCTGCCCCCCCAGATGGAACGCTCCTCCGTGGAGTCGAGCGGGGGACAGGTTTGTCCAAGAGCCTTTCTTCTCTGCCTGAAAGCAGAAGGCTCCCTGTGAAAGAAAACCCGACCTCAGAGCTTACCTGACGGTCCGTTCTTTCACCTGTAGCGGGAGCGCCTGACTCCCGATGCGGCCGCTGTTGCACTGCTGAACGTAATGCCGCGCATGCGTGCTGAGCGGGCTCTTCACGTAGTCACTCACGTGACTCCGAAGTAAAATTGCATGTTTATTTCTCATCACACCTCTCCAATGCCCAAAACATTTCACTTATGTTGATAATGATCCCAGATGAACAAAGTGTTAAAATAACACTGAATCACTAGGCAGGCAAGTGTTTTGTCCAAGGCAGCCTCTCTAACAATGCAGCAATCTCTCACTTTAATGCCACACTCAGATCGGAGATCAAAATCTATTACCCAGAATCAAACTGCAATACACATATCCAAGTAAGCAGACCAGCGCTAGAGTTGCTGCCTTACAGCGCCAGAGTCCCGGGTTGAATCCTGACTACAGGTGCTGTCTGTACGGAGTTTGGACTTTCTCCCTGTGACCTCGTGGGGTTTTTCCAGGTGCTCCGGTTTCCTCCCGCATCCCAAAGACGAGCAGGTTTGAAGGTTATTGGCTTCTGTAAGTTGTCCCTTCTGTCTAGAATAGAACTAGTGTATGGGGATTGTGGTCAGTATGGACTCGGTGGGCCGAAGGGCCTGCTTCCACTCTGTATCTCTAAACTAAACTAAGTAATCCATTCTTACTGCACTGTGCAGAGGTCTTGAGGACATCTTTGCAGCAAGCTCCCTAAAAAAGTTCCTGTTTGACAGTAGAGCATCAAAAATCTCTTCTGCACTGTTAATGAAAGGTTTATCCAGAAAATATCTAAAGAAAATAGTTTTTCAGCATTTGAGCCAATGTCACATTATAAAATGGATTAACCAGTCATTAACTCACTGCCATGTGCAACGGTACTGGGCATAAAGATGATCTACATAACAAGAGCCATTGTAGCTCAAAGTATTCCATAGCCTGTGAAGTGCCCTGGGTCTGAGAAACATTGTCAATATAATGAAGTATTCTCTTTTAATTTAATAAGAGGCTTGGCATAACGCTCACATTTCACGAGTCATTGTTTAATTTAGAACTTCTAAAGTTTTCTCTTCATAACATCATACAGCAGCTTTTTATAAAAATCCATCTTGATTTTAAAAGGTTACTTAGAGCACAGAGTAAATCACTATTCAAGCTTAAAACACCCAAAGTGCTGTAGTAGCTCAGCGGGTCAGGCAGCATCTCTGGAGAACGCGGATAGGTGACGTTTCGGGTTGGGTCCTTTCTTCAGACTGATGGTTTGAAGAACGGTCCTGACCTGAAGTGTCACCTATCCATGTTCTCCAGAGATTCTGCCTTACCTGCCAAGTTGCTCCAGCACTGTCTCTATTTTCTTTTGTAAACCACCACCTGCTGTCCCTTGTTTCTACTATTCAAACATAATTTTGACAGTAAATATTCATTCAGCATTAAACGTCTATACTGAATCATTCCAGATTTGACCATACAGCAACTCACTTTCTAACAAATAAAAGACATACTTTTAGGAAGGAGATGCGGAGGAATTTCAGAGGTTGATGAATGTAGCAAAAAATGATAAGGAATAGTCAAAAGAAGATAACATGCTGAAGTGCATAGAACAGTACAGGAGACACAAGGAACTGCAATTGCTGGTTTACAAAACAAACCAAGAGTAACTCAGCAGGTGGGGTAGATTTCGGTAGATGGGATAGAAAATGATCGGCAAGGTTTCAGGTCAGGACCCTTCCTCAGACTGACATGGACAGGACAAACGGTGGCACAGCAATAGAGTTGCTGCCTTACAGCAAAATGCAGCGCCGGAGACCGTGGTTCGATTCCAACTACGGCTGTCTGCACAGAGTTTGTACATTCTCCCCATTATCTGCACTGGTTTTCTCCGAGATCTTTGGTTTCCTACCACACTCCAAAGACGTACAGGTTTGGAGATTAATCGGCTTGATAAATGTACAAATTGTCCAGTATAAAATTGTCCAACTTCCAGTATAGTCCCTGGTGGACTCTTCAGAAGGTATAAGGTACAAAGCAAATAATAGGTGGAGGGAGGAACTGCAGATGCTGGTTTAAATCAAAGACAGACACAAAAGGCTGGAGTGACTCAGCGGGACAGGCAGCATCTCTGGAGAAAAGGAATGTGACTTTTCGGGTCGAGATCCTTCTTCAGGGGAGTGGGCCGTACAGAAATAAAATCTAGGTGAAGAAGTGTCTCGACCTGAAACGTCACATTCCTTTTCTCCAGAATTAAAAGACGTTCTTTTAGGAAGAAAATTAGGAGAAATGTCTTTAGTCAGAGGGATGTGAATCTGTGGAATTATTTGCCACAGAAGGCTGTGGAGGCAGTCAGTGGATATTTTTAAGGCAGACAAAGATAGATTCTTGATTAGTATAGGCGTCAGAGGTTATGGGGAGAAAGTAGGGGAATGGGGTTAGGAGGGAGAGATAGATCAGCCACGATTGAATGGCGGAGTAGACTTGATAGGCCGAATGGCGTAATTCTACTCCTATTACTTATGACCTTTTGTGTCTAAATTATAGGAGAATACAGTTGAGGGAGTCAGATGGTGAGTGGAAAGACAGGTCATCTTTCAAAAGGTTTGTAGAAGGTTGTGAATTGTGAAGCTCAAGGAAGTAATGCAGATGGAAGGGGGGGGGGGGGGGGAGAGAGAGAAATAGGTGTGAGTCCAGGTGAAGCGAGGGGGAGATTGGGGCAAAAAAAAGGGGGGGGGGCGAGAAGGGGGATTTACGCAGTTACCTAATATTGGAAAATTCAATGTTCATACCATTTGGCTGCAAGCTATCCAAGCAGAATACAGAGTGCTGTTCTTCCAGTTTGTGTGTGGCCTCACTCTGGCAATAGTCAATAGAGTCAAGCATGGAAAATCATAAACTTCATTTGTTTTCTTGAAAAGGTGAACGCAGGATGGTAGACATCTATATGGACCTTCACTAGGCTTTTGACAAGGTCCTTCATTACAGGCTGGTTTTGAAGGTTAGATTACATGGGATCCAAAGCGAGCTAGACAATTACCTAAAAAAATAACCTTGTGATAGAAGGGGAACGGTAGAGGTGGAGGAGTCGGTTTTTTCCTGGCACTAGGCCTATGACGATTTGTGTGTTCCAGGGATCTGTGCTAGGTCCCATTGTCTGAGATCCATGGTAACCATTTGGATGGGAAGGTAGATTGGAATGATTAGGAAGTTTGTTGATGACATTAGAATTAGTGATGTGGTGGACATAGAAGCATAGAAAATAGGTTTGGCCCTGTGAGCTAGCACCATCATTCAATATGATCATGGCTGATCATCCAAAATAAGTACCCCCAGCTTTTTTCCCAAATCCCTCAATTCCCTTAGCCCTAAAAATGCCCCAAAAATATAATGTGGCCCTCATGCTGAAAGGTTTTGAAGCCCCTGATCTATATCAATGATTTGGATGAGAACATACATGGCAAGATTAGCAGATGATACACAAATTGGTGCTTTTGATGATACACAGATGGGTGATTCAGCAGGATCTTGATCAATTGGCCAGGTTGGCTGAGGAATGGCTGAGGGAATTTAATTCAGAGAAATGTGAGGTGTTACAAAGATGTTTTTGGCACTATGGGAAGTCTAACGTAGGCAGGACCTACACAATGAATGGAGAGTATTGTAGAGAAGAGGGATCTAGGAGCACAGGTGCACGATTCCTTGAAGGTGGAGTCACAGTTGGTAAAAAGGCATTTGGCACATTGGCCTTCATCAGTCAGAGTATTGAGTATAGACGTTGGGAGGTCATGTTAAAACGTTGGTGAGGCCACATTTAGAGTATTGTGTTCAGTTCTGGGCCCCATGCTATAGGAAAGATATTGTCAAGCTGGAAAAAGTACAGAGAATGTTGCCATGACCAGAGGTTCTGAGCTACAGGAAGAGGTTGAGTAGGCTGGGACTCTATTCCTTAGAGGCTGGAGGATGAGGGGTGATCTTATAGAGGTATATAAAATCCTGAGAGGAATAGATCAGGTAGATGCAGTCTCTTGCCCACAGTAGGCGAATCGAGGACCAGAGGAAATTTGGTTTAAGGTGAAAGGGAAAAGGTTAAATAGGAATCGGAGGGGTAACTTTTTAACACAAAGGGTGGTGGGTGTATGGGACAAACTGCCAGAGGAGATTGTTGAGGCAGGGACTATCCCAACCTTTAAGAACCGATTAGACTGGTACATGGATAGTGTGTAGAAAGACACTGAAGATGCTGGTTTAAACCAAACATAGACATACAAAGCTGGAGTAAATCAACAGAACAGGCAGCATCTCTGGAGAAAAGGAATTCGGGACCCTTTTTCAGGCCTGATCTTTGGTCTATTTTAGGTACATGGATAGGACAGGTTTAGAGAGATATGTACCAAATGCAGTACATATGTACCTATATGTACGATATGTACCTATGTTTAGAAAGATATGTACCAAATGCGGGCAGGTGGGACTAGTGCAACTGGGACATGTTAGCCGGTGTGGGCCAAAGTTTCCACGCTGTATCACTCTCACTCCAAAGATGCCATCTGGCCTCCAGTTTTTTTTAGTCTATCTTAGGTGCTAACCAAGGCAAGGTATAGACAATATGTGCAGGAGTAGGCCATTTGGCCCTTCGAGCCAGCACCACCATTCACTGTGATCATGGCTAATCATCTGCAATCAGTACCCAGTTCCTGCCTTCTCCCCATATCCCTTGACTCTGCTATCTTTAAGAGCTCTATCTATCTCTCTCTTGAAATCATCCAGAGATTCAGCCTCCACTGCCATCTGAGGCAGAGAATTCCATAGATTCACAACTTTGGGTGAAAGCGTTTTTCCTCACCTCCGTTCTATATGGCCTACCCCTTATGGCCCCTGGTTCTGGACTCTCCCAACATTGGGAACATGTTTGCTGCCTCTAGCGTATCCAATCCCTTGATAATCTTATATGTTTCAATAAGATCCCCTCTCATCCTTCTAAATTCCAGTGTACATAAGCTCAGTCGCTCCATTCTATCAACATATGACAGTCCCGCCATCCGGGGAATTAACTTTGTGAACCTACACTGCACTCCCTCAAAAGCAAGAATGTCCTTCCTCAAATTTGGAGACCAAAACCGCACACAATACTCCAGGTGTGGTCTCACTAGGGCCCTGTAATAATAATAATAATACATTTTATTTATGGGCGCCTTTCAAGAGTCTCAAGGACACCTTACAAAAATTTAGCTAGTAGAGGAAAAACATGTATGCGGAATGAAATAAATAGTGGAGACATGACTAGTACACAAATTAAAGACAGAATTCAATTCAAAACACAATATGAGGCAATTCAAGCACAGATGAAAAGGGAGGGGGACGTGGGGCTTAGGATAGGCAGAGGTGAAGAGATGGGTCTTGAGGCGGGACTGGAAGATGGTGAGGGACACGGAATTGCGGATCAGTTGGGGGAGGGAGTTCCAGAGCCTGGGAGCTGCCCTGGAGAAGGCTCTGTCCCCATAACTGCGGAGGTTGGATTTGTGGATGGAGAGGAGACCGGCTGATGTGTATCTGAGGGACCGTGAGGGTTGGTAGGGGGGGGAGGTGGTCAGTGAGATATGGGGGGGGCAGATGGTGGAGGGCTTTGTAGGTGAGGACCAGGATTTTGTAGGTGATCCAGTGGGAGATGGGAAGCCAGTGAAGTTGTTTGAGGACTGGAGTGATGTGATGCCAGGATTTGGTGTGGGCGATGAGTCGGGCGGCTGCGTTCTGGACCAGTTGGAGTCGGTTGATGTAGGTGGAGCTGATGTAACTGCAGAAGGACCTCTTTGCTCCAATACTCAACTCCTCTTGTTATGAAGGCCAACATGCCATTAGCTATCTTCACTGCCTGCTGTACCTGCATGCTTACTTTCAGTGACTGATGAATAAGGACCCCTAGATCCCGTACTTCCCCTTTTCCCAGCTTGACAACATTCAGATAATATATGAAATATAATTGTCAGTTCTGAAGACACAGTTGGAATATTGCGTGCGTTGCGTGCGGTTCTAATCGCCAAGCCACAGGAAAGGGGGCAGAAGAGATTCACCAGGATGTGAATTGGGACTTGGACTGATTCATAAGGTGAGGTTGGATAGGCTGGGATTTCTTTTCCTTGAGGCATAGGACGCTGAGGGGTGAGCTAAATTAAGTGTTTACAAAATCATAAGGGGAATGTATAATGTGAACATGCACAGTCTCTTCCCCAGGATAAGGGATTCTAAAACTAAAGGGCATAGGCTTAAGATGAGAGTGGAGAGATTTAAGAGGGACCTCTGGGAAACTTGTTCACTCAAAAGATGACCCTTATTTGCAATGAGCTGCCAGAGGAAGATATGGAACCAGATACAACTACAACTTATAAAAGATATTTGGACTGACATTGGCATGGCAAGGATTTAGAGCATCATGGCCAAGCACTGGAAATTGTTTAGTTTATTGTCATGTGTACCGTGAAAAGTGTTTTTGTTGCATGTCACCAGAAAGACTATACATGCTTACAATCATGCCATCCAGCATGTACAAATACAGGATAAAGGGAATAATATTTTGTGCCAAGTAAAGTCCAGTTAAGGAGGCTCCAAAGGTGCAGATAGCAGCTCAGAACTACTCTCTTGCTTGGGACCAGCTTAGATGGGGCATCTTGGCCAGCATGGACAAGTTGGGCCAAAAGTCATATGGCCATACAAGGGAGACACAAAATCCTGGAGTAACTTAGCAGGTCAGACAGCAAGCATCTCTGGAGAGAAGGAATGGGTGACATTTTGGGTTAAGACCCTTCTTCAGACTATGTCCTATGACCATTTATGGGACTATGACACTTGGGCAGATTTATGGACAGGAGAGTTTTTGATGGATAATGGGCCAAATGAGACCGCTGCAGTGTGCCAATTAGGTTGGTATGGACAATGTGGGCCGAAGGGTGCTGTTTCCACAATGTACAGCTCTCAGTCAATGGGAATTATTAATCAGTAAGTCTGCTTCTCCCTCCACAGATGCTGCCCGACCTGCTGAGTGTCCAGAGTTGTCTGTGGTATGAATGCTCCGCCGGGGGGCTTGGTGCCCGGTAGCACTCACCTCGGATCCTGCGGAGGAGGGTGGTTCCGCAGCCTGGCCGCCCGCTGTGCTGGACCCCCGGGGTGGAGGTGGAGGTGGAGGTGGAGTACAGGCCGGCGTTTCTGCCGCTTTGCCGGGGCTCTGGGCTGGGGCTGGGGCTTCCCGGCGCCGCCCTCCAATCCACCTCCTCGTCGGCCGGCTCGTAGCCCGGGTTGTCCCGGCTCCAGGCCTGGCGGCCCCCGACTCCGCCTCGGCCTCCTCCACCGGGGCCAGCGGTCTCCTCCTCCTCCTCTTCCTCCGGCCGGCTCTCCGCGCCCCGCACCCGGCTCATCTCCAGCTGCTCACCGCCGGCCTTCTGCAGGCGGGAGGAAGGCTGAGCCTGGGGCTGGGGCTGGGGCCGCACCCGGGAGCTCATGGTCGTGTGTGTGGTGGTGGCGGTGCCCCCGGGGCCCGCGTCTCCCTGGCAACCCGCTGGGCCTCAGGCCTCGGACACTCGAGTTCCGCCGCCGCCGCCGCGCTCCCTCACAGCGCCGCCCGCTGCCTGCTCGCCATCCAACACCCCCACCGATCACGATCACTCGATAACCCCGCTCCCGACATCCATGTCACCGACGACCCGCGATCAGGACCCGCGACCTAGGCCTCCCCGCGGTCCCGCCCCACTCCCGAGACTGACACCCCCGACCCGCCAATCACAGCGCGGCCTGGGGGCGGGACCTGGTCCAGCCGGGCGGCTACTGGTCAGTCCGCGTGTCACTCTAACCGAACATGACGTAACATAGGGGCGGGACCTGACCCAGCCGGGCGGCTACTGGTCAGTCCGCGTGTCACTTGGGGGCGGGACCTTGCGGTGCCGCGCGGCCATTGGTCATAGCGCGCGTCAATCAAAACGTCCAATCAACGCCCGCCTCCACGTGTACCAAAGACACAAAAGGTGCAGGAGTGGCGGAGGGAGGGATGGTTTGAGTGGGTTTGAGTGGGTGCTGGATTTTCTGGAGCATCTTCCTAATGACTATATTTTGTATGTTCAAAGTTAATAAGGAAAACTAGGCAGGAATATCAAAATGATCACCTGCAGCTGAGAAACAGAAAAGATGATTTGTGTATGAAGACGCCATGACCGAAGCAAAGAGCGGAGACGGAAATGGCGCTAAAGATTACCCATGACCCTACTATGAGTGGGCTATCTTGCTCCGCTATAGGATCTTTGATTCAGCCCTTCGAGCCAGTACAATTATCAGGGCTGTCAACTCTCACACTTTGAGCGTGAGAATCACGCATTTGGACAAATTCTCACGCTGATCACAAATTTCTCACACTCTATCGTGAGAAATTCTGTGATCAACGAAAATTTCAAAACTCATATAAACTACATGGGCTGCGGGTGTTGGAGGGCCGGTGCTGAAGCAGTGGCGGGGACAGATGCTGGGAGCCGGGGCTGGCGAGTGTTTGCGGGGCTGGCGAGTCTCTCACTGCAGCTCTGGCCATGGAGCAGCTTCAGTGCAAGAGTCCCGGGCTGTCGGAGGCGTCAGAAGCGTTGCGCTGCTGACATGAGAGTCTATGTGCCGAAGGGACCGAGACTCTCAAAGGGAGGGGGGGGAGACAGAGAGACGGGGGGGGGGGGGGGGAGGGAGGAGAGGGAGGGAGAGAGAGAGGGAGAGAGAGAGAGAGGGAGAGAGAGAGGGAGAGAGAGGGTGTGAGAGAGAGAGAGGGAGAGAGAGAGAGGGGGAGTGAGAGAGAGAGAGAGAGAGAGAGAGGGGGAGAGAGTGAGAGAGAGAGGGGGGGGAGAGAAACAATAGACAATAGAGGAGGAAGGGGAGGGAGAGAGTGAGGGGGGGGAGAGAGAGGGGGGGGAAGAGGAAGAGAGAGGGAGGAGCGATGGAAGAGAGGTGAGAGAGAGGGGGGGTGGAGAGGGTAGGAGAGAAGGGGAGAGGGAGGGGGAAGAGGGGTGGTAAAAGAGAGAGGAAGGGGGAGAGAAACGGGAAAGAGAGAGAGGGGGCAAAGTGAAAAGAAGAGATAAGACAAAGAGAGAGAGGGGAGAGAGCAAGGGGGAGAGTGAGGTGGGAGAGAGAATGAGGGAGAGAGAGGGGGTAGAGAAGGGGGAAAGAGTGGGGGTGAGACTCGGGTGCCTCATATGCTGTGCGTTTTAAATGTAAAACAGTTTAACCTCTCAGTAGATCAGAAAGTAAGACAAACAGCACGGTGAATGTGAATCAAAGTCTTTATTCATCTTGTTCAATAAACAAAGTGCATTTTTGCACATCTTGAGAAATGGAGCACCACAGCAAACAACACAGTGGTTTGAAAAAGGGCTTCTCATACATGTCAATTAACAAATAAAACACAAAGAAGTATTTCCACTATTTCCTCTCCTTCAGCTGAGAAATGGAGCACTAGCCTACATTCTGACAATAAAACAGACAATGCAATGCACTCAATGGTTATTTTTTGAGATCTACCTACACTAATCAGACAAGCAGATGCACGATAATCACTGCTTCAAGAACAGACCAGAATTAAATTATTTACACCAAAAGTGAAATATAAATCACACTTAAAGTTAAATCAAACAAAGTCAACAGGATTTAAACTGAACATAGCGTTTACTGAATTTGTCTGCATGTGGGCTCTCCTAATGCAGTGGTGTACCTGTTGTCAGCTGTCCCTCAAAATAAGTTGTCCTGCCACAGCACACTGCCCAATATTGAATTGTAGTATGAACAGAGATGGTCTCTCTGCTCTTTTGCAATATAGTCCCCGTGTTACCTGGAAAACGCTGCAGTGACACCAAAGTCGCGTTGTTTACACCACTCCTCCACGCACCTGGGGTTATGCTTCCTGTCTGACTGTCCACCAAGTCACCATCCTACATGACTGTCGCTGATCCTGCAGCTGCACCTCTTGTGCAGATAAGGTTGTGCAGAACACATGCTGCAAACACAATAGTCTCAACATTCTTGGGCTCCTGCTCCATAGTTTTGAGCAAGCATTGAAATCTGTTTGCCAGGGTGCCAATTGCATTTTCTACGACCCTCCTTGCCCTGGACAGCCTGTAATTAAAGATCCTCTGGACCCTTGTCAAATGCCTGTGTGGGTATGGCTTCATCAACCTGGGCCTTTGTGCAAATGCATCGTTAGCAAACATTGAATAAGGAATGTCCGGGTTGTCTTTTCCTGGCGGAGGTTTGGGATCGGACATGCCTGCTATTCTGCCCAAGGGATGTCTCTCTCCAAATCCTGCCATCAGCGACACTTCAAGGTGTGCCCACATCCACATACTGGAAGTTGCAGTTTGAATCCACCACAGCTAACAATACAATAGAATGGAATTTTTTTTGTAATTAAAATAATTTGAGCCACCATTGGGTGGACAACGAATGGCCACATGCTTGCCATCCAGAGCCCCACATGTGTGGGTAAAGTTCCATCTGTTTTCAAACCCCAGCGCCACTCTCTTCCAAGCATCTGGTGTACTGGGGCAGTCCATCACATCATCTGCACAAAAATCGATAATGGCCTCGCAGGTCTCTCGGACAATCCTGCTGATGGTGTTGTGGGCAACCAGAAAGTTGTCGGGGAGACTCTTGTAAGAATCACCTGATGCCAAGTAGTGGAGGGTGATGTCTAGGCGCAGGTCTGGTTCCAGTGGATTCCTCATAACTGTGTCATGTTTTATCAGCAGAGGTCCCACGTTGGTCTTCAGCTCATTAAACAGCTCAGGTGGTATTCTGATGAAATTTTTAAATGCAGAGCGATCCTCTTCACACAACACTTTAAGCAGCTTGTCATACTGTCCAAACAGAGATCTCCTTTGATAGAGGGGCTTCACCCATTGAGACCTCTTCTTAATCTTCCTCTTCACTCTTTCCCTTCTGCCTTCATTGCACAAGGTTCTTGCATCAGATAAAGGGCTGCTGCATACAACACTCGAACAAAATACCATGCCATCCTGAACTCCAGTTGCCTTCTTGCACTCATGTTTCCGAATGAGTTAATTTAAACATGGGAGGATTTTTATAGTAGACACTGCATGACATCATTTTTACCATGTGCTGATTTTTCCACATGTAAGTAGTCATTGGTGGCTCAAGAGTAACTCGGGAGAGGAACTTGGTACATCGCAGAAATGAGAAGTAAACGGCAAACTTAGACATTTTCGTGGGAACTCGTAGTAACTCGTGAACATACACGTGGAATATCGTAGAAAACCACGAGTTTGATTTTTTCTTTAACTCGGGATAACTTGTGGGTGAACACGCACCTTGGGACAGGGCTAGATTTAGCTCTTAGAGCTAACGGAGTCAAGGGATATGGGGAAAAGGCAGGAACAGGATACTGATTTTGGATGAGCTATGATCTTATTGAATGGAGGTGCTGGCTCGAAGGGCCGAATGGCCTACTCCTGCAACTAGTTTCCATGTTTCTCTGGCAGTTCGTTCACGATACGGACTTCCCAAAGTGAAAAAGTTGCCCAAGGTCCCTCTTGAAATATCTCCCCTCTCACCTCAAACCTATGACCTCTGGAGTCATAGAATCAGAGGCATACTGCATGGAAACAGTCCCTTCAGCCCAACTTGCTCACACTGACTAATGTGCCACGTCTACACTAATTCCACCTGCATGTGTTTGGCCCATTTCCAATTAACCCTTTCCTATCTATGTACCTGTACAAATGTCTAGTTTTAGAATCCTCAATCGTGGGCCTCTACTCGCTGGAGCTTAGGATGAGGGCGGGGACCTCATTGAAACTTACCAAACAGTGAAAGGCTTGGATAGAGTGGGTGTGGAGAGGATGTTTCCACTAGTGGGGGAGTCTAGGACCAGAGACCACAGCTTCAGAATACAAGGACATGCCTTTAGACAGGAAATGAGGAGGAATTTCTTTATCCAGAGGGTGGTGAATCTGTGGAATTCATTGCCAGAGATGGCTGTGGAAGTCATTGGGTATTTTTAAGGCAGAGATTGATAGGTTCTTGATTAATATGGGTTATGGGAAGAAGGCAGGAGAATGGGGTGAGAGGGAAGGATAGATCAGCCATGATTGAATGGTGGAGTCGACTCGATGGGCCAAATGGCCTAATTCTTGTCCTATAAATGTACAGACTTGTGAAATAATGAAGATACTTTCAATGAAATAACTGTCGACAATGTTCACAGAATATTGGAGGTTTAATTAACAGAATATTACAATGACCATAAGAGTTGCCACAAATATTTTCACAGAGTGAAGACAATTGCTAACGGTCTTCCATGGATAAAGTTGAATTTTCCAAAAGCCACTGTAATTGGAAGTAGATGACTTAACCCGACCATCTCACAATGGACCATCCAATGTTAGCTGTGCCTGTCTCAATAAATGAGTTCATCTTTAGACTTTACTTTAGACGTCAGAGATACAGCTCAGAAACAGGCCCTTCGGCCCACCGTGTCCGCGCCGACCAGCGATCACTAGCACTGGGGACAATTTACACTTTACTGAAGCCAATTAACTTACAAACCTGCACGTCTTTGGAGTGTGGGAGGAAACCCGAGCACCCGGAGGAAACCCACGCAGGTCACGGGGAGAAGGTACAAACTCCGTACAGACAGCACCCGTAGTCAGGATGGAACCCGGGTCTCTGGCGCCGTGAGGCAGCAACTCTACCGCTGCGTCACCGTGCCGCCCAGCTCTGCAAGCTTCTGATGATAGTGTGGATTAGAGTCCACAATGAGGCTTCTTCGACGAGAGTTTAATAGAGTCTTGTCATGGTAGGAGCTGGTCAGAGAAAGTCTGCGCTGGTTCAGAAACCTGCATTAAAACATAGAAAGTAAAGATTGTTATCAATTCATATTAAATTAATAGGTTCATGTTCACAAGTCATAGGAACAGAATTAGGACATTCGGCCCGTCGAGTTTATTCCACCATTCAATCATGGCTGAATTTTTCCCTCTCAACCCCATTCTCCTGCCTTCTCCCCGTAACCCTTGACACCCGTACTCCTGCACTTATTGTCTACTGTCTATTGTCCCCATAAACTCTAACACGTATAATAATCAAGAACCTGTCAAACCCCGCTTTAAATATACCCAATGACTTGGCCTCCACAGCAATGAATTCCACAGATTCACCACCCTCTGACTGAAGAAATTCCTCCTCATCTCCTTTCTAAAGGAACGTCCTTTAATGCTGAGGCTGTGCCCTCTGGTCCCAGACTCTCCCACTAGTGCAACCATCCTCTCCACATCTACTCTATCCAGGCCTTTCACTATTCGGCAAGTTTCAATGTGTTTGCTTCTCGGTACACAGGAAAATAAACAAAACTTGTGTCTCCCCTGAAACTTGTTGCCCCTACCTCTATTTCAAGGTTGCATTCATTCATACTCTAACAGTAGACACAGAGTGCTGGAGTAACTCAGTGGGTCAGGCAGCATCTCTGGAAAACATGGACACAGAGTGCTGGAGTAACTCAGCGGGTCAGGCAACATCTCTGGAAAACATGGACACAGAGTGCTGGAGTAACTCAGCGGGTCAGGCAGCATCTCTGGAGAACATGGACACAGAGTGCTGGAGTAACTCAGCGGGTCAGGCAGCATCTCTGGAGAACATGTATAATACAATATATAATAATATGTATAACACTGCAAAGCGTAGCCGGAAGCCAGAGGATTGGGAAACTTTCATAGGACAATAGAAGGAAACAAAACGGGCAATACAGGCTGAAAAGTTGAAGTATGAAGGGAAGCTGGCCAGGAATATAAAGAAGGACAGTAAAAGCTTCTTTAGATATGTGAAGGGAAAAAGAGTAGCAAAGTCAAATGTGCGTCCCTTGACACGGGTGAAATTATTGTGGGCAACAAGGAAATGGCAGAAGAGTTGAATAGGTACTTCGGATCTGTCTTCACTAAGGAAGACACAAACAATCTCCCAGATGTACTGGAGGACAGAGGATCTAAGGTAGAGGAACTGAAATAAATTTTCATTAGGCGAGATATAGTATTGGGTAGGCTAATGGGACTGAAGGATGATAAATCCCCTGGGCCGGATGGTCTGCATCCCAGGGTCCTCAGGGAGGTTGCTCTAGAAATAGTGGACGCATTGGTGATCATTTTCCAATGTTCTATAGATTCAGGATCAGTTCTTATGGATTGGAGGATAGCTAATGTTATCCCACTTTTCAAGAAAGGAGCGAGAGAGAAAACGGGGAATTACAAACCAGTTAGCCTGACTTCGGTGGTGGGAAAGATGCTGGAGTCAATTATTAAAGAGGTAATAATGGGGCATTTAGATAGCAGTAAAAGGATTAGTCCAAGTCAACATGGATTTATGAAAGGGAAATCATGCTTGACTAATCTTCTGGAATATTTTGAGGATGTGACTAGTAAAATGGATGAAGGGGTGCCAGTGGATGTAGTGTATCTAGACTTTCAGAAAGCCTTTGATAAGGTCCCGCACGGGAGACTGGTGACTAAAATTAGAGCACATGGTATTGGGGGTAGGGTGTTGACATGGATAGAAAATTGGTTGGCAGACCGGAAGCAAAGAATAGGAGTGAACGGGTCCTTTTCTGAACGGCAGGCAGTGGCGAATGGAGTGCCGCAAGGCTCGGTGTTGGGGCCGCAACTGTTTACCATATATATTAATGATTTGGAGGAGGGAATTAGGAGCAACACTAGCAAGTTTGCAGATGACACAAAGCTGGGTGGCAGTATGAACTGTGAAGAGGATGTTTGGAGGTTGCAGGGTGACCTGGACAGGTTGAGTGAGTGGGCAGATGCATGGCAGATGCAGTATAATATAGATAAATGTGAGGTTATCTACTTTGGCGGCAAAAACAAGGGGGGTAGATTATTATCTCAATGGGGTTAGGTTAAGTAAGAGGGAGGTGCAGCGAGACCTGGGCGTCCTTGTACACCGGTCACTGAAAGTTGACTTGCAGGTACAGCAGGTAGTGAAGAAAGCTAATGGAATGTTGGCCTTCATAACAAAGGGATTTCAGCACAGGAGTAAAGAGGTTCTTCTGCAGTTGTATAGGGCTCTGGTAAGACCACATCTGGAGTTTTGTGTACAGTTTTGGTCTCCTAATTTGAGGAAGGACATCCATGTGATTGAGGCAGTGCAGCGTAGGTTCACGAGATTGATCCCTGGGATGGCGGGACTGTCATATGAGGAAAGATTGAAAAGACTAGGCTTGTATTCACTGGAGTTTAGAAAGATGAGGGGGGGTCTTATAGAAACATATAAAATTATAAAAGGGCTGGACAAGCTAGATGCAGGAAAAATGTTCCCAATGTTGGGCGAGTCCAGAACCAGGGGCCACAGTCTTAGAATAAAGGGGAGGTCATTTAAGACTGAGGTGAGAAAAAAAGTTTTCACCCAGATTGTTGTGAATTTATGGAATTCCCGGCCACAGAGGGCAGTGGAGGCCAAATCACTGGATGGATTTAAGAGAGAGTTCGATAGAGCTCTCGGGGCTAGTGGAGACAAGGGATATGGGGAGAAGGCAGACACGGGTTATTGATAGGGAACGATCAGCCATGATCACAATGAATGGCGGTGCTGGTTCGAAGGGCCGAATGGCCTCCTCCCGCACCTATTTTCTATGTTTTTATGTCTGTTTCTATGTAACATGGACACAGAGCGCTGGAGTAACTCGCTGGAGCATCTCTGGAGAACATGGGCACAGAATGCTGGAGTAACTCAGGCAGCAGCATCTCTGGAGAACATGGATAGGTGGCGTTTCAGGTCGGGACCCTTCTTTAGACTGAAAGAAGGGTCCAAACCCAAAATGTCACCGATCCATGTTCTCCAGAGATGCTGCATGACCCGCTGAGTTACTCCAGCACTTTGTGGTTTGTTTTGTAAGCCAGCATCTTCAGTTCCTTGTGTCCATACTTACAGTCCCCAACTACTCTAGTCCCACGTGCCTGCATTAATCCACCACCGTTTGTTTCTAGATGGGGTAGTTTTCTTTACACACTATTCCTATTCGTGTCCGTTTCTCATCTGAAGCATCTCTCCTACCTCCAGGGTCTGTGCCAGCTCCTCACACTCTCTGTGTTCCTCAGAGTCAGCCTTTCCGACGGATCCTTTGCCTGCAGCGGGTTGCAGCCAGCGTCAGGGCTTTGAGGAGAGACACAATAACGCCCAGGAACGAAGACTACAGAGAGTGGTGGACGCCGCCTGGTCCATCACAGGTACTGACCTCCCCACCATCTCCATCACAGGTACTGACCTCCCCACCAGCAAAGGGATTTACAGGAGTCGCTGCCTGAAAATGTCAGCCAGCCCCATCAGAGACCCACACCACCCTGGCCACGCTCTCATCTCACTGCTACCATCAGGATGAAGGTACTGGAGCCTGAAAACCGTGACCTCCAGGTTCAAGAACAGCTTCTTCCCAACAACCATCAGGCTCTTGAACACTGCCCAACACTAACCTCAGCGACTGTGATCTTCTATTGTTGTGTGTATGACAAACATCTTCCCAGCTGTTATCAGGCAACTGAACCATCCTATCACCAACTAGAGAGTGGTCCTGACCTCCCATCTACCTCATTGGAGACCCTCGGACTATCTTTGATCGGACTTTACTGGACTTCATCTTGCACAAAACGTTATTCCCTTTATCATGTATCTGGACACTGTGGGCAGCTCGATTGTAATCATGTATAGTCTTTCCACTGACTGGATAGCACGAAACAACAAAGCTTTTCACTGGTTCCTCTGTACACGTGAGAATATTAAACTAAACTAAACTATTATAGTTACCAAATATTATGAATTTATTGCATTATTGATTGTTATATATTTATCAGTGTTATTACATAAACTGTAACAGGTAAGAATGTCATTATTCCGTTACATACATGTGACAACTAATCACCCTTGACTCTCAATGTTCAGAAGAAATAACCATCACAAAACTTGTGCCTACCTCAGTCTGTGTTACGTTGTCGAATGGAGATGAGCGTTACTTGGTTTTTACCAATCGAGAACCTGTGTTAATTGAGCAGAAAAGAGAGTCCTGGTCATGGACACAGTGAATGGTAGGCCTCTGGGTAGTGTTGTAGAGCAGAGGGATCTAGGAGCACAGGCGCATGGTTCCTTGAAGGTCGAGTCGCAGGTAGATAAGGTGATCAAAATGGCTTTTGGCACTTTGGCCTACATCAGTCAGAGTATTGAGTATAGAAGTTGGGAGGTCATGTTACAGTTGTATAAAACGTAGGTGAGACAGCATTTAGAATATTGTGTTCAGTTCTAGACACCATGTTATAGGAAAGATATTGTCAAGCTGGAAAGGATTCAGAACAGATTTACGAGGATTGTTGCCAGGACTAGAGGGTGTGCGCTAGAGAGAGAGGTTGAGTAGGCTGGGTCTCTCTTCCACAGAGCGTAGGAGGATGAAGGTGATCTTATAGAAGTACAAAAAATCATGAGAGGAATAGATCGGGTAGATGCACAGAGTCTTTTGCCCAGAGTAGGCAAAATCCCATAGGTTCAAGGTGAAGGGGAAAAGATTTAATAGGAATCCGAGGGGTAACTTTATCACACAAAGGGTGGTGGGTGAATGGAACAAGCTGCCAGAGGAGGAAGTTGAGGCTAGGGCTATCCTATAGTTTAAGAAACAGTTAGGCGGGTACATGGATAGGACAGGTTTGGAGGGATATGGACCAAGCGCAGGCAGGTGGGACTAGTGTAGCTGGGACATTGTTGGCCAGTGTGGGCAAGTTGGGCCGAAGGGCCTGTTTCCACACTGTATGCGAGGTTCTCTGGGCTACTGAGGCCCAGAGAAATGGGAGAGTAATAAAAAGGAACGGCAGATGCTGGTTGATACCAAAGATAGATGTAAAGAATAACTTAGGGAGGTCATGTTGCAGTTGTATAAGACGTTGGTGAGGCAACATGTAGTGTTTTGGGTTCCGGGACGAGACCCTTCTGCAGCCAGTGTTACTCCAGAAGGATAGAGGTGCGGCGGGGGGGGGAGGGGTGATGTTAACTGAGGGTGAGATAAGGTCCGATTTATGGGCCCAAGTGTTGGATGATTAATGTGCTCACTGTGCCTCTAATGAAGTGTGAGGTTTAAGCCTCAACCCCACCCTATGGGCACAGATACAAGACCAGCAAATCACACTCACTTGTCTAGTGTACTGCCTCTTGCCGCTGTTCAAGATAAAAACAGAAAGGGAATTATTTACATGGTGAAGAGGATAAAACAACCCGCGGCAGCTTTCCTGTTTAGTGCAGGATGTTCTCCGGCATTTCCTCCGGTATTTTCCCAGCTAATCCCAGCACTTTCTCTCCTTACAAACCGTGGTCTGATGTTGACACAATAATGCAGGAATGTCACAGAGTCTTGAATCGAACAGCACGGAAACAGCACAGCGAAGTCACTGGAGACATTTCATACCTTCATAAGCCATAGGAGCAGAATTAGGCCATTCGGCCCATCAAGTCTGCTCCACCATTCTATCATGGCTGATCTATCTTTCCCTCTCAACCCCATTCTCCTGCCTTCTCCCCATAACCCCTGACACACATACTAATCCAGAATCTATCTATCTCTGCCTTAAAAATCTCCATTGACGTGGCCTCCACAGCCTTCTGTGGCAATGAATTCCGCAGATTCACCACCCTCTGACTAAAGAAATTCCTCTTCATCTCCTGCCTAAAGGAACGTCCTTTTATTCTGTGGTCCTTGACTCTGGCCCTAGACTCTCCCACTAGTGGAAACATCCTCTCCATATCCACTCTATCCAGGCCTTTCACTATTCGGTAATGGGCCTGTCCCACCTACGCGACTTTTTCGCCGACTGCCGTACCCGTCATGGGTCGTTGCAGGTCGCCGAAAATTTTCAACATGTTGAAACTCCAGCGGCAACCAGAAAGATGCTATGACTCTGGGTGACTGAGGAGACGACTCACACCTATACAGGCGACGTGTCGCGGAGTGAAGCCTGTATGGTCGTGAGTAATCGCCCAAAGAGTCGTACCTTTTTCTGGTCGCCACTGGATTTTCAACATGTGTAATATTTTCGGCGACCTGCAACGACCTATGACGGGCGTCGGCAGTCAGTGCCGTCTTAACGCATGGGCAGTTGCACGGGGGCCACGAGCAAAGGGGCCCCAATGATAATCTATGTGTTGTACAATGTTAATGTAGAACATGAAAACGGAGAAGAACATCGCAAGTGCATGACGGCATATTTGATTCGGCAAAAAGAAACTGGAAGTGTAGGGGCCCCAGTGCACTGCTTTGCCCGGGGGCTTAGAATGCTGTTAAGACGGCCCTGCCGGCATTCTCCGAAAAAGTTGTGTAAGTGGGACAGGCCCATAAGTTTCAATGAGGTCCTCCCATCATCCTTCCAACCCCCCGCGAGTACAGGCCCAGTGCCGCCAAAGGCTCATCGTATGTTAACCCACTCATTCCTGGGATAATTCTTGTAAAACCTCCTCTGGACCCTCTCCAGGGCCAGCACATCCTTCCTCAGATACGGGGCGCACAATTGCTCACAACAGTCCAAAAAAGCGATGGGATGAATCTGGATTTGGTGAGTCGAGGAATGACCGGGGACAGTCAAGGAATGACCGGGAATAGTCGGCATGCACTTACTGGGGGGATGGGAGAGGGGGGGAGGGAGGAATGAGGTGGAATTGGGAGCATCCTGAATAACTACTTTGATTGCATTTTTCCAGGAAGTGCCTCAGTGTGCCAATAGGCAGATTGTGCTTGGAGTAGTGACTTTAAGATGAGGGGGGGATAGATTTAATAGCAACCCGAGGGGTAATCTTTTCACACAAAGGGTGGTGGGTGTATGGAATGAGCTGCCGGAGGAGGTAGTTGAGGCAGGGATTATCCCAACATTTAAGAGATATTTGGGTGTGTACATGGATAGGGCAGGTTTAAAGGGAAATGGACCAAATGTAAGCAGGTGGGACTAGCGTAGATGGGACATGTTGGCCGGCGTGGGCATAGAAACATAGAAACATAGAAATTAGGTGCAGGAGTTGGCCATTCGGCCCTTCGAGCCTGCACCGCCATTCAATATGATCATGGCTGATCATCCAACTCAGTATCCCGTACCTGCCTTCTCTCCATACCCTCTGATCCCCTTAGCCACAAGGGCCACATCTAACTCCCTCTTAAATATAGCCAATGAACTGGCCTCAACTACCCTCTGTGGCAGAGAGTTCCAGAGATTCACCACTCTCTGTGTGAAAAAGGTTCTTCTCATCTCGGTTTTAAAGGATTTCCCCCTTATCCTTAAGCTGTGACCCCTTGTCCTGGACTTCCCTAACATCGGGAACAATCTTCCTGCATCTAGCCTGTCCAACCCCTTAAGAATTTTGTAAGTTTCTATAAGATCCCCTCTCAATCTCCTAAATTCTAGAGAGTATAAACCAAGTCTATCCAATCATCCTATACTCAAATCCTTTTGCAATGAAAGCTAACATACCATTCGCTTTCTTTACTGCCTGCTGCACCTGCATGCCTACCTTCAATGACTGGTGTACCATGACACCCAGGTCTCGCTGCATCTCCCCCTTTCCCAATCGGCCACCATTTAGATAATAGTCTGCTTTCCCGTTTTTGCCACCAAAATGGATAACCTCACATTTATCCACATTATACTGCATCTGCCAAACATTTGCCCACTCACCCAGCCTATCCAAGTCACCTTGCAGTCTCCTAGCATCCTCCTCACAGCTAACACTGCCCCCCAGCTTAATGTCATCCGCAAACTTGGAGATATTGCCTTCAAATCCCTCATCCAGATCATTAATATATATTGTAAATAGCTGGGGTCCCAGCACTGAGCCTTGTGGTACCCCACTAGTCACTGCCTGCCATTGTGAAAAGGACCCGTTTTACTCCTACTCTTTGCTTCCTGTTTGCCAGCCAGTTCTCTATCCACATCAATACTGAACCCCCAATGTCGTGTGCTTTAAGTTTGTATACTAATTTCTTATGTGGGACCTTGTCGAAAGCCTTCTGGAAGTCCAGATACACCACATCCACTGGTTCTCCCCTATCCATGCTACTAGTTACATCCTCGAAAAACTCTATAAGATTCGTCAGACATGATGTACGTTTCGTAAATCCATGCTGACTTTGTCCAATGATTTCACAACTTTCCAAATGTGCTGCTATCCCATCTTTAATAACTGACTCTAACTGATCTGTAATTCCCCATTTTCTCTCTCCCTCCCTTCTTAAAAAGTGGGGTTACGTTTGCTACCCGCTAATCTTCAGGAATGTTGGGCTGTAGGGTCTGTTTCCAGGCGGTTTCACTCTTTGACTCTTTGACACTAGTCTACACGGACCAACTTGCACCTTTGACAAGATCCCTTGTGAGAAGGTTGTGGTGTGTGTGGTCGACATGCATCACCCTAGGGCCTTTGACAAGATCTCACGAGGTCCAAAGGTTGGAAGCCCATGGGCTTCAGGCCAATGGGCAAAGGGTGGCAATAATGGTGGAGGAATCTTCTTGTCATGGGACCTGTGACCTGTGACACTCACAGTCTGACCGTGAATTTACACTTTGGACTTTCGAGATACAGAGTGGAAACAGGCCCTTCGGCCCACCGAGTCCGCGCTGACCAGCGATCACCCCGTACACTAGCACTATCCTACACACCATTGACAGAAGCCAATTAACATGCAAACCTGCACGTCTTTGGAGTGTGGGAGGAAACTGGAGCATATGGAGAAAACCCCCATACAGGACACAGGGAAAACGTGCAAACTCCGTACAGACGGCACCCAAGGTCAGGATGGAACCCAGAAACTCTGGCGCTGTGAGGCAGCAACTCTACCGCTGCACCACTGTGACACAATGTTGGGATGAAGAGCCTGTTTCCGTGCTATAAGATTCTGTGACTCCACAATCTGTAGTTCCAGGTGACCCCAGTGTTATCCAGTGGACATACGTGTATGGGGAGAGGGTGTATGTGTGGGGGCTGTAGGTGTGGGTGTGTGTGGGGGGTGGGGGTGGGGGGGGTGTAGGTGTGGGGGGGTGTGTGTGGGGGGGGTGGGTGGGGGGGTGTATGTGTGGGGGGGGGGGGGGGGTGTGTGTGGTGTGGTTGTGGGTTTGTTTGTGTGGAGGGTGTGTAGGTGTGGGGGGGTGTAGGTGTGGGGGTGTGGTGTGGGGGGTGTTGTGTGGGGTGTGGGTGTGGGGGGGGTGTAGGTGTGGGAGGGGTGTAGGTGTAGGTGTGTGGGGGGTGTAGGTGTGGGGGGGTGTAGGTGTGTGGGGGGTGTAGGTGTGTGGGGGGTGTAGGTGGTGTGGGTGTGGGGGTGTGTTGGTGTGGGGGGGGTGTGGTGTAGGTGTGTGTGGGGGTGTGTGGTGTGTGGGGGGTGTGGGTGTGTGGGTGGTGGGGGTGTAGGTGTGTGGGGGGGGGTGTAGGTGTGTGGGGGGTGTGTGGGGGGTGTGGGTAGGTGTGTGGGGGGGGGGTGTAGGTGTGTGGGGGTGTAGGTGTGTGTGGGGGGTAGGTGTGGGGGGGTGTAGGGGGTGGGGGGGGTGTAGGTGTGTGGGTGTAGGTGTGTGTAGGTGTGTGGGGGGGGTGTAGGGTGTAGGTGTGAGGTGTGTAGGTGTGGGGTGTGTAGGTGTGGTGGGGGGGTGTAGGTGTGGGGGGTGTAGGTGTAGGTGTGTGTGGGGGGGTGTAGGTGTAGGTGTGGGGGATGTAGTAGTGTGGGGGGGGTAGTGTAGGTGTGTGGGGGGGTGTAGGTGTGTGGGGGGGTTAGGTGGGGGGGGTGTAGGGTGTGTGTGGGGGGTGTAGGTGTGGGGGGGTGTAGGTGTGGGGGGGGTGTAGAGTGTAGGTGTGGGGGGTGTAGGTGTGGGGGGTGTAGGTGTAGGTGTGTGGGGGGTGTAGGTGTGGGGGGGGTAGATTGTGGGGGGTGTGTAGGGTGTAGGTGTGGGGGGGTGGTAGGTGTG
This sequence comes from Leucoraja erinaceus, assembly GCF_028641065.1. Classification (NCBI taxonomy): domain Eukaryota; kingdom Metazoa; phylum Chordata; class Chondrichthyes; order Rajiformes; family Rajidae; genus Leucoraja; species Leucoraja erinaceus. The sequence goes on along the minus strand of NC_073377.1, from coordinate 138,035,527 downwards.
GGGGGGGTGTAGGTGGGGGGGGGCAGGTGTGGGGGGGTGTGTGGTGTGGGGGGTGTGTGGGGGGGGTGTGTGGGGGGGTGTAGGTGTGGGGGGTGTAGGTGGGGGGGGGGTGTGTGTGGGGGGGGTGTAGGTGGGGGGGGTGTAGGTGTGGGGGGGGGTGTAGGTGTGTGGGGGGGTGTAGGTGGGGGGGGTTGTGTGGGGGGGTGTGGGTGTGGTGGGGTGTAGGTGTGGGGGGGTGTAGGTGTGGGGGGGTGTAGGTGTGGGGGGGGGGTGTGGGTGGGTGTAGGTGGTGGGGGGTGTAGGTGTGGGGGGGTGTGTGTGGGGGGTGTAGGTGTGGGGGTGTTGTGGGGGGGGTAGGTGTGGGGGTGTAGGTGTGGGGGGTGTGTAGGTGTGGGGGGGTGTAGGTGTGTGGGGGGGGTGTAGGTTGGGGGGGGTGGTGTAGGTGTGTGGGGGGGGGGTGTGTAGTGTGGGGGGTGTGTAGGGTGTGGGGGGTGTGTAGGTGTGGGGGGTTGGTGTAGGTGTGGGGGGGGGTGTGGGGGTGGGTGGGTGTAGGTGTGGGGGGGGGGTGTGTTGGTGTGTTGGGGGGGGTGTAGGTGTGGGGGGGTGTGTGGGTGTGTGTTGGGTGTGGTGTAGGGGGGGGGGGGGTGTAGGTGTGTTGGGGGTGTAGGTGTGTGGGGGGTGTTGTGTGTGGGGGTGTAGGTGTGTGGGGGGTGGTGGGTGGTAGGTGTGTGTGGGGTGTAGGGTGTGTGGGGGGTGTAGGTGTGTGGGGTGTGTGTGGGGGGGGTGTAGGTGTGGGGGGGGTGTAGGGTGTGGGGGGTTGGTGTGGGGTGGGGGTGGGGGGTGTGGTGTGTGTGTGTGGTGTAGGTGGGTGTGGGGGGTGTAGGTGTGGGGGGGTGTAGGGTGTGGGGGGTTGTAGGGTGTGGGGGGGGTGTAGGTGTGGGGGGTGTAGGTGTGGGGGGGTGCAGGTGTGTGGGGGTGTAGGTGTGGGGGGGGTGTAGGTGTGGGGGGGTGTAGGTGTGGGGGGGGGTGTAGGTGTGGGGGGGGTGTAGGTGTGTGGGGGGGTGTAGGTGTGGTGGGTGTGTGAGGTGTGGGGGGTATAGGTGTGGGGGGTGTGTGTGTGGGTGGGTGGGGGTGTGTGGGGGTGGGTGTGTGTGTGTGTGGGGGTGTGGGTGTGGGGGGGGTGTAGGTGTGGGGGGTGCAGGTGTGTGGTGTGTAGGGTGTGTGTGGTGGTAGGTGTAGGTGTGGGGGGGTGCAGGTGTGGGGGGTATAGGTGTGGGGGGGTATAGGTGTGGGGGGGTATAGGTGTGGGGGGTGTAGGTGTGGGGGGGGGTGGTGTGTGGGGGGTATAGGTGTGGGGGGTGTAGGTGTGGTGGGTGTGTGTAGGTGGGGGGGTGGGGGGGTGTGGTGGGTGTAGGTGTGGGGGGGTGTAGGTGTGGGGGGTGTAGGTGTGGGGGGGTGTGGGTGTTGTGGGGGGTGTAGGTGGGGGGGGTATAGGTGTGGGGGGGTGTAGGTGTGGGGGGTGTAGGTGTGGGGGGGTGTAGGTGTGGGGGGGTATAGGTGTGTGGGGGGTGTAGGTGTGGGGGGGGTAGGTGTGGGGGGGTGTGTAGTGTGGGGGGGTGTAGGGGTGTGGGGGGTGTAGGTGTGGGGGTGCAGGTGTGGGGGGTGTAGGTGTGGGGGGTGTAGGTGTGGGGGGATGTAGGTGTGGGGGGGTCTGTGGTGTGGGGGGGTGCAGTGTGGGGGGGGGGTGTAGGTGTGGGGGGTGTAGTGTGTGGGGGGTGTAGGTGTGGGGGGATGTAGGTGTGGGGGGTGCAGTGTGGTGGGGTGTAGGGTGTGGGGGGATGTAGGTGTAGGTGTGGGGGGGTGCAGGTGTGGGGGGTGTTAGGTGTGTGGGGGTGTAGGTGTGGGGGGTGTGGTGTGGGGGGGTGTAGGTGTGTGGGGGTGGGGGGGTGCAGGTGTGGGGGGGTGTAGGTGTGGGGGGTGTAGGTGTGGGGGGGGTGGGTGTGGGGGGTGCAGGTGTGGGGGGTGTAGGTGTGGGGGGGGGGTGGGTGTAGGTGTGGGGGGGTGTAGGTGTGGGGGGTGTAGGTGTGTAGGGGGGGTGTATGTGTGGGGGGGTGCAGGTGTGGGGGGTGTAGGTGTAGGTGTGGGGGGATGGATGTGTGTGTGGGGGGGTGCAGGTGTGGGGGGTATAGGGTGGGGGGGGTGTAGGTGTAGGTGTGGGGGGGTGCAGGTGTGGGGGGTGTAGGTGTGGGGGGATGTAGGTGTGGGGGGGTGCAGTGTGTGGGGGGTATAGGTGTGTGGGGGGGGTGTGTAGGTGTAGGTGTGGGGGGGGTGCAGGGTGTGGGGGGTGTAGGTGTGGGGGGATGTAGGTGGTGGGGGGTGCAGGTGTGGGGGGTATAGGTGTGGGGGGTGTAGGTGTGGGGGTGGGGGGGGTGTAGGTGTGGGGGGGTGGGGGGTGTAGGTGTGGGGGGGGTGTAGGGTGTGTGGGGGGGGGGGTGTGGGGTGGGGGGGGCGATGGTGGTGTGGTGTGTTGGGGGGGGGGGGGGTGGAGGGTGTTACTGTACCCTGCTTGTTCCTTTGCCAGTCCCTGCATTTGAACCTGAGGGCGATGAGTCCAACGAGGATCAACACCGCGGCGATCAGCAACAACACGAGCAGCAGGTTATCTGTAGAACAACGAGCGCGCCCGTTATTTGTGGACCTTCAGTGTGTGGAAATAACCCGCTCAGTGAAGCCAGCCCTGTCAAGGCGAAACCCACAATGTACCACATAGTGGTTTAGAGGTACAGTGTGGAAACAGGCCCTTCGGCCCATCGAGTCAACGCCGACCATCGATCAGCCCTTCACACCAGCTCTCTAGTTCTAGTTATTCCACTTTCTCATCCACTCCCGCCGTACGTTGTGTCGGAAGGAACTGGTTTGCATCAACAATAGACACAAAATGCTGGAGTAACTCAGTGGGTCAGGCAGCATTTCTGGAGAACATGGACACAGAGTGACAATAGACTATAGACAAGAGGTGCAGGAGTAGGCCATTCAGCCCGTCGAGCCAGCACCACCATTCAATGTGATCATGGCTGATCAACCCCAATCAGTACCCCGTTCCTGCCTTCTCCCCATATCCCCTGACTCTGCTATCTTTAAGAGCCCTATCTAGCTCTCTTGAAAGTATCCAGAGAACCTGCCTCCACCGCCCTCTGAGGCAGAGAATTCCAGACTCACAACTCTCTGTGAGAAAAAGTGTTTCCTCGTCTCCGTTCTAAATGCCTTACTCCTTATTCTTAAAGTGCTTAGAGTGCTGGGGTAACACAGCGGGTCAGGCAGCATCTCTGGAGAGAAGGAATGGGTGACGGATGCCTCGGGTCGAGATTGAAGTCTGAAGAAGGGTCTCGCCCCGAGCTGGGTAACTCCAGCATTTTGTGTCAGGCTTCGATTTGTTAATTGGTTGATGGATTGATCACGTCAGCATGGAACGAGGCTGCTGGTCACCCTGTTCACTGGGGTTGCCTCCCAGCCACAGCAATGATGACCTGGGTAGCAGCGTTTCACAGCATGACCTTCAACACCTCCATCAGATCACATCTCATCCTCCTGCGTGCGCTCCAAGGAATATTTACCGTGACTGGTGGCTGTCGATTTGGGCTCAGCTTCATTCGGCGATGATGTTCCATCAGCCAGCGGTGTGGGTGAGGCGGTGGGTCGGACACCGGCTGTGGATAGGGGTCCATGTTAACACAGTGCCCAACCTCAGCCCACCACCCCCCCTGAACCCCCATAGTTCCCTCACTGAACCCCCATAGTCCCCCCCCCTGAACCACCATAGTTCCCCACTGAACCCCCATTGTCACCCCCTCACTGAACCCCCATAGTTCCCCACTGAACCCCCATAGTCTGGACTTCCCCTAACATCGGGAACCCCCTGAACCCCCACTGCACCCTCTTCCCCTCCTTCATTCTGCATCCTCTCACCACCCCCCACCCCCTTCCCTGCTGGGAGTGACCCCTTTCAGGGGTGACCCCAGACGAGGGGAGCAAACTGTGGTTCTGTTCAACATCCCAAACCCCGATCCCCACCCTCCCCGGGGCCACCAGTCCAGCCCTTACCCTACCCCCCCCCCACCCTTGGTGTGGTACAAGTGACCACACTGACCAGTCAAGGGGGGGGGGGACAGAGAACCCCCACTCCCCCCCCACAACCTTCTCTCTCCCCCTCCCACTACTCCCTCACCTCTCCCCCTTTTTCCCTCTCCCTCCTTCTCTCCATTCTCACCCTCACTCCCCCCCCCAGCCCTCTCCCTCACCTACCTTCCTCTCTCCCCCTTCTGTACTGTCCCACCCTTCCCTATCTCCCCCCCCCCTCTCTTTTTCTCCTCCCCCTCCCTCTCTATCTCCTCTCTCTCTCCTTCATCCCTCTCTCTCCCACTGCTCCCCCACACTTCCCTCCTGGACGGGGAGCAGGAGAGGGGGTGTTGCTACTTCTCCCCGCCTGCAGGTCCGGGGGAGAGGTGAGGGAGGGGGGGGGGGGGGAGGGGGGTCTCCGTGTCCCGTCCCACGGGGACTGAACGGGGGTAGAGTCCTGCACAATATCCCCCCTCACACCCTCAAAGCCTGAGTCCCAGTGTGCAGGGAGAGGGAGAGGGGGAGGGAGAGGGGGAGGGAGAGGGGGGAAGAAAGGGGAGAGGAGGGCAGAGTGAGGAGAATGGGAGAGGGGACAAGGAGGATAAGAGAGACAGCAAGAGGGGTGGGGATGGGAAGAGGAAGGGAGGGGAGAGAATAGGGGAGGGAGGGTTGATGGGGAGAGAGCGTGGGAGAGGGAAGGGCGAGGGGGGGTGAAGAAGGAGGAAAAGGGACAGATTGTGTGAGGGGAGGGGGATCTGAGAGGAAGAGAGGGAATAAACTGCACCCTTGACTCTGCCTCCCCCCCCCCCCCCCCCTGTCTCCAGACAAGACTGCAGGCCATTCTGAGACGGTCTCACCACCTTCGAGGACGTTCCAAAGACTCATGATCCTCTGGAGCTGAATTCTCCCCTCATTAGTCTTGTTAAGCAGCGATCCCTGGTTCTCAACTCTCCCACAGAGAGAACATCCTCTCCACACCCACCTCCTGTGTCGGTCTGCCTCCAGTTTCCTCTCCAGAGCAGCGGATACATTTCCTCACAACCCACCCGCCCATCCCAGAGTCACTTCGGAGAACCTTCAACTGTTTCCAACAAGTCAACACTCTTTAACGTCAGATCAAAACAGCACACGGCTGTTAGTTTAGAGATAGAAACAAAGAACTGCGGAGTTCTGCAGTAACAAATGCTGGAGTAACTCAGCAGGTCAGGCAGCATCTCTGGAGAACATGGACACAGAGTGCTGGAGTAACTCAGCAGGTCAGGCTGCATCTGTGGAGAACGTGGATAGGTGACGTTTCGGGTCGGGACCCTTCTTCAGATTCAAGACTTTCGAGATACAGCCCGAGTTACACCTCCCTCCTCTCCCCTAACTCCCTCTGGACCTACAGTGAATGGTCGGGCTCTGGGTAGTGTTGTAGAGCAGAGGGATCTAGTGCAGGAGCATGGTTCCTTGAAGGTCGAGTCGCAGGTGGATAAAGTGGTCAAAAAGGCTTTTGGCACATTGGCCTTCGTCAGTCAGAGTATTGAGTATAGAAGTTGGGAGGTCATGTTGCAGTTGTATATGACGTTGGTGAGACCGCATTTAGAATATTGTGTTCACATTCTCGGCACCATTTTGTTGGAAAGATATTGTTAAGGTGGAAAGGGTTCATAGATCTATGAGGATGTTGCCAGGACTAGAGGGTGTGAGCAATAGGGAGAGGTTGAATAGGCTGGGTCTCTATTCCATGGAGCGCAGGTGGATGAGGGGTGATCTTATAGAGGTGTGTAAAATCATGAGAGGAATAGATCAGGTAGATGCACAGAGTCTTTTGCTCAGAGTAGGCGAATCGAGGACCAGAGGACATGGGTTCAAGGTGAAGGGAAAAGATTTAATAGGAATCCGAGGGGTAACTTTTTCACACTGGTTGGGGACCTGGGTGGGTGAATGGAACAAGTTGCCAGAGGAGGTAGTTGAGACTATCCCAACATTTAAGACACAGTTAGACAGGTGCGGGCAGGCGGGACTGGTGTAGATGGGACATGTTGGTCGGTGTGGGCAAGTTGGGCCGAAGTGCCTGTTTCCATGCTGGGAGTGGATCAGCCATGATCTTGGTGACCAGCAGAGGGAGCTGGAAGCTGTGGTCTTCCTCTGCTGCTTAGTTTTTTTTAAGTTTAGAGATACAGTGCAGAAACAGGCTCTTTGGCCCACCGAGTCCACACCGACCAGCGATCCCCGCACACTAGTGTTAGAGGAAACCGGTGCACCCGGAGAAAACCCACGCAGTCACAGGGAGAACCTACAAACTCCGTGCAGACAGCACCCGTAGTCGGGATCGAACCCGGGTCTCTAGTGCTATAAGGCAGCATCTTATATTTTATATATGCAAACATTATGTGGTTATTTTAATTATACTTGTGACTCTTGGGTCGGTGGGGACGCTGCAAGACGGCAGCCCTGCCAGCAGCACGTTAGTTCTTTCAACTTTTTTAATTTTTTTAGAGTGTCCTAATGTGTCAGAGCAGACTCTTTGTCCTCAGAAGGCTCAAATCCTTCAATGTGTGTAATGATATGCTGCACATGTTTTACAACACTGTGGTTGCAAGTGTTATTTTCTACGCTGTTGTCTGCTGGAGCAACAGCATTAGTGAAAAAAACAAGAAGCTGGTCAAACTGGTTAAACGAGCTAGCTCAGTGCTGGAGGGGAGAGTAGACTCTGGGATGGATGTGCTTGAGAGGCGTATGAGGCACAAGGTGCAGGTCATCCTGAAAAACCCCGGGCACCCCCTCCATGTAATTCTGGAGAGACAAAAGAACACTCGGAACAACAGCCGGCTCCTCTCCCTGCCCTGTAGAACGGAGCGGTTCAGGAGATCCCTCACCCCTGCAGCCATTAGATTTTATAATTCGGACCGCTAGGCTGTAGGGGGATGCATTCTTGCAATTTTTAATTGTTAATTATTAATTATTGGTCTTTTTAAGTATTTATTGCTCTCATGTCGTGTCCACAGTGTATTCTATGTACTTTCTGTCTGCGTTCGTTTTGAATCTGTGGTTTGTTGATTGGGGGCTTCTGGACATCTGAATTTCCCTGAGGGGATCAATAAAGTATTTATTATTATTATTATTGTGTGTTTTTTGGTATCTCTTTGTGGGTCTTGTGTGGTGTGGGGGGGGTAAGGGGAAACCGTTTCCGTCGCCTCCTCCACAGAGAGGCGACTTTTTCCATGTCACCTGCCCCGTGGCTTAACATCAAGGATCAGTGCAGCCTCTCCCGGAGAAGCGCCCGGGGCTTCAGTGGCGGGCGCAGCGTGGACTCTCGTCGCGGAGCGGGCGAGCCCTCGCCGGAGGGGAGCGCTCCGTTCGCTGGCCCACGGCAGCTTGAAGCCACGGTCTGCGGAGCTCCAGCTGGCGCAACGTCCTGGGCCTGGGATCCCTCGTTGGGGACCCGGGGGAGAAGAAGCTCTGACCGTCGGCCCGCGGCCTACTTCTACCGCGGGCGCGGTGGGGATTTACCATCAGGAGCGGGGTCCCTCACCGGGGACCCCTGGAGGGGAACTTCGACCGCTGGCCCTGCGTGCTTCTGGCGGCGGGAACTTTAAATCTTCGACCGCCGGCCCTGCGGCCTAGACCAACCTGAATCTGTGGTCTCCGGTGAGGAAGCACCGTTGCAGGACTTACCTGGACTTTATATTGTCTGAACATCTGCACGCCCGCAGCAGTGGCTGCGGAGGGTTGAGGTCCCGACCACGGGGGGAGGACTGGCCAATTTTTGTGCCTCCACCACAGTGATGAATGCTGTGGTGGATGTTTGTGTTAAATGTTTATTGTGTTTTTGTGTGTTCTTTCTCATTGTACCGCTGCTGGCAAATTCATTTCACTTGCACTTTATGTGCAATGTGACGAATAAAACTGATATTGATTGATTGATATTGACCCTTATAAAAAGCCATCTGTATATCCCCTTGGAGTCATAGAGTAAACCATGAGTGACCAGCAGAGGGAGCTGGAAGCTGTGGCCTGTACAGCATGGAAACAGGCCTTTCGGCCCAACTTGCCCATGCCGACCAACATGGCCCATCTACACTAGTCCCCTTAGATGGACGCAAAGTGCTGGAGCAACTTAACGGGTCAGGCAGCATCTCTGTAGAAAAAGGATAGGTGACATTTCAGGTGGGGACCTTTCTTCTCTCCAGAGATGCTGCCTGACCCGCTGAGTTACTCCAGCACTCTGTGTCCATGTTCTCCAGAGATGCTGCCTGACCCGCTGAGTTACTCCAGCACTTTGTGTCTTTCTCTGGCATAGACCAGCAGCTGCAGTTCTTTGGTTGTATATGGTGAATATCCCCTTAATCTGTCCTGCTCAAAGGACTCTACTTCCTATGGATCAACCAGTCTGAAGAAGGGTCTCAACCCAAAACATCACCCATTCCTTTTCTCCAGAGATGCTGCCTGTCCCGCTGAGTTACTCTCGCGTTGTGTCCAAGGAGATTTGGTATCATAGAGTGATACAGCGTGGAAACAGGCCCTTTGGCCTAACTTGCCCACACCGACCAACATGTCCCAGCTACACTGGTCACACGTGCCTGCGCTTGGCAACAAATGTCTACCAACCTTGACAGCCGTATGGTAGAGAGCATACGAACTGGTAATCGCCTTCAGAATAAAAGGACGTACCTTTAGAAAGGAGATGGGGAGGAGGGTGGTGAATACTTCTTTATCCGGAGGGTGGTGAATCTGTGGAATTCATTACCACAGATGGCTGTGGTGACCGTCAGTGGGTATTTTTAAGGCAGAGGTTCTTGATTAGTGCGGGTGTCAAAGGTTATGGGGAGAAGGTAGGAAAATGGGGTTGAGAGGGAAAGATAGATCAGCCATGATTGAATGACGAAGTAGACTCGATGGGTCAAATGGCTTAATCCTGCTTCGATACCTGAAATGCTCATGAAGTGGGAGTTTGGTTCTCATTCAGGGTTGTGGAACCTGAGACTGTTGTTGCTACTTCGAGGCCATCCCAGTCGAGATTCCCCCAGTCTGTACGGGTCTAATTCTGCTCCCGTGAGTTTACGAAGGAACCATTTACTCCTCTCAAATCAACGGCTCTCTGGCGCTTCCCCTTCGGAAAGGAGCGAAAGGAAAACACAACCAGTACGTTCATGCATGTTTTATTCAAATAGTTATATAAAATACTTCCTCATCGTTACAAGTGCATGCTTAAGTTGCTGACATTTCCGAGGTCAAATTACAAAGGAAAGGCATTCAAGGTTGTAGTGAATTACTCGGGCACATTTATTGTCATTTAAAAAACAAAGTGAATGGGGTGGTTACCCAATGTGGACCAGTTTATGACCAATTTTTCAAACCCGTACTGATTGCACAGCAGAAGGTGAGATTGCGCTAAACCTTTTTTATTGTGTGCGTGGAGTACAGAAAATAACTGGACATTACCATATGGGCATTACGACTGCTTTCATGCATCTAGAGTTGCACATGTACCCTGCACACGGAGTTTAAAAAAAATGTTTTCACAATGCTGGCTAAACATGCTAAATGTGCACTTGCTCATCAGTACTCAAAAAAAATGTCCAAAAGCTACCACCCTCCTCCCTCTCAGTAAGTTCAAGATTTCTTTTTTTTTTTAATTACAAAATTTCAAAAGGCATTAAGCATTTTCATACAGTGAATATAAAGTATGCAAGTATACATTACATTTCCAGTAGAGGGCATCAACAAGCACGTCACAGTCCCATACTGGGACAATACAGCAATAAATGGGGGGGAGAAAAACATGCATAGAACAGTTTTACAGACTACAGTTGCCTTTTATATGGTGTGTGTTCTTCATAGTTTGTTAAAATAAAACTTTAAAAATGTATGCGCCACTCATTAATATACAGTTCCAGCAAGCGACAAATATCTCAATGCAAATGAAATTGAAGAGCATGATCAATGGGAAAGGTTATAAATTAAGTTCCAGTTTCATTTTTGGAAAAGGCTATCTCCTACCAAGTGGATAAGCTAAGTACATAGATAAACTGGTACATCCACACTAAATAAACCTGAGATAAGCAGAATCTGTACAAAACCAAACCAGATTTTTGGCATTTTAAATGATTTTGCAGCTTTTACATTTTATTTTAAGACTGCCTAATTTCTTTCAAACTCTCATAAGAGTAGCAACAAAAAAAAATGTTAATAAATAGTCGACATTTTCAAATCAGCTATTATTATTTAGTTTGTACAACCTCATGTTTTTTAATTGTTTCTTTTTAAATATGTCAAACATTTTAATTCTGCAATCGTAAACGGACGCTAGAAGGTTGAAGGGCTGCGATACAGAGATCCCATCTCCAGAAGATTAAACACCTTTTCAAAACAGATCTGCGAGTCTTCCTCAACGCAAGAGGAAAACGGTTTGATTCATCTAATGTGTTATAGTTAGCCAGCTTGTCTAGAAGCATCAAAGGCATATCCCATCTGAGGTAACTTAACTTTCAACAATCACAATACAATTTCCATCGCCCGCCGCCACTGGCATCGTCACACCCTGCTTCCCCCGTGCATGCAGCAGTAATCAGGGTCACAGCGCCCGGGACAATGATACAACCATGCCTTGGAACTGGGACGTGTGAAGGGGTCACTGGATGTTGCCGCTTTCCGTGCCGTTGGTCTCAGAGGAGACCGCCTTGTTGAAGCCGCCGCCAACGCCAACGTCGCCTCCGCCGAGCCCTTCCCGCCGCGGGGGCATCCGCTCGTTGATGCGGTCCAGCCCCTTGGCCTCGGCAAAACTGCTGATCTTGTGCTGCGGCGAAAAGCCGCGGATGGGCTGGGTGGGCAAGGGGGGGGGGGGGGGGGGGGGGCACCAGGGGTAGGCACCAGGGGAGAGGGGGGTAGAAGGGGGAGGAGGAATAGCAGGTGGAGAGAGGGGGAAAGGGGAGGGAGGGGGAGGAAGAACAGTGGGGGTAGGGGAGGGGGAAAGAGGGGAGGGAGAGGTAAGATGGAGAGGGAGAGGGAGTGAGGAGAGCGGAGATGGAGGGAGGGAGGGAGAGGGGGAGAGGAAAAGGGAGGGGAAGGAGGGGAGGGGGAGGGAGTGGAGGAGAGGGGAAGGAGGGAGAGGGGGAGGGGGGGAGGGGAGGGGGAGGGGAAGGAGGGGGGAGGGGAGAGAAGGGGGGAGGAGAGGGAGAAGGAGGAGGAAGGAGGGAAGAGAGAGGGAGGAAGGGGGAAGGAGGAGGGAGGGAAGGAGGAGGAGGAGGAGAGGGGGGGGGGGGGGAGAGGGGAGGGGGAGGAGGAGAGAGGGGAAGGAGGGGAGGGGGAGGGAGAGGGGGAGAGGGAGAGGGAGAGGGGAGGGGAGGAGAGAGGGGAAGGAGGGGAGGGGGGGGGAGAGGGAGAGGGGAGATGGAGAGGGGGGAGGGGAGGAGGAGGGGAGGAGAGAGGGGAAGGAGGGGGAGGGGGAGGGAGAGGAGAGGGGGGAGGAGGGGATGGAGGGGGGAGCAGAGAAGGAAAAGCATAAACCAACACAGTTTCTCCGCAGTGATACAGGGGTTGAGTAGGTATCTGGTTAGCACATTGTGGCGTATGCATTCATGAGTTTCCTCTTACCCTCTGTATTAAACCTAGGGGTTGGGGTAAGGCAGTGCTAGGTTACTGGTCAGAGTCACAGGGCCATACAGCACAGAAACAGGCCCATCAGCCCGTGTTGTCATTCTGGGCCAGTCCTGTTTACCATTTGCTTCTAAGCTCTTCCTATTCCATGTATCTTAGCATGGCAGACTCATACAGTGTGGAACTAGGCCTGTTGGCACAACTCGCCCACACTGACCAACAAGTCCTGCGTTTGCCCCATGTCCCTCGAAACCTGTCCTATCCATGTACCTGTCTAAATGTCTTTTAAATGTCGTTATTCTACCAAGTCTAACTTTAAAAGCGAGATTATTATTCTGACACCAATCAGTTTTCAATCTCCCTCATCGTTCATTGGAGGGCTCATACGCAGGGCTAGGGTCTCGGCCCTTGGATCAGGACTCAGGGAGCTGATAAACACTGCCCGTAGCTGACTCGTGCGCTATCCACATTCCCTCCGCTGGTGGGAGGTGGACGCGAGGTTAGTTTTTTTAGTTTTGTTTATTGTCACGTGTACCGAGGTACAGTGAAAAATCTTTTTGCCACCTGCTATCCCGTCAGCGGAAAGGCACAGTGTACAGATAGAGGATAAAGGAAATAATGTTTTGTGCAAAATAAAGTCTAGTAAAGTTCAATTAAAAATAGTCTGAGTCTCCAATGAGGTAGATGGGAGTTTAGGACCGCTCTCTAGTTGGTGATAGGATGGTTCAGTTGCCTGATAACAGCTGGGAGTCTGGAGGTGTGCGTTTTCACACTTTTGTACCTCGTGCCTGATGGGAGAGGGGAGAAGAGGGAGTGGCCGGTGTAAGACTGGTCCTTGATGATGCTGCTGGCCTTGCCGAGTGTAGATGGAGTCGATGGAAGGGAGGTTGGTTTGTCCGATGGTCTAGGCTGTGCCCACAATTCTGCAATTTCTTGTGATCTTGGATGGAGCTGTGATGCCTGTGTTGTGCTGTGATGCATCCCGATAAAATGCTTTGCACGGCGCATGTGTAGAAGTTGGTGAGAGGGGCCTGTCTGACCTATTCCCTCCGCTGGCTCCCAGTTGGAATACTGGCTCTGTTAATACGGAATCAGTGCACGACGCAATACACGAGGGGCCATTTGGCCCATCACTGCCTGGGCCGACTCTTTGGAAGGGGTGTGAAGAGGTCACCGTGAAGGTTACAGAAGGTGGTGCAGAGGTAGACCAGTGCACTATCAGAGTTCCTCCACCCAGGGCAGCTCATAGGGAATGCTCAATACAGCCACAATGCCCGTTAACCATTCCATTTGTCACCTCGGGAAGACACACAGCAAACAAGCGGTCCCTGTGGGCTCTCTTAATACAGACGGCTCTGTTTCACTATAAAACAGCTGAGGCGCGACAGGGACTCCCTGTCATCGCTACAGTCAAAGGTTGGACTCAGTTATATTTTGAAGCCTAATTGTGTTTTAAAATATAGGTGTACAAATCGAAAATATTTCAGGAAACTTTAAGCAGGAAGAGGAAACACTTTGAGCTGGAAGTGTTTAATCTTCAACTCTGGTCTGTCAGAATATGACTCAGGATATAGGGACCTGTTAGTGTGATAGTCATGGACATTTTGGATTATGGATCAACAGGGAGCCGTACTGTCAACTGACCAACGGTGGACACACCAGGTGTGCGCTGTTTCATGGTTAGTTTGTTCTGCAGACCTGCTGGTGAATCACAGGGTACAGTTGTGAGAGGAATCCAGCTTGTTGCTGTGCCTGCCAGAGGGATATCATGGTATTTACACACACACGCTTACACACGCACACTATTAAACACAACACACAGCAAAGCCACAGTCACAGAAAATAAAAGCAAAAATTAACTTCCACCACCGTTGCGGACTGTGGAACGGAGTTTGTTAACAAAGGTGGTATAACACTGGAGCATAAATAGTGGTCGAGTGGCCACTATTTAATCAGCAGTCGGCTTTGCTCTTGCGCCTGGGCCTTGAGACAGTTTTGAGGCATCAATTGTTAATAGCTCTTGTGGAGAGAGGGCGGCTCAGCTCTCAGTTATACAGCACGGTGCAGCCACAAGACACAGGGAGGGCTTTGCAAGAACAAAGGTGAACAACTGCATAAAAGATGGATCTACTTCAAGCAAGCCACACCTCAACACGGTTAATATGACGGTGTCACACAGTGTTAGACAACTACCGGTGAGCCCAACACCCACACATTATGTACAAGCTACAGAAGTATATTCATACAGACACAGATAAACCCAGCACAGCCCCAATCTGCGGTACAACAGAAGGGGGTCTGGCTAAAATATTACCTTCGTCAGCCTCTATAGCCTCAACAGTCGCTGAAGAAAAGAAAAGGGTTGCAAAATGGATGAGAAAGTCGCCGAGAATTTAAATTCGTAACAATCAATGAGAAGCAAAAAAAACAGCAACTGCAGCAAGTTCTAATATAAGCTTTAGTAACTCTTATGTGGAGATGAGAAACAGGACGACACACATTCACAAAGAACGACACACAGTCAGGTTATGTGGGAAGAGGAGAGAGATTGTGGTGGTGGAGCAGAAAATCAGTGCGCGACTCGTGGCCGGTGAGAGTGTGGATTACTGAATCCAAACTTGACGGTTCACAGTATATGATGGAAAATAAGTGCAGATTCTGGCAACGTTGCGTCCAGGATCAGAGCCACGCCAGAGACAAGCTGTGCAATAGGTGACTGCGAGGCCCACGCTCACTCCCTCTCGCTGGGAACAGCAGCTAACGCTCGCCAGGCGTGAAGGATAATAGGTATGGTGCAGCGGGTAGAGCTGCTGCCGCACAGCGCCAGAGACCAGGCTTCCACCCTGACCTCGGCTGCTGTGTGTGTGTGTGTGTGTGTGTGTGTGTGTGTGTGTGTGTGTGTGTGTGTGTGTGTGTGTGTGTGTGTGTGTGTGTGTGTGTGTGTGTGTGTGTGTGTGTGGTTTGCACGTTCTCCTCCGGGTGCTCCGGTTTCCTCCCACGTCCCAAAGACGTGCGGGTCTGTAGACTCATTGCCCCCAGTGTGTAGGAAGTGGGTGTGAAGAAGATAACAGTGTGAAAGAAGACACAGAGTGCTGGAGTAACACAGCAGGTCAGGCAGCATCCCTACAGGTGATAGTCACCTATCATAGTCACAAAGTATGGAAACAGGCCCTTCAGCCCAACTTGCCCATGCCAACCAAGATGGACCCACCTGCCTGCATTTGGGCCCATACTTTTTGAATCTCTCCCTGCACTGAGACCCGACCTTTTATCGTCGGGTCTCAGTAGTGCGTTGAGCCGGTAAAAACGCGGAGCGGCCTCTCAAAAGGAAGAGACGGGACTCAGGGAAGACCAGGTCACGTCGCGGGAGGGGCAGGTGTCAGTGAGCGGTGGAGGAGCGCTGCTGCTGCTGGTGCTGTTGCTCTCCAAACCTTTCCTATCCATGGTGATCTGCTGTAGTGTCAGAACAAGATTTCCCCTCGTCTATTTCTTTAACACTGCTATAGACAGACCCTATTAGAGCTAAGCCCTGCCTGTACTTGCAGTAACACAAGTCTAACTGCACTCTCACAAAATGGACTTTTCCACAAAAGCAGTCATCCACAATAAGGTAATGAAGGAAGATCCATTAGCACCTATGCATGTTCTCCAGAGGTGCTGCCTGACCTGCTAGAGTTACTCCAGCACTCTGTGACCATGTTCTCCAGAGATGCTGCCTGACCCACTGAGTTACTCCAGCACTCTGTAACCATGTTCTCCAGAGATGCTGCCTGAACGGCTGAGTTACTCCAGCACTTGGTGTATTTTTTTGTAAACCAGCATGTGCAATTCCTTGTTTCTACGTAGAACGAGTGTAAGCGGGTGATCGATGGTTGGCGTGGGCTCGGTGGGCCGAAGGGCCTTGGATAGGGCAGCAGGTAGAGCAGTGGTTTAGTGGTTGCTGGGCTGATACATGAGCACTGGTTGTCAGCTATAGTCTTCACCTCATGGCAACAGTGTGTTGGTAATCGACGCCATTGTACACAGCTTGGCTCCCTTCTCCTTCAACATTCAGGCCTGGCCTTGCCATCTTGCCGGTGGGTTTTGAACGTACCTCGCTGGGCATTGCCTGCGACACTTTGGCTCTCACCTGCCTCAATTCCCTCGAGGCCAGGGAGAGAAGCCATCCATCACGATGTTTGCCGAACTTAGATCAGAAACAGAGTCTTGAGGTCGGACCCCCAGATGAGAGAGTGGGGAGCGTCTGGGTGGCAGCAATGCAGAGATGTGGGAGGGCAGTGCAGTGTGATGGAGCTGGGGGAAATGACGGAAGGGGGATTCGAGGGGCCTTGGATCAGTGCCGATCTGAGGGGCAGCTTTCTCACACAGGAGGCAGGTACATGGACTGCGCTGCTGGAGGCAGCGTTTCAGCAGGTATAGGGAGCAGAAAGGAGCAGAGATGGGCCGAACGCGGGCAGTGTGGAGAGGTGTCTCGGAAGGCATGGATGGATCGGGTCCAAGGGCCTAATTTCCCTGCTGAACCATACAATGAATGGAGCAGGGATGACGGTTAACCCACCAGCAGGAGCGTGGTGGGCTTACGGCAGGAGAGTGGTGGGCCAACAACCCAGCGGTCGATAGTTCAAGACTACCTTCTGCTTTTTGCTTTAGGGGGCACAGTGCCGCAGCGCCAGAGACCCGGGTTCCATCCTGACTACAGGCGCGGTGTGTACCGAGTTTGCACGTTCTCCCCGTGACCACGTGGGTTTGCTCCGGGTGCTCTGGTTTCCTCCCACACTCCAAAGACTGGCAGGGTTGTAGGTTAATTGGCTTCAATAAATTGTCCCCCAGTGTGTAGGATAGTGCTAGTCTACTGAGTCAACATGGACCTGGTGGACCGAAGGGCCCGTTTTCACTCTGTATCTCTAAGGTCTAAAGTAAAGTCTAAAAGCAGACGTGGCCAGAGTGGGATGGAGATGGAGACCGTGGAGGACAAGACCAAAACACCCCCACGAGGTCAGTGAAACCTGGTCATCAGCCCCAGTCCGTCTCTGAGACCCTGCAGAGGGGGTGGGGGGGAGGCCGGAGCATTGTCATCTGCTGAGCCCTGGGTTTTCCCATCCACACCGGATGTGGGAACCCGGCTGCTGCAGGTGATGGTCATGGCTCCATGAGTCTGGTGTGAGGAGGAATCGAGGAGTCGACTTTAGCCGGGGATCCTGAGCACCGAGCCACTGGTAGAGCTGGAGCAGAGTTCCCAGCGTCACTTCTCGCACGATACCCCACACTGGGAGCCAGCCGATACCACTCGGTCATTCCAAGTCCTCCCATCTACTCTCCAGCCATGACTTCCTTCCACGATGATGCCTGAGGGGGCCGCACGCTGGCGCAGCGGTAGAGTTACTGTCTCACATCGCCAGGGACCCGGGTTCGATTCTGACCACGGGTGCTGTCTGTACGGAGTTTGTACGTTCTCCCCCGTGACCTGCGTGGGTTAGGTCCGGGTGAGCCGGTTTCCTCCCACACTCCAAAGACGTGCGGGTTTGTAATTGGAAACTGTCCCTCGTGTGAGGGATGGAACTAGTGTACGGGGTGATCGCTGGTCGGCACCGACCCGGCAGGTGGGCGGAAGGGCCCGTTTCTCTAAAGGCTAAAGTAAAGTTTGGCCCACAGTGTGGGGGAAACATAACATGGGGAGACGCACGTTACACATGCACGCCTGTAATGCCTGTGTTAAATATTTGTGCACATGTGTGCATATCTGTGTGTAAACACACACAACACACACACGTGTGTACAGTATTATATTCCATCAAATACCACGGAGATTCAGGTGGCCAGTTTGTGGATAGTTAACTGATTATCCTTGATCTTTAAGGCCCTGTCCCACTTGGCCGCCATTTGCACGTCACGCAGATGGCGCGCAAAGATTTTGTACATCACAAAATTCTATTACGCCCCGCGCGGCTGCACATCACTGCCTATGTCATCGCGCACCATGCTGTTGATGTTGCGTAAATGACGGACAAGTGGGACAGGCCCTTTAATGTACACCATTTAGATTTTCCCCTTAAACCACAAGCATGACCTGAGTAGGCTTTTGTTGTTGTTCGCTTCTGTTTCTCTCCTGTGGTGTTTTACTTTAACATGGATGATGAAGGAATTGATTTTGTGACACGTCAGAAGTGGTCTGGCGGGATGTGTGCTGGTAAAGTGGGGGGGGGGGGTGATTCCCCCTGCGGGCTCCACGGAGAGAGCGTGCGGCTCGCCATTGGGATGTGTGGGTGGGCGCGCGAGGATGTTACCGGCAAGTGGGGTTAGCACTAACACACAGAACACTGACACACAGAGGCACAGGGTGAAGTGAAGGAAGTGGGTACCTGATTCGTCTGAACAGGAGGAAGAGAGAAAGAGTATATCAGAGAGCAAGTAGAACATTGGAAAAGAGTGAAGAGGGAGGGAATTCACGGGGGGCTTTGAACAGACAGCCCCATTGCACACACAATACCCAGTTCACACATATAGAGACATAAAATAGACAACTTACTTCTGATATTATCTGCCACAACACAAGTCAATATTTCAGGGATAAAAAACGTGGTTATTGAGCAGGTTCAACAGTTAATTCACTCATCTCACCATGTCCAAGACTAACCCCAAGACAGTTCACTGATTCAGTGTTTTTATTCTACGATGCTCATTTTACGGCAAAAGTTGGAGAGGGGAGTGGTGAGCAGCAGATTGGTGATATGACTGCTTTAGTGTGTAACATGGACTCCTGATATCCCAGAGTATTTACTGCATGGATCGGAGCCATGGTACTTAGCAATACTTATGGCGGCACGGTGGCGCAGCAGCGCCGGAGACCGACTATTGGGATCGATCCCGACTATGGGTGCTGTCTGTATGGAGTTGGTACGTTCTCCCCGTGACCTGCGCGGGTTTTCTCTGAGATCTTCGGTTTCCTCCCACATTCCAAAGACGTGCAGGATTGTAGGTTAATCGGCTTGGCATAAATATAAATTGTCCCTAGTGCGTGTAGGATAATGTTAATGTGTGGAGATCACTGGTCAGTGCGGACACAGTGGGCCGAAGGGCCTGTTTCCGCGGTGTATCTCTAAACTAAACTGTTTTAAGATGAAGATTAATTAATATATGGGACATAAATGGGAAGACACCAAGACGATAACCTCTCAGCCAGGTTAAGGGCAGGTATTATCCTCACAGAACTGTATAAATATTTTACTTGAGTTGCCAGCCTCTCTTTATATGTTGCAACCAATGCAGAGTTAAAACAAACAACTTAAACATTGAACATCTGAGACAAACGCTAATGGAAACTCTGTCACCCTCTAAAGTTCAATTCCCAAACTAACTCTTATCTTTCCTCATTTAAATTTACTGGAGAAGCAAAATATCCACTGCATCTATTGTTCCCGATGTGGCCATCTGTACATCGGTGAGACCAAGTGTAGACTCAATAGACAATAGGTGCAGGAGGAGGCCATTCGGCCCTTCGAGCCAGCACCGCCATTTAATGTGATCATGGCTGATCATCCATAATCAATCCTGCCTCTCCCCATATCCCCTGACTCCGCTATCTTTAAGAGCCCCATCTAGCTATCTCTTGAAAGTATCCAGAGAACCGGCCTCCACCGCCCTCTGAGGCAGAGAATTCCACAGATTCACAACTCTCTGGGTGAAAAAGTGTTTCCTCATCTCCGTTCTAAATGGCTTACCCCTTATTCTTAAACTGTGGCCCCTGGTTCTGGACTCCCCCAACATCGGGAACATGTTGACTGCCTCTAGTGTGTCCAATCCCGTAATAATCTTATATGTTTCAATAAGATTCCCTCTCATCCTTCTAAATTCCAGAGTATACAAGCCAAGCCGCTCCATTCTATCAACATATGACAGTCACGCCATCCCGGGAATTAACCTCGTGAACCTACGCTGCACTCCCTCAATAGCAAGAATGTCCTTCCTCAAATTTGGTGACCAAAACTGTACACAATACTCCAGGTGTGGTCTCACTAGGGCCCTGTACAACTGCAGAAGGACCTCTTTGCTCCTGTACTCAACTCCTCTTGTTGTGAAGACCAGTATGCCATTTGCTTTCTTCACTTCGCCATTCAGTGGCCGTTTCACTGAACACTTGTGCTCGGTCCGCCAAGGCCGACTGGATCTCCCGGTCACCAACCATTTTAATTTCCTTTCACCTTCCCCACCTGACCTTTCTGTCCCGGGCCTCCTCCATTGCCAGAGTGATACCACATGCAGATTGGAGGAACAGCACCTCATATTCCGCTCGGGTTGTTTACAACCCAGTGGTATGAGCGTTGAATTCTCGAATTTTAAGTAGCTTCTACACACACCCCTTTCGCCCCCTTCCTCCATCCTATTTGTTTAACCAGTTCTACAGTTCTCCACATTGTATCCATCATGAGATCACACCTTCCCAAACCAGCAATGGACCTACCAGGGCCCCATCCCTGCCTGCGTTCATCTGTTGCAAGCCCAGATTGATCCTGGTCTTTTCTCGCCTCCAGCACTTCACCTCCCCACCCCTTACTTTCATTCCGAACAAGAGTCCCGACCCAACGCATACCCCGTTCTTTTTCTCCAGAGATGCTGCCTGACCTGCTGAGTTAATCCAGCACTTTGTGTCTCTCTTTGAGCTGATTACAAGCTGGTATCAATTGGGCGAGCTCTCTGAATTACTGCACGGGTGCAGAGCTGGGGCTGGGTGCAGGGAATATTCCTTCACAAATATTCTTTAACTAAATGGCAAAATTAATCAGGTGAAGGCCACAAGTGTTTCCTCCATTGGGGAGCAGAACATTAAGTTGTACCTTTTGTTTAAGTTTGGGTCTTGGTGATCTGTTGAAGGTTTTATTATTTTGTAACTGGAAATGACAGGACAAACAGACTTGTGTTTCAGAATGAAAAGGCAGTTCTGGGATATACATCTTTTCCATGAACCTCTTTGGCTAAGGCTTGGACACTGGGAGAATAACGATAACACCAAGTGTTCATGAATTGGTTCTTCCCATTTGGACGATACCCTTTACATCCGTAATTATCAAAACATGTAAGTCCGAGAATTTAACTATAGGGCTGCTAATACTAAGGAATTAAAAAAATATATTTCAATGCAATTGAAAATGCCAGATTATGAAGCAAAGTTTACAACGGGAATAATTTAGTCCCATTTGTACTATGACCAAGCTGTTCCCCTTAAATATTTCTTACATCAAGTAATAATTAGCAGCCCTAGAGATCAACAAATGAACAAGAATGCACACACCGCCACTCTAACCAACGTGCTGAAGAACTTTAGTTTAAAAATTGTTTGAAATAAATTTTTAATAGATTATTCAAAACTGTTCCTTCTGGTAATGGCCAGTGGGGGGTGGGGGTGGGGTGGGGGGGGGGGGGGGTGAGGTTAAACAGGGGGTTTCAGTACTGAGCTTCATCAGTACTACAGTGATATTGAGGGGTACGGTGCCAGTATAGCCCATAACCTGGGAATCTACCCTTCAATGGGCTCCCACGGAACTGTGTAGCGGGAAGATTCAGGAGCAGGGGAACGCCCCTCGTGGTTATGTAGAGTTAGCTGCGTCCCGCAGTAAGTCACTGACAGTAACACACGACCACCACACGCTACAAACAACGGTTACTGCAGCACGCGGCTAACTAGAGATCAGGATCAAAGCCGGGTCCCCGGCGGACAGTGGTGATGTTATTGCAGCATGCAGTTCCCTGGGCTGGATATCGCAGTGAGTTCTAACACCCTGAATGTGGCCAAATTTTAACATGCTGTCTGGAGATAAAGTGAAAACAGGTGGTTAACATGTGGAGGGAATGGTCTGAAGAAGTGTCCTGGCCTGAAACATCACCCATCCTTTTTCTCCAGAGATGCTGCCTGACCTGCTGAGTTACTCCAGCGCTCTGTGTCCATGTTCTCCAGAGATGCTGCCTGACCCACTGAGTTACTCCAGCACTCTGTGTCTATGTTCTCCACAGATGCTGCCTGACCCACTGAGTTACTCCAGCACTCTGTGTTTTGGTTATGAACGCATCTCCGTTCTCGAGTAACTGCTGTTACAAATAATGGATGGAGTGGATGTGGAGGTGATGTTTCCACTAGTGGGAGAGTCTAGGACCAGAGGACATAGCCTCAGAATCAAAGGATGCACCTTCAGAAAGGAGATGAGGAGGAATTTATTTTGTCAGAGGGTGGTGAATCTATGGAATTCATTGCCACAGACGGCTGTGGAGGCCAAGTCAGTGGGTATATTTAAAGTGGAGATTGACAGGTTCTTGATTAGTGCGGGTGTCAGGGGTTATGGGGGGATGGCAGGAGAATGGGGTTGAGAGGGAAATTGCGAAGGATCAGCCATGATTGAATGGCAGAGTAGACTTGATGGGCCGAATGGCCTAATTCTGCTCCTAGGACGTTAGATTGTTAACCGTTGGGAGAAGCCACGAATTGACTCTGTTCTTGTGCTGGTCATTATCAGAATTGGAACAGGGTGTGCAGTGTGAAAACACTGGCAGCAAACAGACTGGTGAGAGTGGTGCAGCTGTGTGCAGCCCATCAGCAACAGGAGAGGGGCGGAAGGAATCTGGCTCTTACCACTTTGAAGGGTTTGTTTGCCTCCAGCGAGCACTCCGCTGGGCAGCATGCCTGTCGGGGTCAGCCCCTTCAGCGTCAGCACGCTCTCACTCTCCTCTCTGTAAAATAACACCAACCCCATCGTTACCCACACTCCACCCACAGAGTACAGGCAGGCAGAAACACAGCAGAGAAGGGGGCCAGCGGATCATCCCAAGCATGTTACCCCCAAACCCGACGTCAGTCCAAGCGCAGCACGCTCCCACACTCAGCGGCGCCGTAATGACCGCGTACCACAGTTCGCTTGGGGACGAGGGATAACTTCACCAGAACATAGGGTGGCACAGTGGTGGAGTTGCTGCCTCACAGCGTCAGAGACCCCGGGTGCTGTCTGTACGGAGTTTGTACGTTCTCCCTGTGACTGCGTGGGCTTCCTCCTCTATGGGTTTGGAGGTTAATTGGCTTCTGTAAATTGTCCCTAGTGTGTGTAGGATAGTGCTAGTGTACGGGGTGATCACTGGTCAGTGCGGACTCAGAGGGCCGAAGGGTCTGTTTCCATGCTGTATCACTGATCTACAAAATGGCCAATCTTTGGAATCTGTGGAATTCATTGTCACAGGCGGCTGTGGAGGCCAAGTCTATGGATCATTATAAAGCGGAGATTGACAGGTTCTTGATTAGCGCGGGTGTGCAGGGGTTATGGGGAGAAGGCAGGAGAATGGGGTTGTGAGGGCAAGATACACCAGCCATGGAGTAGACTCGATGGGCTGATTGGCCTAATTCTGCACCTATGACTTATGAAGTTCTGAGATGCAGCCTGGTCTGCTGAGTTTCTCCAGCACTGTGTTTTACTCAAGGAGCAGTTTGTTGATTTACATACTCCACTCTTGTTATGCATTACTGGATGTTAGTGGTAGCTTCCTAGACTTTAAAACTTGCTGCCTTTGCACGTTGAACAGCACACGTAGTTAGGACTGGAGCAGCAAAATAACATTTGTTGTATTCATAAGATACAATTTGATGTACTTTTAATCTAGATGCCTCACCGGGCAATATTAAGGTAAAAATTGTGACTGAGTGCCTGCAGTTTGGGTGCACGGTGGTGCAGCGGTAGAGTTGCTGCCTCACTGCACCAGAGACGCGGGTTCCATCCTGACTATGGGTGCTGTCTGTACGGTGTTTGTACCTTCTCCCCGTGACCGCGTGGGTTTTCTCCAGTTCCCAAAGACTTACAGGTTTGTAGGTTAATTGGCTTCTGTAAATTGTAAATTGTCCCTAGTATGGAGGATAGTCCTGGTGTACGGGGTGATTGCTGGTCGGCATGGACTCGATGGGCTGAATGACTTGTTGCCACGCTGTTCCAAATGTGAAAACTCATGAGCAATTTCCATTCTAACTGTTGCAGCAAATCGCTGCACTTTCTCCAGGGTGCTGGAGATGGCACTCCAGCTCGAGTCTAGCCCAGGGGAGTGTTGTACAGGTCAAGGGGAGAAACACTGAGAGAAACACTCTCCCTCCCACCCTGTGCCACTGATAGCCCAAGCACCATGGATACTTACCGGAGGACAGAAAACATCTTGGCCATCTTGCCAATCGCTCGAATCTTGTTCCTGATCACCTCTTTACGGGCAGCTGCAGAGGCAACTGGCAAAACAAGAGCAGGTCAGTGTCTGATTCCTGCATCGGGTTCACTGACACACACACGCACACACCCACTCAAACGCACTCACATGCGTGCACGCACACTCACACTCACACATACACACGCACTCGCGTGTGCGCATGCACTCACATGCGCATATGTACGTGCGCACATACACTCAGACGCACTCACATGCGTGCACACAGTCATATGCACACACAGGCGTTCTGGCACACTCACTCACGCACACGCACACTCTCAGACACACAATCACACACGCACACTCACTCAAATGCACTCACATGCGTGCACACACTCATATGCACACACAGGCGTTCTGGCACACTCACTCACGCACACTCTCAGACACACAATCACACGTGCACACACACTCAAATGCACTCACATGCATGCACGCACACACACACACGCGCGCATACACAGGCACACACACTCACCTTGCGTGTACGCACTTACACGCGCGCACACAATTGCAATCACATGAGTGCTGGCATACACTCGCTCTCACACACGCAGAGCGCGCACGCGCACGTACACACATTCAAACGCACTCGCATGCATGCTGGCACACGCACGCACACACACACGCATACTCACACACACACAAACAGTCACGCACGCACACACACACACACTAACATACGCACACACACACATATACATGCCTGGTGTGCACAAACACACTGGCATGCACACACACAAACACCCGCACTGGTACACAAACACACACAGACACTCGCGCCCACATACACACACAATATTCAGAGTTAGGTTGTGCGTGGCATCACTCCAACGGATTTCCAGTTCCAGCAACGAGGAGTTGAGGAGAAGCCTCCATGCAAATGTCAGATGGTGAAGACATCTCGTGCACCCGGCACACACACACACACACACACTGCTCCGAGATAACTGCTCTCTTTTAATATCCTCAGAGTGGAAAGGGCAAACTAGATTGCAAAATTAAAGATCTTTTTCTCGGTCATAGTGCGAGATTTCATTACATTCCATCGCTTGCATTACCATTGTTCCATTCTTGTCCTGCAGACAAATCAATACTGTTTGTGCAATAGGAGGGGGAAGCAGTTTTACAATTATTAACACAGGGATCGATGCTGCACAATCTGCTGTTTACTGTAGAAACAAGGAACTGCAGATGCAGGTTTACAAAAAAAAAACAGAGTGCTGGAGTAACTCAGCGGATCAGGCAGCATGAATAGGTAATGTTTTAGTTTGGGACACTTCTTCAGGCCAGAGTCTGAAACAGTCTGAAGAAGGGTCTGATCCGAAATGTCACCGATCCATGTTCTCCAGAGATGCTGCCTGACCCGCTGAGTTACTCCAGCACTCTGTGTCCATGTTCTCCAGAGATGCTGCCTGACATGGACAGGTTGGGTGAGTGGGCAGATGCATGGCAGGTGAAGTTTAATGTGGATAAAGGTGATGTTATCCACTTTGGTATCACAAACAGGAAGGGAGATTACTATCTAAATGGCGTCAAGTTGGGAAAAGGGGAAGTACAACGGGATCTGGGGCGGTCCTTGTTCATCAGTCTATGAAAGTAAGCATGCAGGTATAGCAGGCAGTGAAGAAAGCAAATGGCATGTTGGCCTTTATAACAAGAGGTCGAGTATAGGAGCAAAGAGGTCCTTCTGCAGTTGTACAGAGCCCTAGTAAGACCACACCTGGAGTATTGTGTGCAGTTTTGGTCCCCTAATTTGAGGAAGGACATTCTTGCTATTGAGAGAGTGCAGCGTAGGTTCACAAGGTTAATTCCCGGGATGGCGGGACTGTCATATGTTGAGAGAATGGAGCGGCTGGGCTTGTACACTCTGGAGTTTAGAAGGATGAGAGGGTATCTTATTGAATCATATAAGATTTATAAGGATTTGGACATGCTAGAGGCAAGAAACACGTTCCCGATGTTGGGGGAGTCCTGAACCAGGGGCCACACTTTAAGAATAAGGGGTAAGCCATTTAGAACAGAGATGAGGAAACATTTTTTCACCCAGAGAGTTGTGAGTCTGTGGAATTCTCTGCCTCAGAGGGCGGTGGAGGCCGGTTCTCTGGATACTTTCAAGAGAGAGCTAGATAGGGCTCTTAAAAATAGTGGAGTCAGGGGATATGGGGAGAAGGCAGGAACAGGGCACTGATTGGGGATGATCACATTGAATGGCGGTCCTGGCTCGAAGGGCCGAATGGTCTACTCCTGCACCTATTGTCTATTGACCCGCTGAGTTACTCCAGCACTCTGTGTCCGTCTTTTCCAGAGATGCTGCCTGACTCACTGAGTTACTCCAGCATCCGGCGATTGGTACCTACTGGAACTCTGCTCCATTCACCAGAGTGTGTGGGGGATACGGACTGAGGCAGGAATGCCCACACACGCCGGCACTGTCAGTGTTGGCCGCTGAAGGCTCATTCTTCCCAAAAGGACCTCAAACGTGGCTCTCGAGGCCACCTAACCGAAGCAGTAAAGCTCCACGTTGTACACCAGACCTCTACAGACGGGGGGGGTGGGGGGGGGAGGGGAATCTCGGCCGGGGTTGCCGTGACGTAGCAACAATAGTCTCAGCTTCCACAGCCCTGAATGAGGATCAAGCTCCCACTTCATAGGTCCATAAGTTATAGGAGCAGAATTAAGCCATTCAGCCCATCGAGTCTACTCTGCCATTCAATCATGGCTGATCTGTCCTTTACTCACAACCCCATACTCCTTACTCCTCCGCATCACCTCTGACACCCGCACTAATCAACAACCTGTCAATATCTGCTTTAAAAACACCCTTTGACGTGGCCTCCACAGCCGTCTGTGGCAATGAATTCCACAGATTCACCACCCTCTGACTGAAGAAATTCCTCCTCATCTCCTTTTTAGGTCTGAGACTCTCCCACTAGAGGAAACATCCTCTCCACATCCACTCTATCCAGGCCTTTCACTATTTGGTAAGTTTCGATGAGGTCTCCCGCTTTGTCTGGCGTAGGGTTGTTTGGCGATGAGTGTTGTGCAGGACATTGGACTTGGAACTGATACCTAGACTACCCGTGCCTGCCTCTACTCACTGTCCATGCAGACACTTGGCTAAGTGACCGAGGGGCGAGGATGGAAGCGTTGGGGCAAGGGCATTGAGGAAAGACTTCACATGCCAGCACGATCCACCAATCCTCCCCATAGCTGGAGTATTGTGTGCAGTTTTGGTCTCCAAATTTGAGGAAAGACATTCTTGCTATTGAGGGAGTGCAGCGTAGGTTCACCAGGTTAATTCCCGGGATGGCGGGGCTGTCATATGTTGAAAGAATGGAGCCACTGGGCTTGTATACACTAGAATTTAGAAGGATGAGAGGGGATCTTATTGAAACATAAGATTATTAAGTGTTTGGAAACCCTAGAGGCAGGAAACAAGTTCCCGATGTTGGGGGAGTCCAGAACCAGGGGCCACAGTTTAAAAATAAGGGGTCGGCCATTTAAAACGGAGATGAGGAAAAACATTTTCACCCAGAGAGTTGTGAATCTGTGAAATTCTCTGCCTCAGAAGACAGCGGAAGCCGATTCTTTGGATTCGTTCAAGAGAGAGTTTGATGGAGCTCTTAAAGATTGTGGAGTCAAGGGATATGGGGAGAAGGCAGGAACGGGGTACTGATTGTGGATGATCAGCCATGATCATATTGAATGGCGATGCTGGCTCAAAGGGCCGAATGGCCTACTCCTGCACCCATTATCTATTTTCCATTGACACGAGGAACTGGAGATGCTGTTTTTCCAAAAAATACACAAAAAGTACTGAAGTAACTCAGCCAGGTCAGACAGCATCTCTGGAGAACATGGATAGGTGACGATTCGGGTCGTGATCCTTCTTCAGTCTCTACTCGAAATGTCACCTATCCACGACCTCCACATGCTGCCTGACCCACTGAGTTACTCCAGCACTCTGTGCCCATGTTCTCCAGAGATGCTGCCTGACCCGCTAAGTTACTCCAGCACTCTGTGTCCATGTTCTCCAGAGATGCTGCCTGACCCGCTGAGTTACTCCAGCACTCTGTGCCCATGTTCTCCAGAGATGCTGCCTGACCCGCTGAGTTACTCCAGCACTCTGTGCCCATGTTCTCCAGAGATGCTGCCTGACCCACTGTGTTACTCTAGCACTCTCTACAGGCTGCAAACTCATTTGGTTTGCTTTACTGAAGACAAAAGCAGAGAGGTTGACAAAAGACCTGCACAGGTTCTGCCAACCCATCTCATCTGTGGACATGTTATAAAATCCTCTCCAAAAGTAGCAATAGGTGACTTGCTGGGCGCTACGGCAACCTTCCTCCTTGCACATGGGACTGGGGGTGTAGGGATTGGGAAAGCCTGCCCGACAGGTGAAATTCGTGCAAGAGAAACAATGCATGGTGCCAGAGTGTCTACTAGCTTTGCCCTTCCACAAGCCGCTTGATTTGTACCTTTCTTCTGGCCATAAATGAGCTGTTCTTCTCATGACACAATCCAGAAAATAAAGAGATAGAAAGATCAGTAAGGAGCTCGGAGAATGAGAACAAAAACACAGGTATCTGACAGAACCAACGGAAAAGCATTAAAACCAAAGTCTGTGGAAATAGAAAAGAAACAAATTAAGTGAGGAAATTAAAAAAAAAAGTTGATGGAAATAAAGGCACTTGAATTGTTTGATCGATAATTAGCCCTTCAATGCTAGCCGGCTAAGGTTGGGAGGGAGGTGTTCGCTACATAATGCAGCATCCTGCACACGGGGAATCGCATTAACTGCATGTCTGATTGGCAACTATGCTACAGCGGTGTGGACATTGCACAGTTGAGAAGTGAGGGCTTGGGTGAGGTGTCGGGACAGGTCACTAGAACGGCCCAGATTCAAGGGGGTTCGATTCTGTGCAGAGCCCAGTGAAACCAGGGCTATTTGTGCAGCACAGAAGGTGAAGCAACGGGGGATGTTGCCAGGACTTGATGGCGTGAGGTTGTGCAGGCTGGGACTTTATTCCGTGGAACGCAGGAGTCTGAGGGGCGATCTTATAGCAGTGTATAAAATCACCGATAGCAGGAATTCACAGAGTCTTTACCCAGAGTTGGGGAATCAAGAACAAGAGAACACAAGTTAAATGTGAAAGGGGCAAGATTTAATATGAACCTGAGGGGCAACTTTTTCAACACAGAGGGTGATGGGTGAATGGAACAAGCTGCCAGAGGAGGTAGTTGAGACAGGGACTATCACAACATTTAAAAGACATTGGGACAGGTACATAGATAGGACAGGTTTAGAGGGATACGAGCCAAACGTGGGCAAATTGGTGCAGCTTAGATGGGGCACGAAAGTTAGGGTGAAGGGTGTTGTATGCCTCTATGTGACAGCGGGGTACAAAACAGGAGTTTGTAACATAAATTGAGAAGACCCTGTGGGTGGGTTGGTGAACAGAAGACAAGGAGCGAAGGGAATGTACGGGAGCATCGGAAGGAGAGGGGCCAAATGTTTCTACACAATGAGCTTTTGGCATCTGGAACAGACTGGGTTATGGACAGGAAGGGTTCAGCAGCATATGGACCAAATGTAGGCAAGTGGGACTAGTCTGCCATGCCACCTTGGTCGGCATGGACAAGGTGGGCCGAAGGGCCTGTTTCTGTGCTGGGCGGCTGCATGCCATTGCCTGCAAGGCAACTGGAAGCAAATTCAATTGGAGTTAAGAAGAGAGAATTGGGGAAATATAGATCATCGAACAGTACAGCACAGGGTCAGGATCTTTGTCCAAGTGTTGGTGCTGAACATGATGCCAAGGTATATTAATCCCCTCTGCCTGCACGTGGTCCATATCCCTCCATTCCCTGCATATCCATGTGCCTATCTAAAAACCTCTCAAATGCTTTTATCCTTTCTACCCCCATCAACAGCTGCACGTTCAGGGCAACCAACACCCTCTGTACTAAAAAAGACTTGCCCCGCACATCTCCTTTAAACTTTGCCCCTCCGATCTTTGATATTCCCAGCCTGGGCAAAAGATTCCCTGGGTATATGAAAAGGTAAGTTGTGTTTGAGTGTGGGGAAAGATAGTGGCGTTCGACCGTAATGGGCGGCACGGTGGCGCAGCGATAGAGTTGCTGCCTCACAGCGCCAGAGTCCCGGGTTCCATCCTGACTACGGGTGCTGCCTGTGTGGACTTTGCACTTTCTCCCTGTGACCACATGGGTTTTCTCCGGGTGCTACGGTTTCCAGCGACACTCCAAAGACGTGTGGGTTTGTAGGTTAATTGGCTTCTGTAAATTGTAAATTGTCCCCAGTGTGTAGGGTGGTGCTGGAGTACGAGGTGATCGCTGGTTGGCACGGACTCGGTGGGCCTGTTCCCATGTTGTATCTGTAAAGTCTAATGACAGGTTCAGGCAAATGCCTCTCGACGCATGGCCCAAATCAGCTAGATAATCTCATAGCTCATTACAGAGCTCTTGACTCCGATGCTATTTCATTTTTCATTTGTTTTTAGTTACTTCCAAGCCCATCGAAATAAAAGGATGTACCTTTAGAAAGATGAGGAGGAATTTCTTCAGCCAGAGGGTGGCAAATCTGTGGAATTCATTGCCACAGTTGGCTGTGGAGGCCGAGTCATTGGGTATTTTTAAGCAGATTGACAGATTCTTGATTAATGCGGGTGTCAAGGGTTATGGAAAGAAGGCAGGAGAATGGGGTTGAGAGGGAAAGATAGATCAGCCGTGATTGAATGGTGGAGTAGACTCAATGGGCTGAATGGCCTAACTCTGCTCCAATGACATGAACCTGTCTACAAAGGTTAATGTGGATCTTATGCTAGTGGGAAGCGTGTGTTCTCTGGAGATGCTTACTAGGTTCTAGATGTGGGCAATAGCCTGAGTTCTGGCAACCCATTCCTAACGTTGGGAGCAGCTTCCGGTGAAAATAGACAAAATGTCCAACAAGAGTTACAGCCCCTGCTCATTAATTAGTCTATGTTGCTTGAGTGGCAGGGCTGTTAGAAACAAATCCTTTCATGCGTAGCATCAATGGGAAAAGATGAAAATTAAAATTAGAAAATAAATGATGGTGATAAACAGGTAGGTGTAGAACAAAACTGTTAGTGAGAAAGGGATTGAAGTGGTTTTTGGTTTAGCTGTCTGGAAGCTGTTGGAGGAAGACTTAAGCAAGAGCGGTCTGTGTTTTGTGGGGGTTAATAACTCCTCACCATCAAAGCCGTCTTCCCCTTCGGTCATCAGTTCATCATCAGAGCAGATACTCAGCACGTTGACCAACATCTCAGTCACTGGGAGAGAGAGAGGGAGAGAGAGAGAGTAACGGTCAGTGATACACAAGCATTGGTTCCACAACTCCGCCGCGACACGGTGGCGCAGCGGTAGAGTTGCCGCCTCACAGCGCCAAAGACCCGGGTTCCATCCTGACCACGGTTGCCGTCTGTACGGAGTTTGCACATTCTCCCTGTGACCGCGTGGGTTTTCTCCGGGTCCTCCGGTTTCCTCCCACACACCAAAGAC
This sequence comes from Leucoraja erinaceus, assembly GCF_028641065.1. Classification (NCBI taxonomy): domain Eukaryota; kingdom Metazoa; phylum Chordata; class Chondrichthyes; order Rajiformes; family Rajidae; genus Leucoraja; species Leucoraja erinaceus. The sequence continues at coordinate 138,004,072 of NC_073377.1, read as the reverse complement.
GTGCAGACATTTAGCCAGAGGGTGGTGAATCTGTGGAATTCATTGCCACAGACGGCTGTGGAGGCCAAGTGAATGGGTATTTTTAAAGTGGAGTTTGACAGGTTCTTGATTAGTACGGGTGTCAGGGGTTATGGGGAGAAGGCAGGAGAAGGGGGTCAAAAGGTAAAGATAGATCAGACATGATTGAATGGCGGTGTAGACTCGATGGGTTGAATGGCCCGATTCTGAACTTATGGTTTTAGGTTTACAGGTTAATTGTCTTCGATAAAAATTGTGAAGGATATTGTTAGTGCGGGCTTGAGTTGTAGAGAGAGGTTGGTGAGGCTGGGACTTTTTTCATAGGAGGCTGAGGGGTGACCTTATTGAGGTGTCTAATATCATGAGGAGCATGGATAAGGTGAACGCTCACAGACTTTTTCCCAGAGTAGAGCATTCTAAAACTAGAGGGCACAGACCTAAGGGGGCGTCAGTGGCAACTTTTTTAAATTACAGGGTAGTCCAGGCGGGGAACAAGCTGCCAGAGGAAGCTATAGAAGCGGATAGAATTACAGCTTTAGAAGGACATTTGGGCAGATTTGGATAGGACGGGTTTAGACAGTAGACAATACACAATAGGTGCAGGAGTAGGCCATACGGTCCTTCTAGCCAGCACCGCCATTCAATGTGATCATGGCTGATCATCGCCAATCAGCACCACGTTCCTGCCTTCTCCCCATATCCCCGATTCCGCTATCTTTAAGAGACCTATCTAGCTCTCTCTTGAAAGTATCCAGAGAACCGGCCTCCACCGCCCTCTGAGGCAGAGAATTCCACACTCACCACTCTCTGTGTGAAAAAGTGATTCCTCATCTCTGTTCTAAATGCCTTACCCCTTATTCTTAAACTGTTGCCCCTGGTTCTGGACTCCCACAACATCGGGAACATGTTTCCTGCCTCTAGCGTGTCCAAACTCTTAATAATCTTATATGTTTCAATAAGATTCCCTCTCATCCTTCTAAATTCCAGAGTATACAAGCCCAGGATATGGGCCAAATGCAGGGAAATGAGACTAGCTCAGTATCGACAAGGTGGGCAGAACGTAGGGTTGCCAACTGTCCCGTATTATGTGTGTAGTCCAGCACCCGGGCCAACTCATCATTCACCCAGCCACGGCCAACGAATTGCCGTCGGGAATTTGTCCCGTATTTTGACCTTTTGTCCCTTATTTGGGAGTGAGAAAGTTGGCAACCGTAGGAGGGAGTGATATGGGCCGAATGCAACCACACTTCTCCCCTCTATGTTGGCACTAGCTTAGAGTGCCGTTGGTCGGCATGGGCAAGATGGGCCGAAGGGCCTGCTTCTGTGCTGTACAGCTCTGTGATCTCAGGCCCCAGTGATCAGCTGCAATGAGCAAACCATCAAACCCTAAACTTCTAATGATTCATTACCAATAATAGTTTAGAGTTTAGAGATACAGTGTGGAAACAAGCCCTTCGGCCCACCGAGTCCGCACTGACCAATGATCACCCCGTCCACTAGTACTATCCTGCACACTCGGGGCAATTTACGATTTACAGAAGCCAAATAACCTAAAAAACTGCATGTCTTTGGGGTGTGGGAGGAAACCAGAGCACCCAGAGAAAACCCACGCGGTCACGGGGAGAACGTACGGACTGCACCCGTAGTCAGGATGGAACCCGGGTCTCTGGCGCTGTGAGGCAGCAACGCTACCGCTGCACCACTATTTTTACCTCAATATTGCCCGGTGAGGCATCTAGATTAAAAGTATCTTATATACACAACAATTGTTATTTTCGGGGGTTACATCTGCGCCCGGGTGTTGTTAGAGAGGGACTACGCGCTGTCCACGGGCTCCCTGAAGAATATTTGTTTGGCTTGTATTATGATGGAGGGTTTTGTTTCGATTTATTTCACACTGTACATATTATTGTAAATAATTGAATCAATTATGTTTGGTACAAATAAACAGAGCGGCGCAGTGCGCCCTCAGCCCCGGCACGAGGTGACGTCACTAACCTTTCTCCCCCACGAAGGGCAGGGACCAGGTGAAGACATCCATGAAGTTGGGCAGCCAGTACGGGTGTGGGGAGCAGTTGAACTGTCTGATGTTCATCACGTTATTTTCATACTTCAGAACCGCAGCTGGAAAGTTAAAAAGAGCGCAATTAAAATCAAGCTCATTGATTGCTGCCTCTTGACCTTGACCTTGGCCGGTCCGGGTAGCATCTCTCTTGTGTCTAAATTAACTTAGATTTACACATCTCTTCATTCTTGCTTCAAGTAAATGAAGTTTCAAACAATGGTGATTCAAACAAATTCATTTGCTTGGATTTTGTTACTGTTTAGTTTAGTTTAGAGATACAGCATGGAATCAGGCCCTTTGGCCCACCGGGTCCGCGCCGACCAGCGATCCCCGCACATTAACACTGTCCTACACCCACAAGGGACAATTTTTACATTTACCAAGCCAATTAACCTACAAACCCTTATGTCTTTGGAGTGTGGGAGGAAACCAAAGATCTAGGAGAAATCCCACGCAGGTCACGGGGAGAAGGTACAAACTCTGTACAGACAGCACCCGTAGGCGGGATGAAACCCGGGTCTCCGGCGCTGCATTCGCTGTAAGGCAGCAACTCTACCGCTGCGCCACCGTGACTATGTGTATACACCATGTGTATAAGATCACGAGAGGAACAGATCAGGTGATCGCGCAGACATTTACTTACGAGTAGGGGAATCGAGATCCAGGGGAGAAAGGTTTAAGTTGACGGGGGAAAGATTTAACAGTAACCTGAGGGGCAACCTTTTTTTATAATGGTATTATATTTTATTTTATATTATATTATATTTAATATGGTGGGTATTTGGAATGAGCTGCCAGAGGAGGTAGCTGAGGCAGGGACTATCATAATATTTGAGACACTGGACAGGACAGGTTTAGATGGTTATGGGCCAAGCATGGGCAGGTGGGACTAGTGTAGATGGGGTATGTTGGTTGGCGGGGGCATTTGGGCCGAAGGGTCTGTTTCCTCACTCTATGACTATGAAAAGACAAAATGCCAGATTATGTAGAAATTGTCAAATGTACCAGATTAGCAGGTAAATACAAGCAGCCAGCTGCTCATATTTTTCTTTATTACACATAGGTACGGTTCAGGTATATCAGCGTATAAGATCTAACCTAAAACAAAGTGCTTAAGGAACGGGATGGCACGCTGACGTACGAGCCAACTATGTCCGTGCCGAGCATGATGCCAGGTTAAACCAACTTCATCTGCCTACACGTGAAATATATATCTCCATTCCCTACATATCCATGTGCCTATCCAAAAGTCTCTTAAACACCACGATCGTATCTGCCTCCACCACCACCTCCAGCAGCGTGTTCCAGGCACCCACAACCCTCTGTATAAAAAAAACTTCCCAGCACATCTCCTTTAAACGTTGCCCCTCTTACCTGAAAGCTATCCCTCTAGTCTTTGACATTCCCAGCCTGGGGAAAAGGTTCCCAGAAAAATATGTGAATAGGTTGCATAACTCGTTATTACCTGGCACACTGCCAACAATGAACCATTGTGGCACCACATTTCCTTGATCTCATTACTTTTTTGTGTATTTTTCATTCATTTGTTCTATATCTCCCTATATTACCGTCTATATCTCTCCTTTCCCATTCCCCTGATTCAGTCTGAAGAAGTGTCTCGACCCAAAACGTCATCTATTCCTTCTCTCCACAGATGCCGCCTGACCCGCTGAGCTCCAGCACTCTGTGTTCATGTTCTCCACAGATGCTGCCTGACCCGCTGAGTTACTCCAGCACTCTGTGTCCATGTTCTCCAGAGATGCTGCCTGACTCGCTGAGTTACTCCAGCACTCTGTCTATCCATAAAATGGTAAGGTAAGTGTGGGGAAAGATGGGGGAGTTGGACAGTAGGGGGCAGCACAGTGGTAGAGCTGCTACTACGCAGAGCCATGTACACGGGTTCGATCCCGACCACGGGTCCTGTCTGTACGGAGTTTGCACGTTCTCCCTGTGACTGCGTGGGTTTTCTTCGGGTGCTCCGGTTTCCTCCCACATTCCAAAGACGTGCAGTTTTGTAGGTTAATTGGCTTCATTAAACATCTAAAATTGTCCCTAGTGTGTAGGATAGTCTTCGTGTACAGGCACTCGTGTGAATGGTTGATCGATGGTCAGCACAGGCTCGGTGGGCCGAAGGGCCACATTATATCACTAAAATAAAGTCTAAAGCCTGTCCAACGTCTCACTATACCTAATACCCCTCTAATCCACACATCATTCTGGTAAATGTATAGGAAGGAACTGCAACTGCTGGTTTAAACTGAAGATAGACACAAAAAGCTGGAGTAACTCAGCGCGACAAGCAGCATCTCTGGAGAGAAGGACTGGGTGAATTTCGGGTCGAGACCCTTCTTCTGAAGATGGGTCTCGACCAAAGACAGTGGAGACGGTTCTCTACTGACCCGAAACGTCATCCATTCCTTCTCTCCAGAGATGCTGCCTGTCCCGCTGAGTTAATCTAGGATTTTGTGTCTACCATTCTGGTAAATCTCCTCTGCACTCTTTCAAAAGCCTCCACAACCTTCCTGTAATGGGGCGACCAGAACTGCACGCAATACTCCAAAGAGATATAATGGAACAGCATTATAATGGTCAGAGATCAAAGAGCGGAATTGTGACAGGACCAGAGGGACCTCTCGTGGGAGGACACTAGGGGTCACTGCTGCTCCAACAGTGAATTGCTAACTTTAAATGTAATAATAGTGAAACCTTCAATATGCCATCAACACAGCTCCACACATTCAATAAGATACTGTAGATGAAGGTCTGCCACATCGATGATTTCTGATTCACTCAGCAGTAACCTGGTTTTGATCACATTTCACAGTTAGTCATTCTACAAGGGAACATATCGACTTGACTTTAGATTTTCAGATCATGAGATTAGACTTTACTTTCTAGAGATACAGCGTGGAAACAGGCCACCTCGGCCCTCACAAGTCCATGCCGACCATCAATCACTAACCTACACACTGGGGTCCATTTATAATCTTTCCCCAAGCCGGTGAACCTACAAACCTGCATGTCTTTGGCGTGTCGCTGGAAACCAGAGAACCCAGAGAAAACCCACGTGGTCACAGGGGAAATGTGCAAACTCCGTACAGAGATATAAGCAATCGTTATTTTGGCAGAGAAAGAGTATTTACTTCTCAGGATATTAGGGTGGGACTGTGGCGCAGCGGGTAGAGTTGTTGCCTTACAGCGCCAGAGACCCGGCTTTGATCCTGACTACGGGTGCTGTTTGTACGGAGTTTGTATGTTCTCACCATGACATGTATGGGTTTTCTCCAAGATCTTCGGTTTCCTCCCACACTCCAAAGACGTACAGGTTTGTAGGTTAATTGGCTTGGTATAAATGTAAATTGTCCCTAGTGTGTGTGTAGGATAGTGTTAGTGTGCGGGGATCACTGGTCGATGTGGACTCGGTGGCCGAAGGGCCTGTTTCCGCTCTGTATCTCTAAACTAAAATATGGGGTCAACTGTAAGGTGGGCATGGGCTGCTCATTCCTATTTAGCTATTCAGTAACGAGAGGTACAGCACCTCATTGCACTTGGGCAGCTTAAAACTCAATTGTAAGGACATTCTCTAATTTCAGGTACCTCAGCAAATCCCCTTTCCCCTCCTACCTTCCCTTCTCTCTCCCCTACACCCCACTTCTCCTCTCCTCTAACGACCTACATTCCTTCCTCTAGCTTCACAATTCGCAACTCGTCAATCCAAAAATGTTCATCTCCAACCTTTGGCCAACCATCTGCCTTTCAAACACATCCCCCACCTCTCATCCAGCATCATCCTCCCCCTCCCACCACAATTAGCCTGAAGAAAGGTCCCCAGCCTAAACATCAACTATCATGTTCTCCAGAGATGCTACCTGCCCGGCTGAGTTACTCCAGCACTCTGTGTCTATCTTTGGTTCCTACACACTAAACATTGACCTGGAGAGGTTTTCTGTTGACATCCCTCATTTCCTTTGCAAAACACATTTTGAGCTGTGCGCATGGCTCTCTGTACTTCAACATTAGCCCAGATCTCTCCTACATCAGGGAGAGTTATCAACTGAGAGAGCTACAGTATGACTTGGAACTCAGTGCCTGAAAGATTTAGCACGGATATGTGCAAGAACTGACCGGAAAAAACTCCTTCAGAGCTGTAGGATGGGTTCAGTGACCCAGGGCGGCACAGTGGCGCAGCGCTTAGAGCCGCAGCCTCGCAGCGCCAGAGACCCAGGTTTCATCCTGCCCCCGGGTGGAGTTTGCACGTTCTCCTTGTGACCGTGTGGGTTTTATCTGGGTGCCCTGGTTTCCTCCCACAACCCAAAGACGTGCGGGTATGTCGGTTAATTGGCCCTCTGTGAATTGCCGCCAGTGTGGAGGAAGTGGATAAGAAAGTGGGAGACCGTCGAACTAGAGTCACACAGTCATACAACGTGGAAGCACTTTGGCCAAACTTGCCCACATCGGCTACACTAGTCCCACCTGCCAGCATTTGGCCCATATCCTTCTAAACCTGTCCTATTCAGTTACCTGGTTTAAATCTTTCTTCAATGTTGCATTAATCCCTGCCTCAACCACCTCCTCCGGCAGCTCGTTCCACACACCCACCACCCTATCTATAAAAAAGTTACCCCTCAGGTTCCTATTAAATCTTACCCCCCTCCACCCACCTTAAACCTATGCCCTCTGGTTCTCGATTCCCCTACTCTGGGCAAGAGACTCTGTGCATTTATCCAATCTATTCCTCTCATAATTTTATACAGCTCTATAAGATCACCACTCATTCTCCTGCGCTCCAAGGAATAGAGACCCAGCCTACTCAACATCTCCCAATAGCTCACACCCTCGAGTCCTGGCAACACTGTCATAATCATCTCTGCACCCTTTCCAGATAGTGTGCACAAGTATTTTATGGTGGACACTGCAGGTACCAATTTCACTGTTCTATCTGGGACATATGACAATAAACCATTCTTGAAGCGCAGGCTTGGCGATCGCTTCGTCCAACACCTCCGCTCGGTTCGCAATAGCCAACCGGATCTCTCGGAGGCTCAGCACTTCAACTCCCCCTCCCATTCCCAATCCGACCTTTCTGACCTGGGCCTCCTCCATGGCCAGTGTGAGGACCACCGTAAATTGGAGGAGCAGCACCTCATATTTCGCTTGGGCAGTTTACACCCCAGCGGTATGAACATTGACTTCTCTAATTTCAGCTAGTCCCTGCTATCTCCTCCCTTTCTCAGCTCACCCTCAGCCCACTGTCTCCGCCTCTTCCTTTCTTCTTCCTCCCCCCCCGCCCCAACCCTCACATCAGTCTGAAGAAGGGTCTCGACCTGAAACGTTGCCTATTTCATTCACTCCAAAGATGCTGCCTCATCCGCTGAGTTTCTCCAGCTGTTTTGTCTACCTTGACTCTTGAAGAGCCTGTTTCAGATTCAGATTCAGATTTAGGTTCAACTTTAATTGTCATTGTCAGTGTACAGTACAAAGACAACGAAATGCAGTATGTATTTCCACTCTGTATCTCCCTAAACTAAACAGACAGTGGAGATGTGCAGGAAGGAACTGCAGATGCTGAAGATAGACACAAAAAGCTGGACTGACTCAGCGGGTCAGACAGCATATCTGGAGAAAAGGAATAGGTGACGTTTCGGGTCGAGACCCTAAGTCAGACTTCTTCTGAAGAAGGGGCTGGTCCCGAGACAGTGGAGATGGTTCTGTACTGACCCTGGCCTTCACACAGACAGCCTCAGCAGTTCATGTTGAATGCAGCCAGACATGATGGCTCACAGTTGTTGACCCATGTCAATGACAGTATTGTCACACAGCGAGAGCAACCTTCTCGTGTCACACACAGCAACAGAGCACTGATCATCGGTTAAGCCAGGGAATGGAACATAACACAGAGCAGACTTCTTAACAAGTCCCAAGTCATTAAACTCTACTTGCAACAAAAAAATTAGGTCAGGGTTATCTTTTCACAGCTTTGTCAGCATGTGATGTTGAAATACAGAGAGCTACATGCACAGAGCCAAATGTGTTTTGCAAAGGAAATGAGAGATGTCACCAGTAATCCCAACGTTTACCGTGGACAGCCGGCACGTATAGAGTACACGTTTGTACTTCCCATACATAACTGCAAAATCTACAATGGGTAACTGGGAATAAACCACTCTCACGGCCAGGGAAAGAGCGTTCACGTCGATCGCGGCCCTGTTTCCACCAATCTTTCCACCACCACACACACGATGCACAAGAAGCGACAAGACAGACTCCATTGTTTGCAGATGCCAAGAAGTGTGTCTCTGGCTGAACAACTTCTAATCTTGTGTGTGGACTCGATAAGAAGACTGCCAAAAGAAAGCTTAATTCTCACCAATGACTCCATCCAAGAGTCAAGAGTGTTTTATTATTAAAGTAACTCAGCGGGACAGGCAGCAGCTCTGGATAGAAGGAACGGGTGACGTTTTGGGACGTGACCCATTCACCCATTCCGTCATCCATTCCTTCTCTCCAGAGATGCTGCCTGTCTCGCTGAGTTACTCCAGCATTTTGTGTCTATCTTCGGTGTAAACCAGCATCTGCAGTTCCTTCCTGCACTGTGTTTTATTATTCATTGATTGTTGATGAGCATTGATTGATCATTGAATCATTGATCATTGAAGAGAGTCAAGAGTGTTTTATTGTCTTATATTCTGAAGCGGACCAATTAAATTGTTACTTGCAGCAGCAGAACAGGTCTTACTTACCCTGCCCACTTGCCCAAACCGCAGCAAACAGCCACCTCACTGTCAGCAAATCATGGACTTCAGGAAGTGGGGAGGGGAAAGGGAGCACACCTCAGACTACATCAATAGAGCTACAATCAAGTGGAGATGACAAGAACTTCAAGTTCATGGGTGTAAATATGAATGTGTCCAGGTCCAATCATGTTGAACACTGCTGCCAACACTCTGTGACTCTGCAGAAGGACTTGGACGGGTTGGGAGAGTGGGTAGAGAAGTGGCAGATGGAATACAGTACAGCAAAAGGGGGAGTCCTACATTTTGGAATAAGAATAAAGGCGTAATTATTTTCTAAATGGAGAGAGAATCCAGATGTCGAAGGTGCAAAGGGACTTGGGAGTGCTGGTGCAGGACTCCAAAAAAGTTAATTTGCAAGTCGAATCAGTAGTAAGGAAGGCAAACTTAATGCAAGCATTTATGTTGAGGACTGGAATACAAAAACAGAGATGTAATGCTGAGGCTCTATAAAGCACTGGTCAGGCACATTTGGAGCACTGTGAACAAATGTGAGCACCATATGTGAGGAAGGGTGTGCTGGCTCTGGGGAGGGTCCAGAGGAGGTTCACAAGAACGTTTCCAGGAATGAGTGGGTTAGCATATGATGAGCATTTGATGCAGTTTAGAAGGTTGAGGGGGGACTTCGTTGAAACTTACAGAATAATGAAAGGCATAGATAGAGTGGATGTGGAGAGGATGTTTCCATTGGTGGAAGCATCTAGGATCAGAGGTCATAGCCTCAGAATTAATAGGTGCTCTTTTAGAAAGATGAGGAGAAACTTCCTTAGTCAGAGGGTAGTGAATCTGTGGAACTCATTGCCACAGGGCTGTGGAGGCCAAGTCAGTGGATATTTTATTTTTAAGGCAGAGATAGACAAATTCTTGATCAGAATGTGTGTCAAGCGTTATGGGGAGAAGGCAGGAAAATGTGAGGTGGAGTAGACTCGATGGGCCGAATGGCTTAATTCTACTATAACTTGGGACCTTGTGAATACCACAACTTTCTTAGAAAGGAATTTGGAATGTCTACAATGCCTCATAACAATTTCTACAGATGACCAGAGAAAGCATATTGTCTGAAGAAGGGTCTCGACCCGAAACGTCACCCATTCCTTCTATCCAGAGATGTTGCCTGTCCCGCTGAGTTACTCCAGCATCTTGCGTCTATCTTGGGTTGCATCACAGCTGGGTTTGGGAACAGCTCTGCCCAAGACCGCAAGAAATTGCAGAGTTGTGGACGTAGCCCAGCCCATCACACAGACCAGACTCCCCACCACTGACTCCATCTTCACTTCACGCTGCCTCGGGAAAGCAGCTGACATAATCAAAGACTTGTCCCTGTCCCACCCCGGTCATTCCTTCTTCTCCCCGCTCCCATCCAGCAGAAGATACAGAAGCTTGAAAGCGCGCACCACCAGACTCAGGAACCGCTTCTTCCCCTCTGTTATCAGGCTGCTGAACGGTCCTTCCATAAGCTAGGGTACTGTCCGATTCACCTCTACCCCATTGTGGATATTGGACTTTGTCTCTGGAACTGATGCACTGCATTGCTGAGAACTACATTCTGCACTCTGTATCTTTCCTCTTTGCTCTCTCTATTTGGATAGCATGCAAAACAAAAATAAATCATAAACCTAAATGTTTTGGATGTCGCCTGTCCATTCCCTCCACAGATGCTGCCTGACTCATGGATTCTAGGACGTCATGCTTTGCCCGGGAGTCCAGCGCCTGCAGTTCCTGCGTCGGCAGGTGAGGTTGGTTGGTGGATTATCACAGGGCTCGGAGAACTGGGTTACAAGGTGTTGTCATTTACATCCAACAGCAAGCACAGATGGGGCTCTGGTTTCAGGCCTCACCAGGACCACGGTGTGAACCTCCCTGTGTGTAGCAGTGTCAGTGGCAACTTCACCCTGCACCCTGAATAAGCTCTGAACTACATAGACAGTGTCATAATTGCACTATTATAGCTTGCTTTTTGTGTGTATGTGTGTGCGTGTACTTGTGAAGACGTGTGTATATGCACACAATGAACTTTTTTTTCTCTCTCGTTTATTATATTGTTTACAGTGTATTATGTTTCCATATTCTGTTGTGCTGAAGTAAGTAAGAATTCCATTGTCCTATCTGGGACATCCCACTTTTAACTCTTTGTGGACAGGTCTGTGTGGGAGCTCAGATCCACCCTCTCTGCTGCCGTGGGGGGTGCCACCATGGAGCCTGGCAGGGAGGGGGTGAGGGGGGGAAGATGCAGCACAGACACCTTCCAGCCATGTCTGCCTGCAATTAGTGGTGCAGCGGTAGAGTTGCTGCCACACAGCACCAGAGACCCAGCTTCCATCCTGACCTCGGCTGCTGTCTGTATGGAGTTTGTACATTCATGGTGACCATGTGGCTTCTCTCCGGGTGCTCTGGTTTCCACACTATAAAGCCATACAGGTTTGTAGGTTATGGGGAGAAGGCAGGAGAATGGGGTTAGGAGGGAGAGATAGAGTTAGAACAGAGACGAGGAAACACTTTTTCTCACAGAGAATGGTGAGTCTGTGGAATTCTCTGCCACAGAGGGCGGTGGAGGCAGGTTCTCTGGATGCTTTCAAGAGAGAGCTAGATAGGGTTCTTAAAAATAGTGGAGTCAGGGGATATGGGGAGAAGGCAGGAACGGGGTACTGATTGTGGATGATCAGCCATGATCACATTGAATGGCGGTGCTGGCTCGAAGGGCCGAATGGCCTACTCCTGCACCCATTGTCTATTGTCTATCAGCCATGATTGAATGGCGGAGTAGACTTGATGGGCCGAATGGCCTAATTCTGCTCCTATCTCTTATGATCTTAATTGGCTTCTGTAAACATTTTCCCTAGTGTGTATGATATTGCTAGTGTGCGGGTGATCGCTGTTTGGCATGGACTCGAAGGCCGAAGAACCTGTTTCCAAGCTGTTTATCTAAACTAAACTAAAGAAAACGAAACTAAAGATACTCCACCATTGCACCCCAACAATGCTACTGACCCAGCTGTAACAAACGACACACCACAAACCTCCCCACCCTCAACATCCGTTCAGTGTGAACGGCTATTATTTCAAACTGAGACGTCTGCAACAGAACCGCTCTGGTTATGTGGCAGAGGTGATGTAGCAGCCACGATAAGGACAGTGACAGCAAGCTCAACAGCTCTGGTGTCCCCAGACGGGGTCAAAATAGAAGATTCAAACTAAACTTAACGAGGCAAGGGTCACTGAGGGCTGTACTCATTATCTCTTGTTCATCGGTCATGGGAGCAGAATTGGGCCATTCTGCCCATCGAGTCTTACTCCACCATTCAATCATGGCTGATCAATCTCTCCCTCTCAACCCCATTCTCCTGCCTTCTCCTCGTATCCGCTGACACCTGCACTAATCAATCTCCGTCTTAAATATACCCAATGACTTGGCAATGAATTCCACAGATTCACCACCCTCTGACTAAAGAAATTCCTGCTCATCTCCTTTCCAAAGGAACGTCCTTTTATTCTGAGGCTGTGCCCTCTGGTCCTAGACTCTCCCAATAGTAGAAACATCCTCTCCACGTCCACTCTATCCAGGCCTTTCACTGTTCGGTGAGTTTCGAAGAGGTCCCCCCCTCAGCCTTCTAAACTCTACACTCCTGCAGCACTGGCACCATAAACAATGCCTATTGTACATAAAGATTCACCCTGTGATGAGCGTTTGACGGTTCTGGGCCTGTATTCACCAGAGTTTAGAAGGATGAGGGGGTACCTCATTGAAACTTACCAAATAGTGAAAGGCTTGGATGGAGTGGATGTGGAGAAGATGTTTCCACTAGTGGGAGAGTCTAGGACCAAAGGTTGCAGTCTCAGAATTAAAGGATATTCCTTTAGGGAGGAGATGAGGAGAGATTTATTTAGTCAGAGGGTGGTAAATCTGTGGAATTTGTGCCACAGAAGGCTGTGGAATAGATATAGTTAAGGCAGAGATAGATATAATATTGATTAGTATGGGTGTCAGGGGTTATGGGGAGAAGGTAGGAGAACGGGGTTAGGAGGGAGAGATAGATCAGCCATGATTGAATGGCGGAGTAGACTTGATGGGCCGAATGGCCTAATTCTGCTCCTATCATTTATGAACATGACAGGCAGTAACAAACCCCTCTACATCACAAAATGTACTATTTTAAGAGTTGTCATCACTGATGCCTGACTTTGAAAATGGAGCCAATTATGGGGGAAACAATGACAGTATTATCCCGGCGCATTCTTCTTGATTTGACGGGCCCTATTCATTGTGGCCGGGCATCGCAGCCTCCTGTTTACGCTGTGGATCTTTCAGGAAACGCAAAGAGGTTTGTCGATCTTTCCAAAACCCTCGCAGTTCATGCGCTGGAAAAAAGATCTCACTTCCTTTGAACACAAAACATGCTGAGGCCCAGAGAGAGAGAGAGTTGGCTTATGTGGCATGAGGAAGAGCACGCTGCTGGAAGAAAGCAGAGCTTGCACAAACATTTGTTCAGACTGCACAGTGTGTGCAGCTGAGGCGTTTCAGTTTATTGTCATGTGTACCGAGGCACAGTGAAAAGCTTTTGTTGCGTGCTATCCAGTCAGCGGAAAGACTACACATGATTACAATCGAGCCAGCCTTGCACTATCATGTTTAGTGCAATATAAACTCCAGTAAAGTGCGATTAAGGATAGTCCAAAGATTTTCAATGAGGTAGATGGGAGGTCAGGACCGCTCTCTAGTTGGTGGTAGGATGGTTCAGCTGCCTGATAACAGCTGGGTAGAAACTGCCCCTGAATCTGGAGGTGTGCGTTTTCACACTTCTGTACCTCTTGCCTGATGGGAGAGGGGAGAAGTGGGAGTGACTAGGGTGGGACTGGGCCTTGATTATGCTGCTGGCCTTGCCGAGGCAGTGATGTTGGTTTGCGTGGTAGTCTGGGCTACGTCCATAACTCTGCAACTCGCAGCTGATACTAAATACCATTACTAGGGCAAGACATTTGTAGAAAAGGTCCCGCTGTTCCTTATTTCATTGATTTTGGCAGTATTATAAACATATTACGTTAATTTAGAACACTAGTGTCTGGAGAACATAGACACAGAGTGCTGGAGTAACTCAGCGGGTCAGGCAGCATCTCTGGAGAACATGGACACAGAGTGCTGGAGTAACTCAGCGGGTCAGGCAGCATCTCTGGCAATGAATTCCACAGATTCACCACCCTGTGACTAAAGAAATTCCTCCTCATCATCCTTCGGCAGGTTAGTTGTTTTATTCTGAAGCTGTGACCTCTGGTCCTAGACTCTCCCACTAGTGGAAACATCTTCTGCACATCCACTCTATCCAAGCCTCTCACTATTCCCTCCCTCATCCAGTCACTCCAGGTTCTGTAAACATCCCTTAATCTTGGTTGTTAATTCCCGGGATGGCGGGACTGTCATACGTTGAAAGAATGGAGCGGCTGGGCTTGTATACTCTGGAATTTAGAAGGATGAGACGGGATCTTATTGAAACATACAAGATTATTAAGGGATTGGACACGCTGGAGGCAAGAAACATGTTCCCGATGTTGGGGGAGTCCAGAACCAGGGGCCACAGTTTAAGAATAAGGGGTAAGCCATTTATAATGGAGATGAGGAAAAACTTTTTCACCCAGAGAGTTGTGAATCTATGGAATTCTCTGCCTCAGAAGGCAGTGGAGACCAATTTTCTGGATGTCCAACTGTCTATAGAGAGTTAGATAGAGCTCTTAAAGATAGCGGAGTCAGGGGACATGGGGAGAAGGCAGGAACGGGTACTGATTGCGGATGATCAGCCATGATCACAGTGAATGATGGTGCTGGCATGAAGGGCTGAATGGCCTGCTCCTGCACCTATTGTCTATTGTCTAAACTTCCAAAGCATTACGTTGAATTGTACTACAATCTTTGCGCCATTCTGATATTGTCTAAAACTGTTCATCAAAACCTTATGCCTGAAGTATCTATGATGAGAAGATTTCAAGCAGTCTCAATATTATGTGTGAGAATGTAATGTGTTGCAGTTCTAATGGAAGGCAACCCGTTCACACCACAGCCTGCGATTTGTACAGGCTGCTTAAGCTGGAGCCACTAGAATCCATCTGGCTCATTCTGCACAAGAGCCATGATACCAAGCAAGGCCAGCTCTTGTTCACGAATTGATCACAACTATTGCAAGCAGCAGGAGTGACGTTAATTTACTGTAGAGATACAGCATGGAAACAGGCCCTTTGACCAACCTAGTCCACCCCGCACGCTATCTCCACCCATTCCAGCATTCCCACCGACTTAGAGGTCAGTCCTCTGTCTGCCCTCTACAGTAACAAGGCAGTTGACCAGTTTATCCTCTCAGGTATACTCTCTCAAATTGGTCTTAGTTTAGAGATACAGCATGGAAACAGGCACTTCGGCCCACCAAGTCCACATCGACCAGCGATCACCCCGTACACTAGCACAATCCTACACGCACAGGACAATTTACAAATTACAGAAGCCAGTTGACCTACAAACCTATGCGTTTTTGGAATGTGGGAGGTAATTGGAGCACCTGGAGAAAACCCGGATCACAGAGAGAACATAAAAAATTCACACTGACAGGACCCATAGTTAGGATAGAACGCGGGTCTCTGGCGCTGTGAGGCAGCAACTCTACCGCTGCATCACCGCACCCCTAATTACTATAAATCTCCTTTGTACTTTTGCCGTGCTTTATTTTATTATTTCTTAAGGATAAGAACCCTGGTGGATGAGGGAACACCTGAGAAAAGTACTAAACCTAAATGAGACACAGATAGGGTAGACGGTCAGAACCTTTTCCCAGGATGGAAGTGTCAAAGAGTGGAGAGTACAGCTTTAAGGTGAGACGGGCAAAGCTTGTAGGAGATGTGTGGGGAACTTTTTTTAACATAGTGAGTGCTTGGAAGGCGCTGCCGGGGGTGGTGGTGGAGGCAGGTACAATAGCACTGTTGAAAAGGCTTTTAGATGCACACGGATATGCAGGGAATGGAGGGATGTGGATCACGTGCAGGCAGAGGAGATTGGATTCACTTGGCATCATGTTCAGCGGGGACGTTGTGGGCCGGTGACCTGCTCCTGTGCTGTTACTGTTCTATATTCCTGACAGATACTCTCTCAATTCTGGTCCTGTTACTATAACCATCCTTTGTACATTTGCTGTGCTTTACTTCATTGCTTATTAAAAATAATAAATAGAATGACCAGCGGCATTGAACCCGGGTCTCTGGTGCTATAAGGCAGAAACTCTCCACTGCACCACCATGCCGCAGTGTTTTGCATTAAAATATAACACAGAAACAGGCCCTTCGGCCCACAATGTTTGTGCTGATCAGTTTCTGTTTCAGTTTTAGTTTCGTTTTTTGTCATGTGTACCGAGGTACAGTGAAAAGCCTTTGTTGCATGCTAACTTGTCTGCAGAAAGTCAATACATGATTACAATCGATCCATTTAGTGTACAGATACATGATAAGGGAATAATGTTTAGTGCAAGGTAATGCCAGTAAAGTCCGATCAAGGATAGTCTGAGGGTCACCGTAGTGCAGCGTAGGTTCGCCAGGTTAATTCCCAGGATGGCGGGACTGTCATGTTGATAGAATGGAGTGGCTGGGCTTGTACACTCTGGAATTTAGAAGGGTGAGTCCAGACCAGGGGCCACAGTTTAAGAATAAGTGGTAAGCCATTTGGAAAGAGATGAGGAAAAACCTTTTCACACAGAGAGTTGTGAGTGTGTAGAATTCTCTGCCTCAGAGGGCAGTGGAGCCTGGTTCTCTGGATGCTTTCAAGAGAGAGTTAGATGGAGCTCTTAGGGATGACGGAGTTAAGGGATATGGAGAGAAGGCAGGAATGGGGTACTGATTGTGGATGATCAGCCATGATCACATTGAATGGCGGTGGCCTACTCCTGCACCTATTGTCTATTGTCTACACTTCCAAAGCATGACGTTCATTTGTGCTACAATCTTCGCGCCATTCTGCTGCTGTACACCTGTCGTTGAATTTACAGTTCATTACCTGTGGGCTGTTGACTCTGTGCGCTTCATGTGCACCCTGGTTTATATGAGAATAAGCTGGTCTGGATCTAAATCGACCCACCTCGACATAACACCAGTAGCTGAGAACACACAGCAGACACACGCCGCAGAAACACATTCACAACTGAAAGGCACTGAACACATTCATTCTGAGCAGCAGCCAGCTTTTAGGTAGTTTCACAAGAAGAGGTATTTTTAGGCGCATCATAGTGACATTTCTTCATTGCAGATTTCCAAGGTGTGCTAATTATCACCAAGCTTGGAGTAGACAGCGCCAAGGAATGGGATTGAACTCGCAAAAGGAATTTTCCCATCAGGGAAGGAGTAGCTCAGGTTATTTAGGTAGAGTTGCTGCCAGAGGCTCAGGTTCAATCCTGACTACGGGCGCTGTCTGTACGGAGTTTATACGTTTTCCCCGTGACGTGCGTGGGTTTTCTCCGGGTGCTCCAGTTTCCTCCCACACTCCAAAGACGTGCAGGTTTGTAGGTCAATTGGCTTCGATAAAATTGTGAATTGTCCCTAGTGTGTAAGTCATTGCTGGTGTACGTGGGGACCACTGGTCAGTGTGGACTTGGTGGGCCGAAGGGCCTGTTTCCTCGCTGTATCGCTAAAGACCCATTGCCCTACAAAATCGATGTGAGGGAAAGTGCTGTGATCCCTGGTGCATGTTACAGCAGGTGTTTTATACAACCAGCACACATTAATCGGTAAGCAGCCTCGGGACACAGCCCGTGCTCTCACTGGATGGCGCCATTTGCTTTCTGCAAACAGCTCTACATGTGCTGACTGGAAGAGCCCACCTGGGAGCCAGGAGGGGTAGAGCCAATGTATTTATCAGCAGCACCGTTCATCACCTCAGTCGTTGGTCAGAATCACAGGATATTCAAAATTAACTTGCAACAGGTTCTCGACTAGAGGGAGCTGCTGGGAAACCTGCCCTCTTCAGAGATATACGGCACGGAAACAGGCCCTTCGGCCCACCGCGTCCGCTCTGACCAGCGATCACCCCGTACACTAGCACTATCCTACACACTCGAGACAGTTTACAATTTACAGAGGCCAATTAACCTGCAAACGTGCACGTCTTTGCAGTGTGGGAGCAAACCCGGAGAAAACCCACATGGTCACGGGGAGAACATGCAAACTCCCTACAGACAGCAACCCATAGTCAGGATGCAACCCAGGTCTCCGGCGCTGTGAGGCAGCAACTCTACCACTGCGCCGCCCTCTGTCAGCTTTGAACCAGGGGACTTCACGAATAAGGTTGGTGCACGAGTACCAGATGAACCTCTCCTGCCGGAGAATCCAGCACTGGGGAATGGAGGACGGACATGGATCGTGCGGAGGCAGAGGAGATCAGTTGATCTTGGCATCGTGTTCAGCACGGATATTATACTGCTCTACAGGCAGCACAATTGTGCCACTCACCGTGGTGTCGCTGATAAGAGTTGATGCCTCACAGCGCCAGACACCCGGGTTCAATCCTAACCTCGGGTGCTGTCTATGTGGAGTTTGCACGTTCTCCCCGTGACCGCCTGGGTTTTCTCCAGGTGCACTGGTTTCCTCCCACATCCCAGAGACGTGTGGGTTTGTGGCTTAACTGGCCGCTGTAAATAGTGTGTCGGTACTGGATGGGAAAGTAGGGTAACATATCACCAGTGTGAATGGGTAATCGAGGGTCACGGGGGACTCGGCGGGCCTGCTTCCATGCTGTGTCTCTAAACTAAACTAAACTAAACTAAACCAGGGAGCATTGTTTAACAATGAGCTATCTTCCATCCTGGGGCCAGCACTTTTTTTTTTCTTCTTCAAAAAATGTATTCAATTATTAAAAATAATATTTACAATAAAACAAACGAGAACCAACCACCACAATACAAGACAAACAAATATACTAAATAGACTTCTATACAATTATGTTACACTCCTTGTCAAGGTTGTATTCCACCTCCCGCGGTGACCAGCGGTCCCAGAAATCCCCCAGGGTGCACGTGGACAGCGCGTAGTCCCTCTCTAACCCCACCCGGGCGCGGACGTAACCCCGGAAAAGGGTCAGGCAGCCGGCTCGGGCGGAGCCCTCTTCCTCCTGATGCCAGGCCCAGGTGCAATCCAACCAGGACATCTTCCACCCTACCGTCTCCCCTACGCACAGGGTGTCCAAAGATGAGGATGGTGGGTGTGAAGTGCAGCCAGAAGGTAAGGAGCAGCCTCTTTAGATAATGGAACAGGGGCTGCAGCCTCACACACTCCACATACACATGGTACACAGACTATTCCAGCCCGCAACAGTGGCAAGCGGCTGGTGAACCGCGAGAGCCAGCACTCTTGGTGATCTCCGTTAAAATGGGACAGAGCTTTGGCAGAGTCCTTGAATGTTTTTGACAGATTCTGGGTGAGAACAGGGGTGAAGGTTACCCAGTTGGTCGGGGATGTGAGGTTGCGGTTACAACTGGATCCTGTTACGGCGGAGCAGCCTTGTAAGATCAAAGAGCCCGCCCTCTGGCGCCCAGGTCACACACGTGTTGCACTGGTGCAGTCACACGCGTGGTGCCACGTCACACATACCTTTGTTGTTGTAGACATCCAGGTAGTTGGGAGCCGAGAAGATGGTGATTAGTGAGGGGAAGCCTGTTGTCTGGCTCTTCCTGTACATTCGATACCTGTGAAGATCACAAGAGCACAGTCACTCCCAAGGTTTACCCCCTAATGCGGGCACCGTGTTATAGGAAAGATGCGGTCAAGCTGGAAAGCGTGCAGAGAAGATTTATTAAGACATTGCCAGGGCTCGAGGGTCTGAGTTCTCGGGAGAGGTTGAGCAGGCTAGGACTTTGTTCTTTGGAGTGCAGGAGGATGAGGGGTGATCTTATAGAGGGGTACAAGATCATGAGAGGGTTAGATTAGGTAGACGCACAGAGTTTTATGACCAGAGGAGGGGAATCGAGAACCAGAGGACATAGGTTTAAGGTGAGGGGAAAAACATTGAATAGGCATCTGAGGAGTAACTTTTTTACACAACGGGTGGTGGGTGTATGGAACGAACTGTCGGAGGAGCTAGTTGAGGCAGGTACTATAACAACATTTCAGGCACGTTTGGACAGGCACATGAATAGGACAGGTTTAGAGGGATATGGACCAAACGCAGGCAGGTGTGACGTGTAGATGCAACATATTGGCCCGTGTGGGCAAGTTGGGCTGAAGGGCCTGTGTCCACACTGTATCAATGACTAGTGTAGCAGGTACATGTTGGCCAGTGGGCAAGATGGGCTGAAAGGCCTGTGTCCACACTGTAATCACTCTATGACTCTAGTGTAGCTTGGACATGTTAGCCAGTGTGGGCAAGATGGGCTGAAGGGCCTGTGTCCATACTGCATCATTCTATGACTCTAGTGTAGCTGGGACATGTTGGTGTGGGCATGATGGGCTGAAGGGCCTGTGTCCACACTGTATCAATGACTCTAGTGTAGCAGGTACATGTTGGCCAGTGTGGGCAAGATGGGCTGAAGGGCCTGTGTCCACACTGTAATCACTCTATGACTCTAGTGTAGCTGGGACATGTTGGCTGATGTGGGCAAGATGGGCTGAAGGGCCTGTGTCCATACTGCATCATTCTATGACTATGTGACATAGAGGATGTTGGCATCTGCTGACAGGATTGCGCACAGAAGGGGGAAGAGTTCCTCTCACTCCATTGGTCACACAATGGCCAGAGCAGTTAGTGGGAGAGTCGAGGACCAGAGGGCACAGCCTCACATTAAAAGGATATACCTTTACAAAGGAGATGAGGAGGAATTTCTTTAGTCACAGGGTGGTGAATCTCAGCAAGTCATTGGGTATTTTTAAAGTGAAGATTGATAGGTTTTTGATTGGGAAAGCTCATGTGATAGGAGCAGAATTAGCCCATTCGGCCCATCTCCGCTATTCAATCAATGGCTGATCTATCTTTCCCTCTCAACCCCATTCTCCTGCCTTCTCCTTTGAAAGGTGTGAAATGTTATGGAGTTTAGATGGAAAGATAGATCAGCCATGATTGAATGGTGGTGTTGACTCAAAGGGCTGAATGGCCTAACTGCTCCCCCGTCCCATGGTCTTATCGATCTGCATTCAATCCTCAAACTCGGATGAGGGGGAACCTCATTGAAGCTTACTAAATAGTGAAAGGCCTGGATAGAGTGGAAGTGGAGAGGATGTTTCCATAGAAACATAGAAAATAGGTGCAGGAGGCCATTCGGCCCTTCAAGCCAGCACCGCCATTCATTGTGATCATGGCTGATCATGACTCTTCCACTAGTGGGAGAGTCTAGGATCAGAGGTCACAGCCTCAGAATTAAAGGAGGTTCTTTTAGGAAGGAGATGAGAAGAACATTTCTTTAGTCAGAGGGTGGTGAATCTGTGGAATTCTTTGCCACAGACGGCTGTGGAGGCCGTTAATGGATATTTTTAAGGCAGAGATAGATAGATTCTTGATTTGTACGAGTGTCAGGGGTTATTGGGAGAAGGGAGGAGAGTGGGGTTGGGAGGGAGAGATGGATCAGCCATGATTGAATGGCGGAGTAGACTTGATGGGACGAGTGGTCTAATCCCGCTCCTATCACATGACCTTATGAACTTATGATTCCACAAACACCATCACACAGAGTTTGCTTTAATGCACGGGAATTAAACATTCAATGTCAACAGCAAGCATTATTTTTCTGAGATACAAACAAGCTCCTACCCAGCATCCTGTGCCTCGTGAGCTCGGATTACTGATAATAAATTATTGTGCTGTAGGAAATCGCACACGGCAGGATAACTGCAAAACAAACAGAGTCAACGCATCAAACACTGGTATCATTAGCTTTCGACAAGATCCTTAACCAACGACAGCAATAGCAATGTGTGTAAAGGGAAGGTGGATAAACGCAAGTTGATGCAGTGGGGTTAAAGTGATCGTTTTACAGTATTTCCACAGCAACTGTAATCACCTTAAGATGTTATGAAATGCTTGTGCAGTCTTGTCATGTTGTAATGTGGGAGACACACTGGCCACTTCATGGAATGTAACACCAAAGAACTGCAGATGCTGGTTTATACCGAGGATAGACACAAAGTGCCGGAATAACTCAGCAGGCCAGTCAGCATTTCAGGAGATCATGAATACGTGACGTTTTGGGAGGGGACCCTTCTTCAGATTGTGAAAGGAGGATTCTGACTGTGAAAGTTGGGTCCCGACCTGAAACATCACCTACCCTTTATCTCCAGAGATGTTGTCTGGCCCGCTGAGTTACTCGAGCATTTTGGGACAGTAAGGGCAGTAATGTTGCTTGCTGCCTCACAGCACCAGAGAACCGGGTTCAATCCTGACTATAGGTACTGTCTATTCAGAGTTTTACATTCTCCCTGTGACCGCGTGGGTTTTCTCTGGATGCTCCGGTTTCCTCCCACACTCCAAAGACGTGTAAGTTTGTAGGTTAATTGGCTTCTGTAAATTGTACCTAGTGTGTAAGTATAGTGTTAGTCTACGGGGCGATCGCAGTGGGCTGAAGGGCTTCTTTCCACGCTGTATCTCTAAACTAAACTCCACTTTGGTATAAACCAGCATCTGCCGTTCCTTTTTAATACATTTTATTTTCATCATTCCCACCTCAAATGCTCGATCAAATGAGCGTGGCAGGATTTCACCGATCGGTTCGTGCCTATCCCAAATTCGTCAGTAATTTTCCCACCATGTCATGAGGCTGAAGGGTCTGGAGTTACTTGACATATCACTGCCGACTTTCAATGACGGAACATGACAAACCTTCTTCCAATGTCCCGCCTTGTGGCTAACAAAGATACGCAAAGCTCTGTCAAGCCAACAACTATCCACTCTTTTGCTTCCCATAACAACCAGGGACCATTTCATTCACTGGATCCCCATGATTCACTGCGATCACCCCTCATCCAGTGCACCCCCTCCTAATCTGGGATCAACTCCATCCAGTAAAACCCCATTGTGCGGCACGGTGGCGCAGCGGTAGAGTTGCTATCTTACAGCGGCAGAGACCCCAGGTTCCATCCGGACTTCTGTCTGTACGGAGATTGCACGTTCTCCCTGTGACCTTGTGGGTTTTCCCCAGGTGATCAGGTTTCCTCCCACACTCCAAAGACGTGCGGGTTTGTAGGTTAATTGGCCACTGTACATCGTCCCAAGTGTGTAGGATAGAACTAGTGTACGGGTGATTGTGGTTGACGTGGACTTGATGGGCCAAAGGGCCTGTTTATTTGCTGTGTCTGTATGACATTCCATCTCGCTGTATGGAACCAGCTGCCGGAGGAGGTAGTTGTGGCAGGTACTTTGGACAGGTACATGGATAGGATAGGTTTAGAGGGCAGGTGGGACTAGTGTAGATGGGGCATGTTGGCCCATGTGGACAAATTGGGCTGAAGGGCCTGTTTCCACGCTGTGTGGTTAAAAATAAAATCATAGTGCCCTTTAAAGCTTCTAGTAAGAGTTACTCCAGCGCTTCACGTTGATCTAGTTGGTCGATTGAGCCTGAGAATACACTCAGCTGTTTCCCTAAGCTGGACTCAATGCAGTTCCAGACGCACTCGTTTCTACAGAAGGACTTCACAAAGAACAAACTGTGACAAAGATGCCAGGATAAAAATGAAAGCTATTTCACAGATCTTCCCCTGGCTGTCTCCCACTGTCTGCAGAGAGAGAGAGCTTTGGAAAAAGCTACTCAGAAGTTCGTAAGTGATAGGAGTAGAATTAGGCCATTCGGCCCAGCGTCTACTCCGCCATTCAATCATGGCTGATCTATCTCTCCCTCCCATCCCCATTCTCCTGCCTTCTCCCCGTAACCCCTGACACCCGTATTAATCAAGAATCTATCTATCTCTGCCTTAAATATATCCACTGACCTGGCCTCCACAGCCGTCTGTGGCAATGAGTTCTACAGATTCACCTCAGGTCCCTGTACCCCACTGCTCTGCAACCACCCTGTGGTACCCAGAACACACTGTGGCGCAACGGTAGAGTTGCTGCCTCACAGCGCCAGAGACCCGGGTTTGATCCAAACTACGGGTGCAGTCTGCATGGAGTTTGTACGTTCTCCCCGTGACATGTGTGGGTTTTCTCTGGATGCTCCGATTTCCTCCCACACTCTGAAAACGTGCAGGTTTGTAGGTTGATTGAAGTGTGTAAACTCTAAACTGCCCCTAGTGTGTAGGATAGTGCTTGTGTACGGGGTGATAGCTGGTCGGCGTGGACTTGGTGTTCCAAAGGGCCTGTTTCTGCGCTGTACCTCCAAAGTCCAAAGATCTTTTAAAGCAATCAATTTTTTCTCAAAGCTAAGTGTGCACAGTCCAAGCTGTGGGATGTGACTACCAGGGCAGGGTGGGCCTGTTGTCACCAGCGAATGTCCGTTCCTGCAGGATTTCCTGGCCGTGGGGAACTGCTGTCTGCTGCTGGAGATAAGATCTGGTGAAAGGAAGGCCGACTCCGTGTCGGAACCAGCACAGAATGCTGCACCTGCCACGGGACTAATGGGGCAGTCCCACTGTACCAGCTAATTCAAGAGATCTCCCCTGTTAAAAACAAAATCAAACTCGTGGTAAGCACGTAGAATGTACGTTGTGGGTACGTCGGAGCTCGGTACGGCTCGTAACGCTAACAGCAGGTTCTCGGGAAACGCGGTAAGCTCGTGAAGACTCGTGAAGATTTTTCAACATGTTGAAAAATGTCCACGAGAGCCCCGAGTACCTACGAGCGGCCATTACCGTAATTCTCCGAGTTGGAATCAGGGTAAACTCGAGAGAACTCTTGAATTAGCTCGTACAGTGGGACAGCCCCATGAACTTACAACTGGTCCTAGGTAGACAAAAATGCTGGAGAAACTCAGCGGAAGAGGCAGCATCTATGGAGCGAAGGAATAGGTGACGTTTTGGGTCGAGACCCCGAAACGTCACCTATTCCTTCGCTCCATAGATGCTGCCTCATCCGCTGAGTTTCTTCAGCATTTTTGTCTACCTTCGATTTTTCCAGCACATGCAGTTCTTTCTCTTACAACTGGTTCCTGTTCACATGCAGAATACACAAACAAGAACGATAAAATGGCGAGGCACAGTGGCACAGTTAGAGTTGCACATTGAACAATTTCTTCTGGTTTATTATATTGTGTCCAGTGTTTTATGGTGACACAGTCTGTTTTGCTATCTGTTCTATCTGGGATGACATACGACAATAAAACACTCTTTTGACTTTTACAAAGCCTGAGACCAGAGTTCGATCCTGACTACTGGTGCTGTCTATATGGAGGTTGAGTTTAGTTTAGTTTAGTTTAGTTTACAGCGCAGAAGAAAGTCCTCTGGCCCACTGAGTCCGCACCGACTAGCTGTCTCCGTGTATTAATGCTAACGTACACACACACACACAATGGACAATTTCTACACTTATACCAAGCCAATTAACCTACAAACCTGTACATCTTTGGAATGTGGGAGGAAACTGAAGATCTCGGAGAAAACCCACGTGGTCACGGGGAGAACGTACAAACTCCGTACAGACAGCGCCCGTAGTCGGGATTGAACCCGGGTTTCCGGCATTGCAAGCGCTGTAAGGCAGCAACTCTACTGCTGCGCCACCGTGTTGCCCTGAGGTATTTACTAGAGTCTATTTAAGGTTCCTATGCCTTTGCGCTGCTGCCCACAGATCATTGCAACTCACTGCGCCTGGTCGATTGAAGCCATTCACCTTAATGCCTCTATCATTGATTTCATTTTATTGTATATATTCAACAATTATTATAATTAAATTAAATTGATTTGAAAGCTAATGATTTGTCTGGACACATGAATGGATCTGGTCTCTGCCTGGATCCACAGGGAACCTTCTGTTAAAACCCCAACCATGTTCCTTATAGGGCAGCATGGGTTTTCTCCGGGTGCTCCGGTTTCTTCCCACACTCCAAAGATGTACAGGTCCCTTCCTACACAGGTCTGTAGGTTAATTGACCTTGGTAAAAATTGTAAAATTGTCCCTGGCGTGTTGTGCAGTGCTAGTGTACGGGGTGGACTCGATGGGCTGAATGACCTGTTTCCACTCTGTATCCCTAAAGTCTAAAGATGAGACTCTAGCGAGAGTTGATGGGGGGTCAGGGGGGAGGGAGAACGAAAATAAATGGGATTAACGCGGGACAGTGTAAATGGGTGGTTGATGGTTGGTACAAACGTGATGGGCTGAAGGGCCTGGCTCTTCGTGAAGAACCCCAGACCTGACTCCCGTGATAGAGGAAACCCACTAAATGCCTCAATTTCACTTTGCATGAGTACAGCAGGCAGCTGCCGAGATATCGGAGCACGATTCAACTCAATCTACACTCTCACCGTGAAGTGTCTGGGTTGCACTAGAGATTCTGGGCTGCGTTTCTGCATTATATTGTGGTTTTTATTTATTGAACTTCTTTTCTTTTTGTTTGATATTATATACAGCAAACCCTTGTTAGACCACAGGGAGGGGGGTTATGGTGTGTTATTGCCGATTATCCGCTATAACCGAGTAAGAGATCGCAGATTAGTAGAGTATCATGGTACAATGAGGTTGTCAACATTCTCACTCCAAAACAAGAGACAAAAGGTCAAAATACAGGACAAATTCTCGACGGCAATTCGTTGACCGACTCGGCCATGGGTGGGTGAATGATGAGTTGGCCCGGGTGCTGGACTGCACACAAAGCCCAGCCGGCGGGCCAGCTGGGGAGTTTTGGCCCGGGCCGAGTGACATCATGCACCCCATCCGTCTCATGAACCGATGATCAGCCATGAGAAGGAGGGGTGGTAAGTGAAGATAGGACAGCTGCCCAGGCCGCCGACCGACGGGGCCACGGGCGAGGCGCTGCTGCTGCACTCCATGGGCTGCATTACTTCGGGACAGGTGAGGCGGGGCCGGATGCGGTGCTCTGAACCGACAGTCTCCTCGACCCGAGTAGTAGCAGCCAAATACAGAACAAGGGCGGTCCCGTTCAGGATAAACCAATTTAGCCCAATATACGGGATGTCCCAGTTAATACTGGACAGTTGGCAACCCTACGACCCACCCACGAGTGGAGAGCTGCAACATGGCCACCATCTCTCACTGCCCAGTCCTGTGGAGATGTGTTGCATCATTCACAGCGTACAATCATATTCAAACCAGTCAAAAACAAAAACACCACTGAAACACACACGGCTGATTTAGTCAGAGTCACACAGCACGGAACCAGCTCCTCTGGCCCAGCTTGCCCACACTCACCAACATGCCCCATCTACACTAGTCCCACTGCGCTTGGCCCGAAGCCCTCTACATCTGTCCTATCCTTATACCTGTCTAAATGTTTCTTAAACATTGCAATAGTACCTGCCTCAACTACCTCGCTCCATACACCCATCTCCGGGTGCTCCGGTTTACTCCCACACTCCAAAGATGTGCAGGTTTGTAGGCTAATTGACTTCTGCAAATTAGAAATTTTGTTTATTTCAGAGATACAGCGCGGAAACAGGCCCTTTCGGCCCACCGGATCCGCGCCGACCCGCGATCCCCGCAAATTAACACGATCCTACACACACTAGGGACAATTTTTACATTTACCAAGCCAATTAACCTACAAACCTGTACGTCTTTGGAGTGTGGGAAGAAAGATCTCAGAGAAAACCCAGGCAGGTCACGGGGGGAATGTACAAACTCCGTACAGACAGACACCGTAGTCGGGATGGAACCCGGCGCTGCATTCGCTGTAAGGCAGCAACTCTACCGTTGCGCCACCGTGTTCCAAATGTGTAGGATAGTGCTAGTGTACGGGATGACTGCTGTTCGGCGTGGACTAGGTGGGCCGAAGGGCCTGATTCCACGCTGTATCTCTAAAGTTTCACAATCTAAAGAAACACTAATATCTTTCAATCGATCGTCATGTTTCGTCGCCCTGTGAATCCAGTATTTGTTGCTTTTTTTCAGATTTCCAGCAACTGCAGGTTTTTGATAGATTTTCACACCATACGTTGCATATGACCAACTGGAAGGTTGTCCATGCTGGGCGTTGCCGGCCTGCGGTGGAAGCAACAATGTCTGTAAACAAAACAATGAGAGGCTGCAGCCTATTGACCGGGGAGCCGGTAAACGGACACTGCCCAGTAACAACACAGAGTACTCAGAGTTTACACTGTAGAGATACAGTGCAGAAATAGGCCCTTCACCCCACCAAAGATAGACACAAAATGCTGGAGTAACTCAGCAGGACAGGCAGCATCTCTGGAGAGAAGGAATGGGTGACTTTTCTGGTCAAGACCCTTCGGGTTGTCACCCATTCCTTCTCTAATGAGATGCTGCCTGTCCCGCTGAGTTACTCCAGCATTTAGTGTCTCTCTTCGGTGCAAGTCAGCATCTGCAGTTCCTTCCTACCCCTTCAGCCAACCGAGTCCATGTCAACCAGCCATCACCATAGCATAACTGTGTTCACATATCTGTTGTGCTGCTGCAAGCAAGGATTTCATTATTCTGTCTCGGAACATATGACAGTAGTCTGAAGAAGGGTCTCGACCTGAAATGTCACCAGTTCCTTTTCTCCAGAGATGCTGCTTGACCCGCTGAGTTACTCCAGCACTCTGTGTCTATGTTCTCCAGAGATGCTGCCTGACCCGCTGAGTTACTCCAGCACTCTGTGTCTATGTTCTCCAGAGATGCTGCCTGACCCGCTGAGTTACTCCAGCACTCTGTGTCCATGTTCTCCAGAGATGCTGCCTGACCCGCTGAGTTACTCCAGCACTCTGTGTCTATGTTCTCCAGAGATGCTGCCTGACCCGCTGAGTTACTCCAGCACTCTGTGTCAAACTTCGATTGACAATAAAACACACTTGACAATAATAACCGTAGACCTGCTGTCACCAGTCACACGGTGCAAGTGTGCAGTCTGCGGCTCAGCACCTCACAGATGTTGCACATGACCATGACCTCTGGCGCACGGTCTTGCAGCCACACTCCAGCGCCAAACCAATAAAAGAAGTGTAGAATGGCCGGCCTTCAGGAAAGCCCAGTCCCCTCTGGTGGCTAAGTGTTGATTTCTGTTTGGCTCTACGCCCGTGAAACGCTTTGAGCAGTTTACCTAATTGAGGCCATTATGCAAATAGTTTGTTCCTGAGATATTACAAACATTCATCGTAAAGCTACACTGCCAAAGGTCTCCTGTACAACTACTGTACCGCTGCACCACCGTGCCGCCCATTGAAGGCATGTTTACTCCAGACGCTGGATAACAGAGTGGAAGGCAGGGCTGGGGAGTCAGCAGGTCAGGCAGCATGGGTGGAGGAAAAAAGTCACCTGTCCATTACCGCCACAGATGCTGCCAGACCCGCCGAGTTCAAGTTCAAGTTCAAGTGAGTTTATTGTCATGTGTCCCTGTATAGGACAATGAAATTCTTGCTTTGCTTCAGCACACAGAAAATAGTAGGCATTTACTACAAAGGCATTTCCTCCAGCACTTTGCACACAACACGGAATCAGGTCCTTTGGCCCATCTAGTCCAGGTTGACCCAGCCAGCCCATCTACGCATCGATTTGCTCGCGTTTGGCCCATATACCTCTAAATTCTTCCTATCCGTGCACCTGTCCAAGTGTGTTTTAAATGTTGTTAGAGTACCTGCCTCAACTACCTCCTCTGGCAGCTCATTCCATCACCACCACCCTGTGTGAAAAGGTTGCCCCTCAGGTTCCTATTAAATTTTAAACCCCTCACCTCAAATCCATGTCCTCTGATTCCCTTACTCTGGGTAAAAGACTGCATTTACCTGATCAATTCCCGCATTAAATTACACACCTCTATAAGATTGCCTCTCATCCTCCTGTGCTCCAAGGAATAGAGTCCTAGCCTGCTCAACCTCTCCCTATAGGGATTTGTGCTCAGGATACCAGCTTGTGCAGGGTGTGTCCTTTGGCTGCCGTCTCCATTGGACGAGGGGGGAGTCAGCCTGCGTAACCATACAGGGGGAACAAAAAGCCTTAATACTGAGCGATTTAATTACTTTCAGCAAGATTCAGGGGCGGCACAGTGGCGCAGCGGTCGAGCTGCTGCCTCACAGCGCCAGGGACCCGGGATCGATCCTGATCACGGCTACTGTGTTTACAGAGTTTGCACGTTCTCCCTGTGACCTACGTGGGTTTTCTACGGGTGCACCGGTTTCCTCCCACACTCCAAAGACATACAGGTTTGAGGGTTAATTGGCTTCTGTAAATTGAAAATTGTCCCTAGCGTGTGTAGTATAGCGTTACTGTATGGGGTGATTGCTGGTCGGCGTGGACTCAGTTTTCCGAAGGGCCTGTTTCCGCACTGTATCTCTAAAGTCAAAAGACAGAGGGGTTAGTTTGACTTTCAAACACTCTACGCCTGTGCAAATCCACCTGCAGCAACAGCCTAAGAGGTGCATTGCCTGCCGATTTTAAGAATAGTGTCCGTGTTCGAATCACTCCAAATCCCTGCACATTCTTGCCACACATTTGCCGGGAACGTGCCCTGACCGGCCGGCCTGGAATTCACAACCATCGAAGGGATCTACAGGATCACTGCATCAAAAAGGCAGCCAACATCATCAGAGACCCACACCACCATGACTCATTTAACTCCTGCCATCAGGAAGAAGGTACAGGAGCCTGAAAACTGTAACATACATGTTCAGGAGCAGTTTCTTCCCTGCAGCCTTCAGCCTATTAAACACTACAGCCTCCAAATAGGCTCCCATAGACTTGGAATATTATTTTTAACTTTGCAATATTATTGTTGATTTATTTGTCTTTTTTTATATACATTCTGAACTTTTTATAATGTTGTTTGACAAACGAATGGCATGTTGGCCTTCAAAACAAGAGGAGTTGAGTATAGGAGCAAAGGTGTCCTTCTGCAGTTGTACAGGGCCCCAGTGAGACCACACCTGGAGTATTGTGTGCTGTTTTGGTCCAAATTTGAGGAAGGACATTCTTGCTATTGAGGGATTGCAGCGTAGGTTCACCAGGTTAATTCCCGGGATAGCGGGATTGTCATATGTGGATAGAATGGAGCGGCTGGGCTTGTACACTATGGAATTTAGAAGGATGAGAGGGGATTTTATTGAAACATACAAGATTATTAAGGGATTGGACACGCTAGAGGCAGGAAACATGTTCCCGATGTTGGGGGAGTCCAGAACCAGGGCACACAGTTTAAGAATAAGGGGTCAGCCATTTAAAATGGAGATGAGGAAAATCTTTTTCACCCAGAGAGTTGTGAGTCTGTGGAATTCTCCGCCCCAGAAGGCAGTGGAGGCTAATTCTCTGGATGCTCTCAAGAGAGAGTTAGATAGAGCCCTTAAAGATAGCGGAGTCAGGAAATATGGGAAGAAGGCAGGAACGGGGTACTGATTTTGGATGATCAGCCATGATCACATTGGATGGTGGTGCTGGCTCGAAGGGCCGAATGGCCTACTCCTGCACCTATTGCCTATTGTTTATTATGGTTTATTCGGAGTACTATGTTTACATATTCTGTTGTGCTGCTGCAAGTAAGAATTTCATTGTTCTGTTTTGAGACATATGACAATAAAACACTCTCGACTCTCTCACTTAACAAAGCCAGTGTTCAATAACTGTAATCAGATTTGAACATGCCACACACATTTTACAAGCTTGCAACCTCATCTTCTCCGCTTGACTGCAAAGTACGCAGCTATTTAAATGTGTACGGAGTC
Source organism: Leucoraja erinaceus (assembly GCF_028641065.1). Lineage (NCBI taxonomy): Eukaryota > Metazoa > Chordata > Chondrichthyes > Rajiformes > Rajidae > Leucoraja > Leucoraja erinaceus. The sequence goes on along the minus strand of NC_073377.1, from coordinate 137,972,452 downwards.
CAAAAAAGGAATCATTAAACAAGTTGGTCACCAAGAAGACAAGATAGTGACTAACAACACGGTGGTTGCTATCAACACAGGATAATCAGGCATCGATCCCAGGGGACACTCCTACCTCCATAGGCTGGGGCGATGGTGGGTCTCCCGCTAGGGCTGGCTGTAGTAAAGCATTTACAAGGCAGCTGGACAAACATAGGGGGTGGGGTGGGGGGTGGTTGAGGGAAAGGAAGGGAAGGTGATACGGGAAGATGGACAATGTGTGGGAGGAGTAGAAATGAGGAGATGCAGATGCTGGTTTATACCAAAGACAGATGCAAAGTGCTGGAGTAACTCAGTGGGTCAGGCAGCATCTGTGGAGAACATGGACACAGAGTGCTGAAGTAACTCAGCAGCTCAGGCAGCATCTCTGGAGAAAAAGGATGGATGACGTTTCGGGTTGGGACCCTTGTTCTGACTGAAAGTAGGTAGAGGGGAGGTGAGGAGCTGGAGGAGTGAAAAGACCAGGACCAATCAGGGCCACAACAGATGATGTCAGGCAGAGTGGTCTCCTGGTAGGCCCATTGCTGGCTAAGGAAGATGTGTTCTCATGCGGGATACAATGAGGAGAACCATAGACCTGGTTCAACAACTAGGGTGGAGGGGAGGAAGAGGGGAGGGGAGTGTGAGTAGAAGATACTTAAAATTTGAGAATTCAACATTCATGCCGCTGGCTTGTAAGCTACCAGGTTGGGTGTAACCCACCTTTAGTTTAGTTTAGAGATACAGCGTGGAAACAGGCCCTTCGGCCCACCTGGTCCGCGCTGACCAGCGTTCCCTGCACATTAACACTACCCTACACCCACTAGGAACAATTTTTACATTTACCAAGCCAATTGACCTACAAACCTGTACATCTTTGGAGTGTGGGAGGAAACCGAAGATCTCGGAGAAAACCCACGTAGGTCACGAGGAGAACGTACAACTCCGTACAAACAGCACCCATAGACGGGATCGAACCCGGGTCTCCGGCGCTGCATTCGCTGTAAGGCAGCAACTCTACCGCTGCACCACCGTGACTGCCCAAGAAAGACCTCATCAAAGACCTTCTGATAATCCAGATAAACCACATCCACTGACTCTCTTTTGTCCATCCTGCTGTTACTTCAAAGAATTCCAACAGGTTCGTCAGGCAATATCTCCCCTTTAGAAAACCATGCTGAATTTGGCCCATTTCGGCCTATTTTATCGTGTGCATCTTACTAACAACTGAAGTCAGACTAACCGGCCTATAGGTTCTTCTCTTCTGCTTTGCTCCCTTCTTGAACAACGGAGTTACATGTGCAATTTTCCAATCGTCTGGGACCACCCCTGACTCGAGTGATGCTTGAAAGATCATCACTAATGCCTCCACAACCTCTAAAGCCACCTCTTGCAGAACCATTCAGGTTTCTATTCCACCTCTCAGACCATGCAATCAAAATCTTCACCTGGTGGTGCACCAGTCTTAATCTCCAGGCTGATGAGAAAATTCATCTCCAGAAAGATGAATGGAACCAGCTCAACACACGAGCCCACGACTGGATGGAGAGAGGAATCACTCCGACTGAAGGCCTCGCCAGCGGGCACGACCTCCCATGGCCAACCTGGAAGACCCTCAACAGATTACGAGTGGAGCAGGGGAGGTGCAAAGCACTTATGAAAGCACGGAACTACCAGTCAGAAGACACATGCAGCTGTGGAGCAGTACAGACAATGTCCCACCTACTGGAGTGTGACGACGCCCCCCCAGTGCAGCCCCCAGGACCTGGCTGAACCGACCCGACCATCTGTGACCTGCGCCAGATACTGGCAGAACGACATCTGAGATTGCAACGGACTTGAAGAAGAAGAAGAATCTCCAGGCAACAGTCAGATTCAGCAGCACAGCATCACTATGATGGTGCTTTCAATGAAAGGACTGACAGAGAAATGCCACGGAGCAGTGACACCAACTCTTGGAGGGAAGGTTAAGTTTTTTAGCTTTAGGTTTTTATTATTGTCCCGGGTACCAAGGTACAGTGAAAAAAAGCTTTGTTTTGCATGCTATCTAATCAGATCAGATAAGCCATACATAAAATCAATCACATCAAACTCCAGTACAATAGGTAGAGAGCAAAGGGGATGATGCAGAGTGCAGAATATAGTTCTCAGCATTGTAGCGCATCAGTTCCAGATACAAAGTCCAATGTCCGCAATGGGGTAGAGGTGAATCGGACAGCACCCTAGCTTATGGAAGGGCCGTTCAGAAGCCTGATAACAGAGGGGAAGAAGCTGTTCCTGAGTCTGGTGGTGCGCGCTTTCAAGCTTCTGTACCTTCTGCCGGACGGGAGCGGGGAGAAGAAGGAATGACGTCTTTAATTATATTGAACAAAAAGACACAAAGTGCTGGAGTAACTCAGCGGCTCAGGCAGCATCTGTGGAGAACATGGACACAGAGTGCTGGAGTAACTCAGCGGGTCAGACAGCATCTCTGGCGAACATGGATTGGTGGCGTTTTGGATCAGGATTGGGGCGCAAGCATCCGGCGGAAGGGGGTTCAGGAGGGGGGTAGGCGCCAAGCCGACCCCTGCTCATAGCACACGGGGGCCCCGGCCTGTAGGGGGAGTCGCTGAGCCGGCCCCTGCTCGTCCCCTGAAGACCAGAGACCGGGAGGATGGAGCCGGTGATGACAGACGTGATTGGCGAGGAACAAGGCCGGTGGGTGAGGAGAGGGAACCGGGGTCTGGCCTAACGCACCCTCCAGGTTGGCTGTGGGAGGAACCCCGGGGAACAAAGGTGGACGGTGAGGAGAGGGACGTGGGTTCACTGGACGATCCACACATCCAAGGAAGGCGGCGGCTGGAGGCCCTGCACCATTGACCATTGTTCCGGCATTGATTATGTTGCCCGTTTCTATGAGGCAGCATTATGGCGTGGCGGTGATCCCACTGAATGACACTGCGAGCAGGCATGGTTACTCCAACGTCAATTGTATCCTCTGAGATTACACATGCGTTATTTCTGTACACTGAGTCCCTGTCCCACTTAGGCGACTTTTTTGGCGACTACAAGCGACTAGGCTGTAGACATTGTCGCGTGGTGACGCCTGTATGGTCGTGAGGAGTCTCCTCAAGTCGCCTAAAGAATCGTAACGTTTTTCTGGTCGCCGCTGGATTTTGAAATGTTCAAAAAGTTTTGGCGACTGTGGGCTTGACGTAGCTTGTCTTCTCCTGTCATAGGTGCTGTCGTAGGTTGTCGCCAGGTGACGTTGGTTGTCGCCGGGTGTTGACTTCGGTGAATTCCATTGCTCGTTCCATCCTAAGTCAACCGGCGACTGAATTGTCTTCAGTTGTCGTCGACAGGGTCGTTGCTTGTCACGGGGTGGACGTAGGTTGACTTCTGTTGTCGTAGGTTGTCGTCTGTGTGGTCGTAGGTGGACGTCCTAATGGGTCGCCGGTTGTCGGTAGCTTGCCGTAACTTGACGTCGACTAGATGGTAGGTTGTTGTAGCTTGTCGTGGACATTGTCGTAGGGGGGGGGGGGGGGGGTCCAGTCCAGTCGCCGATTTTTGGACGACCTGCTATGACTTGACAGTCACTGGCAATCGCCGAAAAAATCGCCTAGGTGGGACAGGCCCTTTACTAATCGGGGATGTGCTTAGGTGTGGCAATACTCTATTAGACTGTTTGTAAGAAAATAATTTCACTGTGCATTTGGCATATGTTACAATAAAAGCACCATTGAACCACTGATTTGCTCCCATACACCATAGACGTGCAGGTTTGGATTCTGTAATTGTCTCTAGTGTGTAGGATAATGCTAGTATATAGGGTGATCGCAGGTCGGCGGGCTGAAGGGCCTGTTTCAATGCTATACCTCTAAAGTCTAAACTGGAACCCACACGATAGTTGCTTCAATGGAATTAATGGTAGCTGGTGGTGTGTGTGTATCCAGAGATAGACAAAAGTGCTGGAGAAATTCAGCGGGTGAGGCAGCATCTATGGAGCGAAGGAAATAGGCAACGTTTCCGGCCGAAACCCTTCTTCAGACTGATCCAGAGATACTGCCTCACCTGCTGATTTTTTTTGTCTACCTTCCATTTAAACCAGCATCTGCAGTTCTTTCTTACACACTCAATACAGCAGACATTTCCCAATCTACATGCAAAACCACTTCAATTATTGAACAGCCGTTATTAAGAACAACCCAAGAACCCTTCAGTGCACAGCAGGTGGGTGGATAGATTGGGAGTGTAATTATCTTTTCTATTCTGATTTGTGCGTGTGAAAGGCCACGCTAAGTTAGTCACAGACGTGAATAGCAGCTCCAGTGTTGTGTTCAATGTGAACCTTTGCTCACCCATGAAGAGTTCAAGTCTGAACACTCGATTTCCCGTTGCCAGGTTCCTAACAATATAAGGCTTGCGGGAATGAACAATCGTGTCAGGTGCAGATCGAATCAGGCCCTTTCTCCTGGCAGCTTGCGTCTTCAGGGGGAGCTGTAGGGCGAGCCGCCGAGCTGGCCCCTACTCGTAGCACCCGGGGGCCCGGCCTGTAGGGGGAGCCGCTGAGCCGGCCCCTGCTCGTAGCACCCGGGGGCCCCGGCCTGTAGGGGGAGCCACCGAGCTGGCCCCTACTCGTAGCACCTGGGGGCCCGGCCTGTAGGGGGAGTCACCGAGCCGGCCCCTGCTCGTAGCACCCGGGAGCCCCGGCCTGTAGGGGGAGTCACCGAGCCGGCCCCTGCTCGTCCCCTGAAGACCAGAGACCGGGAGGATGAAGCCGATGATGACAGACCTGACGGGCGAGGAACGAGGCCGGTGGGAGAGGAGAGGGAACCGGGGTCTGGCCTAACGCACCCTCCAGGTCGGCTGTGGAAGGAACCCCGGGGAACAATGGTGGACGGGTGAGGAGAGGGACGTGGGTTCACTGGACGATCCACACGTCCAAGGAAGGCGACGGCTGGAGGCCCTGCAGCAGCCTGGGGCTCGCCTGGAACGGGCACCGCTCATAACAACTAGAGCCCGGACTGGACTTGGAAAATGGTGCCAAAACATGGTGTCTCTTGCTTGCGGGATCCGTGGACTATTTCTGTACACTTGCTAATCGGGGATGTGCTTGGGTACAGCAATACTCTACTGGACTGTAGGTACGAACATTATTGCACTGCGTGTTAGCACTATGCACATGTGACAATAAACGCAGCATTAAGTCGTAGAGCTGCACAGCACAGGAACCGGGCCTTCAACCCACCTTGTCCAGGCTGCTTTATGTTTACTATATTGGGCAAGCCTCATTTGCTGACATTTATGGGAGAATCTAGGACCAAAGGGCACAGCCTCAGAATAAAAGGAGGTATCATTATAGAGGGTGGTGAATCTGTGGAATTCATTGCCACAGAAGGCTGAGGAGGCCAAGTCAATGGATATTTTTAAGTTGGAGATTTGCAAATTCTTAATTAGTATGGGTGTCATGGGTTATGGAGAGAAGGCAGTAGAATGTGGCTGAGAGGAAAAGATAGATCAGCCGTGATTGAATGGCGGAGTGGCCTTGATGGGCCGAATGGCCTGCTTCTGCTCCTAGAACTTATGAAAGGAGATGAGGAGGGATTTCTTTAGCCAGAGGGTGGTGAATCTGTGCAATTCATTGCCACAGGAGGCTGTGGAGGCCAAGTCATCGGGTATTTTTAAAGTGGGATTGACAGATTCTTGATTAGTAAGAGTGTTACAGGTTATGGAGAGAAAGCAGGAGAATGGGGTTAAGAAGGAAAGATCGATTGGCCATGATTTAATGCAGTAGACACGATGGGCCGAATGGCCTAATTCTTCTCCTATAACTCAGGGGTCAGGCAGCATCATTCGACTCCTTTCTCCAGAGTTGCTGCCTGAGTTACTACAGCATTTATGTTTTGCTCATTTTTTTTAAGGTCTTACTATCCACCATAATTGCACTAGGCAAGTTCTCCCTGTCACCGCGTGGGTTTTCTCCGGTTGCTCCAGTTTCATCCCACACTCCAAAGACGTGCAGGTTTGTGAGATATTTGGCTTGGTATAATTGTAAATTTTTCCCTGGTGTGTGTACGTTAGTGTGCGGGAATCGCTGGGCTGGTGGGTTGGGGAACGGTTAATGGAGTTTGTTGCATTTTGGGCAGTCTAACAAGGGCAAGACCCTACACAGTGAACGGTAGGGGTCTGTGGGGTGTTGCAGAGCAGAGGGATCTAATAGTCCAGGTACATAGGGTCTTGAAAGTGGCATCACAGGTAAATAGGGTGCTCAAAAAGGCTTTTGGCACATTGGCCTTCGTCAGTCAGAGTATTGAGTGCAGAGTTGGGAGCTCATGTTGCAGTTGTATACGACAATGGTGAGGCCACATTTAGAATATTTAAATTACCTCCCCCCTCCCACCCCCCGACTCCATCCAAGGACCCAAGCAGTCTTTCCAGGTGAGGCAGAGGTTCACCTGCACCTCCTCCAACCTCATCTATTGCATCCGCTGCTCTAGGTGCAGCTGCTCTACATCAGTGAGACCAAGTGTAGGCCTGGCGATCGCCTCGCCCAACACCTCCATTCGGTTCGAAATAACCACATGATCTCCCGATGGCTCAGCACTTCAACTCCCCCACCCATTCCGTATCCGACCTTTCTATCCTGGGCCTCCTCCATGGCCAGAGTGAGGCCCACCGTAAATTGGAGGAGCAGCACCTCATATTTTGCTTTGGTAGTTTACACCCCAGCGGTATGAACATTTACCTCCAATTTCAGGTAGTCCCTGCTTTCTCCTTCTTTTCCCTCCCCTTCCCAGCTCTCCCACAGCGCATGTTTCCACCTCTTCCTTTCTTCTTCCCGCCCCACCCAACCCCCACATCAGTCTGAAGAAGGGTCTCGACCCGAAACGTCGTCTATTTCCTTTACTCCATAGATGCTGCCTCACCCGCTGAGCTTCTCCAGCATTTTTGTCTCCCTTCCAAAAGCTGAGGTTGTGCACACAATCTTTCTGATGGCGTCTAAAGTGATTGAGCCATAGCATGCAAACAGGCCCTTTGGCCCACATGGTACATGACAACCACCTTGGCATTCTGATTTAGTCCCATGTCCCTTTAAACCCTTCCTTTCCATGGATCTGTCCAAAGATTTTTTTTTGTCATAATTGAGTCCACTTCTATAGCTTCCTCTGACGACTCATTCCAGATACGGAATACCTTCAGAGTGAAAAGTTTGCTCCTAAGGACCCTCTTAAATTCCCAAGCTTTTTTTGTTGAGTCACACAGCGTGGAAACAGGCCCTTTGGCCCAAGAGCGGAACTCGCTATTAAAACATGGAGGGGACGGGGGACACAATTTTTTGGAGGCCACGCGCGCATGCGCACACTCACACACACGCGCGAGGCTTTGGAGGCTCAATCCAGCGCTAAAAACGGAGATTTTAAAATCGTGATCACAAAAACTTGGGGGGGGATGTTCCCCACCTCTCAAAACATGGGGGGGACATGTCCCTTCTGCCCCCCCCCCCGGGTTTTCCGCCCCTGCTTTGGCCCAACTTGCCCACCCCAACTAACATGCCCCATCTACACTAGTCCCACCTGCCTGGCCTTGGCCCATATCGCTTTAAATCTTTCCTAACCATGTCCCTGTCTAAATCTCTCTTAAACGGTGTGATAGTCTCTGCAACTATCTCCTCTGGCAGCTCGTTCCATACACCCACCACCCTTTGTGTAAAAATATTACTCCACTTCCTTTTAAATCTTTCCCCTCTTACCTTAAACTTACGTCCTTTGGTTCTCAACCCCCCTGCTCTCGGCAAAAGACTAGCCTGCTGAACCTTTCCCATTAGCTCAGGCTCTTGAGTACTGGCAACATCCTCGTAAACCTTTTCTGCACCATTTCCAGCTTAACAACTCATTTCCTATAACATATGGATCAAAACTGAACACAATATTCTAAAGGTAGACAAAAATGCTGGGGAAACACAGCGGGTGAGGCAGCATCTATGGAGAGAAGGAATAGGCGATGTTTTGGGTCGAGACTAATATTGGGGCGGGAAAAAGAAAGGAAGAGGCAGAGACAGTAGGCTTATGGGAGAGCTGGGGAGGGGAAGGAGGGAGAAAACAAGGACTATCTGAAATTGGAGAAGTCAATGTTCATACCGCTGGAGTATAAACTACCCAGGTGAAATATGAGGTGCTGCTCCTCCAGTTTGCGCTGGGCCTCACTCTGGCCATGGAGGAGGCCCAGGACAGAAAGGTCGGATTCGGAATGGGACGGGGAGTTGAAGTGCTGAGCCACCGGGAGATCAGGTTGGTTATTGCGAACTGAGAGGAGGTGCAGGTGAACCTCTGCCTCACCTGGAGAGACTGCTTGGATCCTTGAATGAAGTCAAGGGGGGAGGTAAAACGACAAGTATAGCATTTCCTGTGGTTGCAAGGGAAACATAGAAACCTGTAAACATAGAAAATCGGTGCAGGAGTAGGCCATTCGGCCCTTTGAGCCTGCACCGCCATTCAATATGATCATGGCTGATCAGTCAACTCAGTATCCTGTACCTGCCTTCTCTCCATACCCCTTGATCCCTTTAGCCACAAGGGCTACATTAACTCCCTCTTAAATATAGCCAATGAACTGGCCTCAACTACATTCTGTGGCAGAGAATTCCAGAGATTCACCACTCTCTGTGTGAAAAATGTTTTTCTCATCTCAGTCCTAAAAGATTTCCCCTTTATCCTTAAAGTGCCAGGAGAGGGGGTGGTTTGGGTGGGAAGGGACGAATTGACCAGGGAGTTACGGAGGGAGCGGTCCCTGCAGAAAGCAGACAAGGGAGGAGATGGGAAGATGTGGCCAGTGGTGGGATCCCGTTGGAGGTGGCAAAAATGTCAGAGGATAATCTGTTGTATGTGATGGCTGGTAGGGTGGAAGGTGATGACAAGGGGGACTGTCCTTGTTACGAGTCTCATCTATAGTGAAAGAGGGGAACCCCCGAACGCCCTGGTGTGGAACACCTCATCCTGGGTGCAGATGCGGCGTAGACGGAGGAATTGGGAGTAGGGGATGGAGTCCTTACAGGAAGCAGGGTGGGAAGAAGTGTAGACCAGATAGCCATGGGAGTCAATGGGTTTATAGTAGATGTCGGTCAGACGTATGTCGCCTGCGATGGAGATAGTGAGATCTATGAAAGGTAGGGAGGTATCGGAAATGGTCCAGGTGTATTTGAGTGTCAGATGGAAGTTAGTGGTGAAAGGGATGAATTCAGTGAGTTCTGCATGGGTGCAGGAGGTAGCACCAATGCAGTCGTGAATGTAGCAGAGATAGAGTTGTTACGAGTGGGGGGGGCAAGAAGGCTCTGCGGAGAGTAGTGCGTTCGGCCGAACGCACTATGGGAACTTCATTCGCCCCCCTGCAGGAACTATACATCAGGAGGTGCAACTCCAGAGCCAATAAAATCATGGGAGACCCCTTCCACCCATGCAACGGACTGTTCCAGCTGCTATGGTCAGGCAAATGCCTCAGTTGCCATGCTGTGAGAACGGAGAGGTTGAGAAGGAGTTTCTTCCCAGAGGCCATTCGGACTGTAAACTCCTATCTCACCAGGGACTAACTTTACTGAACGTTTTTCCTTCCAATATTTAATATGTAAAAGAATATATGTGTGTTATGATTGTGTGTATAGTTTGTTTGGTTGTCTTTTTGCACAAAGTCCGTGAGCATTGCCACTTTTCATTTCACTGGACATCTCGTATGTGTATGTGACGAATAAACTTGACTTGACTTGAATTGACTTGAGTTCAGGGATAGGGCCACGGTACGCCTCGAACAAGGATTGTTCGACATGCCCTTTAAAGAGGCATGCATAGCTGGGGCCCATACGCGTTGGATTTGGAGGAATGGGAGGAGTCAAATGAAAAGTTGTTACAGGTCAGCTTTTGGAAGGCATCTAAAGAGAGAAACTGAGCAAAGGAAAATGTTGAATTAAATCAAGTCTGGGGCGAGGTGAAAGGTGAGCTATAGGGACAGATTGAGCAGGCTGGGATTCTGTTCCCTGGAGCGCAGGAGGATGAGGGGTGATCTTGTAGAGGGGTATAAAATCATGAGGAGAATAGTTCGGGTAGACGCACAGGGTCTCTTACCCAGAGTCGGGGAATTGAGTACCAGAGGGCATAGGTTTAAGGTGAAGGGGGAAAAAATGTATAGGAATGTGAGGGGTAATCTCGGTGGGTGTATGGAACAAGCTGCTGGAGGAGGTAGTTGAGGCAGGGACTATTGCAACGTTTAATGAGCAATTGGATAGGATATGTTTAGAGGGATATGGGCCAAACGCGGCAGGTGGGACAAGTATGGATGGAACGTGTTGGCGTGGGCAAGTTGGGCTGAAAGGCCTGTTTCCATGCTGTATGACTATTAATCTATGTACTACAGCCACTTGGGAGAAGATCTTGCATTTGTTCTGCATCTGTTCTAATCTCAGCCGTGGTTAAGCAAATATATAGATATCCGATGCAGGAAACTCAGCGATGACTGTGTACAGCAAGTTCCCACAGGCAATGTGATGTGGATAACATCTGTCTTCTGCCTTGATGACGGCGGGATAAGTACGGAATTGGACAGACGGGAGAGCTCTCTGCTTGTTGGGGTAACGCCATGGGAACTTCAGCACACGCTCAACGGCTCAATTAAGGTTCTTGATGAGTATGGGTATCAGAGATTATGGGGAGAAAGCAGGAGAATGGAATGATAGATCAGCCATGATTGAATAGCAGAGTAGACTCATAAGGTCATAAGGAATAGGAGTAGAATTAGGCCATTTGGCCCATCAAGTCTACTCCGCCATTCAATTGTGGCTGATCTATCTCTCCCTACGAACCCCATTCTCCTGTTTTCTCCCCATAGCCCCTGACACCCGCAGTAATCAAGAATCTATCTTTCCAGAGATTCACCAAAGACTCGATGGGCCAAATGGCCTACCTCTGCTCCTATGACTGATGAACTTCTGTCTTGCTCTGCGCCTCAGCCTAATGCCTCACCCAACAGACAGAAGACAAGGAAGATGAGAAAGAAAAATCAGTTCATTTAAAAAAAAAGCTGAATAAAGCGGCTGGTTTACAAATCAGTGCAGTCTGCAGCTTCAGAGGAAACGCAATTCCACCTGCAGCCATTTCCTCACCAATTACTGCTTCCACACCCACACCATTTATCAGGCCAGTCAATACAGCTACCGATCAAATAGCAAATGCTGCTCGCTGGCACTCTCACAGGTCGTGTTCTTGATGAATGTGAATGCTGTTACTTCAATGTAGCCTACAGTTTAGCATCCATAATGGGACAGAATTCATTATTCAGTAGTCACCACAATCACATTATCGAAGAGGAAAAAGCACATTTTATTTACAAAACTACTGAAACATTTATTATTCCCAAATGAAGCAGGAAGTGTTAAGTTTCACAATACATCTTTGTGCTTTTGTTTATGCTTACGGAGTTCATAAAACTATTTATGAAGAATAATCTGGTTCTCCATACCGATGCTGACGCAAGAACAGATTGTGCTGAAGAGGGGAAACGCAATGTGCCCTCATTAATGGACACAGGAATCTTCAGCAAACCCAACCAGGAGAACATGGACACAGAGTGCTGGAGTAACTCAGTGGGCCAGGCAGTATCTCTGGAAAACATGGACACAGAGTGCTGGATTAACTCAGCGGATCAGGCAGCATCCCTGGAGAACATGGACACAGAGTGCTGGAGTAACTCAGCGGGTCAGGCAGCATCTCTGGAGAACATGGACACAGAGTGCTGGAGTAACTCAGCGGGTCAGGCAGCATTTGTGGAGGGAATGAAGAGGCGATGTTTCGGTCGGGACCCTTCTACAGACTGATGAAGGTGTGGAGAAAGGTGGAAAACAGGCGGGTTATGGAGCAAGGCCTGGCAAGTGATAGGCAGATACAGGTGAGGGGTGGGGGCTGGGTAGGTGACAAATGCTGTGGTAAAACAAATACAGGTGAGGTAAAAAGGAGACAAAGAAGTGTCAGATAAGTAGGAGTGAAATATAGCCAGAGGGAGGGATATAGGTGGAAGGAGAGGAGACATAAGGGGATATAAAAGGAAAATGAGGGACTTGGGAATATGGGGGAGTAGGAACTTTCTCTCCCCACTCCATTAGTGTGAAGAAGAGTCTCAATTTGAAACATCACCTGTCCTTTCCCTCCATAATTCTAATCAAGAGAGAGTCAAGGGAGTTTTATTGTCATATGTCCCAGATAGAACAATGACGTTCTTACTTGCTGCAGCACAACACAATATGTAAACATAGTAGCCTGTAAACAATATGAGTGAGAAAATAAAGTTCAGTGTGTATATATACACTCACAAGTACGCATACCTATATGGATATATATACACACACACACACATATAAACACACACGCACACTCACACAAACGTACACACACAAAACAAACAATAGTAGTGCAATGATAATAATAATATTAACAATAATAATAATACTAATAATAGTCTATTATAGTTCAGAGCTTATTTGAGGTTGTTGTGTTTAATAGCCTGATGGCTGTAGGGAAGAAGCTGTTCCTGAACCTGGACATTACAGTTTTCAGGCTCCTGTACCTTCTTCCCGATGGCAGGGGTGAAATGAGAGTGTGGCCAGGATGGTGTGGGTTTCTGATGATGCTGGCTGCCTTTTTGAGGCAGCGACTACGATAGATCCCTTCGATGGTGGGGAGGTCAGAGCCGGTGATGGACTGGGCAGTAGTCACAACATTTTGCAGTCGTTTCCGCTCCTGGACGTTCAAGTTGCTGAACCAGGCCATGATGCAACCAGTCAATATGCTCTTTATTGTGCACCTGTAGAAGTTCATGAGAATCCTCTTTGACATACCGAATCTCCGTAATCTACTCAGGAAGTAGAGGCGTTGATGTGCTTAATTTATAATTGCATCGGTGTGCTGGGTCCAGGAAAGATCTTCGGAAATATGCACGCCCAGGAATTTGAAGCTTTTGACTCTCTCCACGTTGATATAAACAGGATTCTGGGTCCTCATCCTTCCTCTTCCAAAGTCCACAATCAGTTCCTTGGTTTTACTAATATTGAGAGCCAGGTTGTTGTGCTGGCACCATTTGGTCAATTGGTCGATCTCACTTCTATACTCTGACTCATCACCATCTGTAATTCGTCCCACAACGGTGGTGTCATCAGTGAACTTGATGATGGAGTTCGCACTGTGTCCGGCTACACAGTCATAGGTATAGAGTGAGTATTGCAGGGGGCTGAGCACGCAGCCTTGAGGTGCTCCCATACTGATTGTTACTGAGGATTAAGTATTTTTGTTAATTTTTGGTCTGTGGATGAGGAAGTCGAGGATCCAATTACAGAGGGATGCGCAGAGACCCAGTTTCGTGAGCTTGGTAACCAGCTTCTTATTTATTTATTTATTTATTTATTCTTTATTAATCAAAAATATTTATTCAAATATTAAAATAATATTTACAATACAATAAAACAAAACGTAACCAACCACCACAATACAAGACAACAAATATACTAAATAAACTATTATACAACTATGTTACACTCCTTGTCAAGGATGTATTCCACCCCCCGCGGTGTCCAGCGGTCCCAGAAACCCCCCAGGGTGCCCGTGGACAGCGCGTAGTCCCTCTCTAACACCACCCGGGCACAGATGTAACCCCGGAAAAGGGGCAGGCAGCCGGCTCGGTTAGAGCCCGCTTCCGCCTGGCGCCTTGACTCGCGGATGGCCAGCTTGGCCAGGCCCAGGAGCAACCAAACCAGGACATCTTCAGCCCTATCCTCTCCCCTATGCACAGGGTGTCCATAGATGAGGATGGTGGGTGAGAAATGCAGCCAGAAGGCAAGGAGCAGCCCCAGCTGGTAACCAGCTTGGAGGGGATGATGGTATTGAATGACGAGCTGTAGTTTATTAACAACAGCCTGACGTAAGTGTTTTTCTTGTCCAAGTGGTCCAGTGTGGAGTCAGTGAGATTGCATCCTCCGTTGACCTGTTGTGACGGTAGGCAAACTGTAGTGGGTCGAGGTTCTTGTTGAGGTAGGAGTTGATATCCACCATAACCAACCTCTCAAAGCACTTCATCACCACGGACGTTAGTGTCACTGGTCGATAGTCATTGAGGCACGTCACCTTACTCTTGGGCACTGGTATTATTGATGGCCTCTTAAAGCAGGAGGGAACCTCAGACTTCAGTACAGAGAGGTTGAAAATGTCCACTCCAGGCAGTTGGTGTACACAGGTTTTTAGAACTCGACCGGGTATACCATCAGGTCCAGGCGCTTTCCGAGGGTTCACCGCCCTGAAGGATCTTATGATGTCGGCCTCTGTGACTGTGACTATAACACCGCCAGGGCGTATGGGGGCTCGGGAAGGCACGCCAGTGTTCTCCCTACCGAACCGTGTGTAGAACGCGTTGAGCTCGTCAGGGAGTAATGCTTTGCTGTCGTTTGAGCTGCCTCCTGATTTCGCCTTGTAGGAGGTGATGGCATTCAAGCCCTGCCACAGTTGCCGAACATCCGCCCGGCCCACCGGCCATGTTTCTAGACACCATGTAGGCCTCCCCGGTGTTTCCAGGTACAGTACTTACTGTTCCTGCGATCCTCCACCAGGTCGGGGATTCCCCTGTGATAGGGAATTCCCTTAGTCAGCAGCTCCGTTGCTGCCGGGAGATCGCAATAGCGCTAATTCGTTGAAATGCATCAGCAGCTTGACAGTTGCAGCGCTGGTTTCTGCTGTTCCTTTCATACAGGTAAGCTGAGAACTACTATATTGGATGAGTCGCCACAGACAGGAGCCGTCTTGGATCACACCAACCAACCTCCCTTCCATCGACTCCATCTACACTTCACGCTGCCTGGGCAAGGCCAGCAGCATAATCAAGGACCAGTCTCACCCCGGTCACTCCCTCTTCTCCCCTCTCCCATCAGGCACAAGGTACAGGAGTGTGAAAACGCACACCTCCCGATTCAGGGACAGTTTCTTCCCAGCTGTCAACAGGCAACTGAATCATCCTATCACCAACTAGAGAGCGGTCCTGAACTACCATCTACCTCATTGGAGACCTTGATCTATCTTTAATCAGACTTCACTGGACTTTATCTTGCACTAAACGTTTATCCTGTATCTGTACACTGTGTACATTGTAATCATGTATAGTCTTTCTGCTGACTGAACAGCACGCACCAAAAAAGCTTTCACTGTACCTCGGTACACTTTACTATATGCTTTAGAGATACAGCTTGGAAAAAGGTCCTTCGGCCCATCGTGTCCTTACCGACCTGTGATCACCCCGTACACTAGCACTATCCTATGCAAGAGGGATAATTTTATCGGTCAATTCACCTACAAACTCTGTACGTCTTTGGAGTGTGGTTGAAAACCAGAGAACCTTGTTAAAACTCACTCACAGGGAAAGGGTACAAACACCTTACAGACAGCACCCACAGTCAGGCTGCGCCACCGTATACGTGACTATAGAGTCACAGAGTGATACAGCGTGAAAACAGACCATTTGGCCCCACTTGCCCACACCGAGCAACATGTCCCAGCTACACTCGTCCCACCTGCCTGCATTTAGCCCAGATCCCACTCAAGCTGTAAAATGCTGAACTAAACGGTGACCTGTGGCAGGGACAGCCTGTTTGATGCTGACTGCACTCCAGCGGGCAGGTGGAGACGGTTCCATTGTCCTCCTGCCCTGGCCCTGGCCCTGGCCCTGGCTGTGCTGATGGGGGAAAGGGTGGGAGGAATCAGGTGAGTCATGGCCAGGACCACCCACACTTTGACCTAGCTCTAGGCTGTTATAACCACTCTCTGCCCTTTCAAACCGCCCACCCAAAACTAAACGTGCTGCTTCATTACTGATCCCATCCTCTCGTTCACGACTACCACATTTATCCCTGTGCTTGTTTCAAGTCAATCTGGGAGGAAGAACACACTGTGCATTTTAATCCAGGACTGCACAGGGGTTTTTGTGGGCTGTGATTATACAGAGGAACCGAGGGGCAGCAGTGCTTTCATATGCTTCTGGGATCCACCCACACTTGAATTCCGTTCAATTCCTTCCTCCGTCCACCAACCTTCTGACAGACTCGCACAGTGATGCTGACAAAGTTGTGAAATAATTTGCATCTCCCAGATTCATGTTATATACACAGTTTATACCTTACGCTTCAGTTTTACAGCAACATGGTTTGAATCCCATCCAACAGTCATTTAGATAACCTAATGCCTCTCAAGTCTCACAATCCTGGAGAGAGTGTGTGTGTGTGTGTGTGTGTGTCTTACACACTCACTGTCCCATTAACCAGATGACCCATAGTCAAAATGTAGAAACAAAGAACTGCAGATGCTGGTTCATACCGAAAATAGGCTCAAAGTGCTGGAGTAACTCAGCAGTCAGGTAGCATCTCTGGATAAAATGGATAGAATGAATCTGAAGATTCATCCTTGCTATTGAGGGAGTGCAGCGTAGATAAACCCTTAATAAGTTTTTATGTTTCAATGAGATACCCTCTCATCTTTCTAAACTCCAGAGTATACAAGCCCAGCCACTCCATTCTCTTAGCATATGACAGTCCTGCCATCCCGGGAATTAAACTTGTAAACCTACGCTGTACTCCCTCAATAGCAAGAATGTCCTTCCTCAAATTAGAGGACCATTCTCTGGATGCAACTTCAAGAGCTCCTAGTTCAACTCCTCTTGATAAAGCCAACACCTCTTAACCTGGTAGCAGAATCAAGGGATTTATGGGGATAATACTTTTACAGAGATTGTGAGATGATGCATTCTCTGGATGCTTTCAAGAGATCAGATTGAAGGTGGCAAGGGGTGGGGCTGGATGATCGAAGGACCATTGAAACCAATGGCCTACTCCTGCACCTATTGTCTGTTGCCTATTGTCTAAGGGTCCTGACCCTTAAGAGTTAGATTTAGCTCTTAGGGCTAAAGGAATCAAGGGATTATGGGGAAAAGCAGGAACGGGGTACTGATTTTAGATGATCAGCCATGATCATATTGAATAGCTGGCTCGAAGGGCCGAAAGGCCGACTCCTGCACATATTTTTCTATGTTTCTATGTCCCAAAACGTCACCAACTCTTTTTCTCCAGAGATGCTGTCTGACCTGCTGAGTTACTCCAGCACTTTGTGTCTATCTTTGACCTGCAGTTAAGTTTAGTTTAGAGATACAGTATGGAAACAGGCCCTTCAGCTCACCAAGTCCACGCCGACCGTCGATCACCTGTTCTCACCGGTTCTATGTTGTCCCACTTAGTAGGGGGGTCAGTCTACCCCACGACAGAAGGGGGAGGAGTTGTACAGTTTGATAGCCACAGGGAAGAAGGATCTCCTGTGGCGTTCTGTGCTGCATCTTGCTGGAACCAGCCTGTTGCTGAAGGTGCTCCTCAGGTTGACCAGTGTGTCATGGAGGGGATGAGCTGTATTTTCCAGGATGCTCCACAGTAGACATGAGGGGGAAATCTACAAAGGCCAATTAACCTCCAAACCCGCACATCTTTGGGATGTGGGATGAAACCAGAGCACCCGGAGAAAACCCACGCCGTCACAGGGAGAACGTGCAAACTTCACACCAACGGCACCTGAGGTCTGGATTGAACCTGGGTATGTGGCACTACCACCTTCATCATCCTCATCCTCATATCACCTAAACCTCCCTCTCAGAGCCTTCATCTAAGAGGGCTAAAAGCCACCTATGTATTTGCTAATCCATTTTGCAATATAATTACCTCTGCAAGAAAAACTTTAAATATACATTTAAAAAAATGTAAATTACAACATGATCTCTCTAGAAGTGCATCTAATTATTGGTGTGTGGAACATTGGTATACATCTACGCTGAGCTCCTCTAAGGTCAAGATGCCTTCTCATTGGGAGAGTGCTGCAACCATTCCAGGCATTCTGAGAGTGGGTTTGGCAACAGGTACGAGTTCTACCGCACACAATTGCCCCATCACCTCAATCCACCTACTCAAGTTTGTTTTATATCCTAATACCCTTGATTCACAGAAGGGTCATAGGCATACAGCGTGTAAACAGGCCCTTCGGCCCAAACTGTGCCCCCATCTACACTAGTCCCAGCTGTGGCCCATAACCCACAAACCTTATCCTATCCATGCACCTGCTTAAAAGACACAAAGTGCTGAAGTCACAGGAGCAGAATTAAACCATTCTGTCCATCGAGTCTACTCCGTTATTCAACCATGGCTGATCTATCTTTCCCTCTCAATCCGATTCTTCTGCCTTCTCCCCATAACATCTGATGCCCTTACCAATCCCGAACCTGTCTATCTCTGCTTTAAAAATACCCAATGAGTAACTCAGCTGGTCAGGCAGCATCCGTGGTGACGTTTCAGGTTGGGGCCCCTTCCTAAGATCTATCAATATTAGGTTTAAAATGAACAATTGATCCAAGATTTATTGTAATTCATGAGAGCCCTCAAGCCTGTTCTAGTATTCAGTGAGATCAGGGCTGATCGATATCCTCATTCCTTCCACCACATTCCTTGCCTCCACAATCCCTTAACACCCTGGTCTAAAAACATCCAACACAGATTTAGAATCATTAATAAAGCGTCTGATTGATCCACCTCTCCATCCTCACATCATCCCAACCTCCCTCTTACAGCCTTGAGCTAATTTAAACCATACTTTGCATGCAGTACGGGTAGCACAGTGGCATAGTTGTAGAGTTGCTGCCTCACAGCGCCAGAGTTCTGGGATTCGATCCAGTCTGTACGGAATTTGTACGTTTTCCCCGTGACCGCGTGGGTTTTCTCAGGGTGCTCCAGAGATGTACAGGTTTGTAGGTTGACTGGCTTTGATAAATTGTCCCTCGTGTGTAGGATAGTGCTAGTGTACGGAGCGATCGCTGGTTGGCTGTATCTCTGTATCTCTAAAATCTGAAGTGCAAATAATCCCAACCTCCCCCTTAGAGCCTTGATCTAATTTTAATCATACTTTGCATGCGAGAGTACTCCCTTGCTAGACTCTTGTAGGTCTGGCTTAACGTTTGGATTATGGCCCATGGCAGAAGTAAAATGCGGCAAACAAGAAACCAAAGGGTTCCGCAGACAAAGAATGCTGAGAAACAGCCCTCTTACCTGTAAAAGTAAGAACAGCCTCGGACTGTGTTGTGAGTAAAGTGCTCCTGTGTCTTTTCGTTGCCAAAGTCTTCTAGTGGGTCCGACCACAACAAGTCACACATGGGTCCGTAAGCAGGGGGCTCTTTGAATCGATCTAACTACAAAGAAAAGACAGATTAAAAACATTGACTATAATGTAGGCAAAAGACATGCACTTCACAAGTGGTGCTACAGTCTCAGTGCGAGGATAAACCCCCCATTTCACTCATTTGAACGGAGAAGACTGATGCAAAGGGTTAGCCTTGTTGTGATGTTTCTGACGAGGAGGTTCAGCAACGGTAGCACGGGTAGAGTTGCTGCCTCACAGCACCAGAGACCCGGGTTCGATCCTGACCTCGGGTGCTGTCTGTATGGAGTTTGTATGTTCTCCCCGTGACTGTGTGGGGGTTTTCTCCGGGTGTCAAGTCAAGTCAAGTCAAGTCAACTTTATTTGTCACATACACATACAAGATGTGCAGTGAAATGAAAGTGGCAATGCCTGCGGATTGTGCAAAAGTTACAGAACAGAATAGAACAGAATCAGTATTTACATGTTAGAAAATAATTTTTCACAAGAGACACAGCACAACAGTAAATTAGTCGCTGGTGAGAAAAGAGTTTTCAGTCCTGATGGCCTGTGGGAAGAAACTCTGTCTCATCCCCTCTGTTTCCACAGCATGACAGTGGGGGCGCTTGTCTGACCGTAGCAGCTGGAACAGTCCGTTGCTGGGGTGGTAGGGGTCCTTCATGATCTTGCTGGCTCTGGATCTGCACCTCCTGGCGTATAGGTCCTGCAGGGGGGTGAGTGTAGTTCCCATAGTGCGTTTGGCCGAACACACTACTCTCTGCAGAGCCTTCCTGTCCTGGGCAGAGTTGTTCCCAAACCAGTTTGTGATGTTGCCGGACAAGATGCTTTCTACAGCCCCAGAGTAGAAGCACTGAAGGATCCTCAGAGACTCTGAATTTCCTCAGCTGCCTGAGGTGGTAAAGGCGCTGCCTTGCCTTTCTCACCAGTGCGACAGTGTGTTGTCCATGTCAGATCCTCTGTGAAGTGGACACCCAGGTATTTAAAGCAGCTAACCCTATCCACAGTAGTCCCATTTATCTCCAGTGGCATGTACGTCCTCGGATATTGTGGCCTTCTAAAGTCCACAATCAGCTCCTTCGTTTTTGTGACATTCAAGAGGAGGCTGTTGTTCTGACACCAGAGTGCCAGATCAGCCACCTTCTCATCGTTATCGGAGATCAGGCCACCACCACAATGTCATCAGCAAACTTGATGATGGAGTGCTCTGGTTTCCCACAACACTCCAAAGGTGTAGATTTGTAGGTGAATTGGCTTCGGTAAAATGATTCCTAGTGTGTAGGATACTGCTAGAATATGGAGCTGGCCAGGCCGAATGGATCTGTTTCCACTCTGTATCTCTAAAGTCTAAAGCTACCTTTACCTGCAATGGGTAGCGTGAGATGAGACAAGATCACAACAGTGGAATTCAGGGAACAGAAGGGATGTTCTGCATTATACACTTTAAACCCTCCCTCTGACCTAGTACACAGATATCATTGCTTTCCGCCCCCACAAACAAA
Organism: Leucoraja erinaceus; assembly: GCF_028641065.1. NCBI lineage: Eukaryota > Metazoa > Chordata > Chondrichthyes > Rajiformes > Rajidae > Leucoraja > Leucoraja erinaceus. The sequence continues at coordinate 137,951,703 of NC_073377.1, read as the reverse complement.
GCACACTAAATGAAATCCAAAGTGCTGGAACCGGTGGGTCAGGCAACATCTGTGGAGTGGAATGGTCATACAAAAGTCCGATGGTCTATCGGGTCAAGACCGCCTGTCAGCTGAGGAGACACACAAAATGCTGGAGTAACTCAGCGGGTCAGGCGGCATTCGTGGAAAAACGGAACAGGTCGGAACCTTTCTTCAGACTCAAAGATAGAGAAGGCCAGAACAAATGTCGGCCGGCAACAGATGACCTCAGGAAGGGTGTAACCTATAATGGCCCATTGTTGGCTGGGGAAGATGTGTTAACGACAGGGATACGAGGATGTGAACAATGGAACTAGCAGGTCTCGACCTGAAATGTCACTTCCTTTTCTCCAAAGATGCTGCCTAACCCGCTGAGTTACTCCAGCACTCTGTGTCCATGTTCTCCACAGATGCTGCCTGACCCGTTGAGTTACTACAGCATGTTGTGTCTGTCTTCGAACTAGGAGGATAACGAGGTGGGGGAGGGATAGGGGAAGGGATGTAGAGGTTATTTGAAATATAAGAAACCAACGTTGAGTTGTTTAAGAAAGAACTGCAGATGCTGGAAAAATCGAAGGTAGACAATTATGCTGGAGAAATTCAGCGGGTGAGGCAGCATCTATGGAGCGAAGGAATAGGTGACGTTTCGGGTCGAGACCCTTCTTCAGACTGACGTTGATATAGCGGGTTTTAGTTTAGTTTAGTTTAGTGGTACAGCGCGGAAACAGGCCCTTCGGCCCACCGGGTCCGCGCTGACCAGCGATCCCCGCACATTAACACAATCCTACACCCACTAGGGACAATTTTTACATTTACCAAGCCCATTAAAACCTGTACGTCTTTGGAGTGTGTGAGGAAACCGAAGACCACGGAGAAGATCCACGCAGGTCACGGGGAGAACCTGCAAACTCCGTACGGACAGCACCCATAGTCAGGATGGAACCCAGGTCTCCGGCGCTACATTCGCTGTAAGGCAGCAACTCTACTGCTGCGCCACCGTGACCGGGTTGTCAGCTGCTCACACAACGTATGTCTCGACCTGAAACGCCGCCTATTTCCTTCGCTCCATGAATGCTGCCTCACCCGCTTAGTTTCTCCAACATTTTTGTCTACCTATGAGAATTCAACGTTCCTACGGCTGAGTTGTGATTCTCCATCTGCTTGCACATAATCCAAATGCTTCCATTCCCACATATCTACGGGCCCATCCAAAAACCTCTTAAACTATCAGTTATCATATCTGCCTCCACCTTCACCCCTGGCAGCGCGTTTCATACACTTGTAATAAAATTTGCCTCACACATCTCCTTTAACCTTACCCCTCCCTCTCACCTTGAGGTTATGAGGATCACTACAAACAGATCGACCTGGAACCATCTACTGTGGACATCCAGGAGCTCACCACGCTGGGAACTACAAAAGTTACAGGGGGAAGGCAGGAGAATGGTCTTGAGAGGAAGAGAGATAGATCAGCCATGATTGAATAGCGGAGTGGACTCGATGGGCCGAATGGCCTAATTCTACTCCTATCACATGATATTATGAGTGATTAAAGAGTAATAGACAGCAGGAAAGACAGCACAGGGGAGCAGACGTTCTAGAATTCCTGCCAGATACTAATCCACCGCAGGATCCACTATATCCTCCAGCAATTTGTGTCCTCACTGGAGAATCAATGCACATTCTGCAAATGAAGACAGCCTCATTAAAAATGCTTTCCCCAAATTCTACTCATGACACACTGTATCGTTAGTGCTATACGTTTCATTACAACCAGTCTCGAAGATGTGTCGGCATTTCTCCAGTCCAGGGGCTTTGCTATCTTTCAACGTACTAATTCAGGTGCAATAACAAACAGGTCTCGACACAGTTAACTGGCTGCAGGCATTAAATAATTCATCCACGCTGTCACATTAAAGAACTTCAATAAATCTTAAAATAAAGCAAACTCATAAATATTGATGGTCGTGCAGATTGGAGCGCTGGCAGAGACTTATTACCTCCACACAAACAGGCAAATGAGATGAGCGTTCTTGGAATCAACAGTCCCCACGGCTTGCACATGGCCGACAGTGGACATTCAGCACACAAAACGAATTGCTGGGTGGGAGAGTATCTGTGGAATTCATTGGAGGCCAAGTCAGTGGGTATTTGTAAAGCAAAAATAGACAGGTTCTTTATTAGTGCGGGTGTCGAATGTTGGGGGGAGAAGGCAGGAGAATGGGGTTGAGAGGGAGAGATAGATCAGCTGTGATTGAATGGCGGAGTGGACTCGATGAGTTGAATGGCCTAACTCTGCTCCTCTGACACGAACGTACTAGACTTCATGTTATAGGGGGAGGTTGCATCGGCTGAGACTTTTCTCTTTGGAGGGTAGGAGGCTGAGGGGTGACCTTATTGAGGTGAACAATATCATGAGGGGCATGGATAACGTGAACGCTCATAACTTTTCCCCCCAGGGTAGAGGATTCTAAAACTAGAGGGCGCAGGCTTAAGGTGAGAGGGGAGACATTTAAGAGGAAGCTCAGGGCCACCATCTTCTCTCAGAGAATGTATCTGGAATGAGCTGCCAGAGGTAGCTTTAGAAGCAGTTATAATTATAAGACATTTGGACAAATATATGGTTGGGAAGTGTTTAGAGCGATGTTGGCCAAATGCAGGCAAGTGGGACAAGCCCTGAATGCCAACATGGACAAAGTGGGCTGAATGGCCTGTTTCCGTGTTGTACAGCCTTGTGAGGCAAAAGTAACAATGTGGAACAATGTTGACAGATATAATTTGCAACTACAAACACTGCTTTAACTCTCCCATCTAGGGGATGTACGATTGAAGAGCCAACTCTTCAGATGTGGCCAGCTGACAAAGAGGAAGTCCTGCACATGACAGACCAAGACATTGTATACCATTGACAAGCTGGGAGCCATGTTGGCTCGTGCACCAAAGCAGACATACAAAAGATGGACACAAAAAGCTGGAGTAACTCAGCGGGTCAGGCAGCATCTCTGGATAAAAAGATTAGGTGACGTTTTGGATCGAGACCCTTCTTCAGATTCAAGTCTCGTCCCGAAAAGTCACCCGTTCGTTCTCTCCAGAGATGCTGCCTGTCCCGCTGAGTTACCCCGGCTGTTTGTATCTATCTTCGGTTTAAACCAGCATCTGAAGTTCCTTCCTACATAAAGCAGATATACAGATATCCGCAACGGAAACATGCATATGACACCCAAATTACAGCAGAACCTTGACCAGCTGTGCAAGCGGGCTGACGAACGGCTAATGGAGTTTAATGCAGACATATACAAGGTGTTGCCTTTTGGAAGCCAAACCAGGGCAGGACCTTCCTTGGAGTGCAAGAAACTAAGGGCTGATCTTCTAGGGATGCAAACATTTTTTGAGGGGAATTGATAAGATGAATCCATACAATCTATTACCAAGGGTAGTGAAATCAAGAACCAGAGGACATGGGTTTAAGGTAAGAGGGGAAAGATTTACTAGGAGCCTGAGGAGCAACCTTTTCACTCAGAGGGTGGTGGGTGTATGGAACGAGCTGCCAAAGGAGGTAGTTGAGGCTGGTACTGTAACAACATTTCAAGGACACGGGGGCAGGTACATGGATAGGAAAGGTTTATGCCCCTGTCCCACTTAGGAAACTTGAACGGAAACCACTGGGGACTTTGCGCCCACCCAAGGTTTCTGTTCGTTACCTTCCACTACCTGCAACCTCCGGCAACCACCTGCAACCTCCGGCAACCACCTGCAACCTCCGGCTACCACCTGAAGCCTCCGGCAACCACCTTCAACTAGCATCGCAACCAGCTTCGACTAAACAATTACTGGTTTTTAAAACGGCAACCTATTTTTAGTCGCGACCAGTTTTGAATTTTTTGAAATAATCACCAGAACATAGAAGAAGCGGACACCACTTTCGATCATTTAAGAGGAAGCTCAGGACAAAAACCTCCTGGACCGCACGGAAACCTTGGTTGGGGCGCAAAGTCTCCAGAGGTTTCCGTTCAGGTTTTCTAAGTGGAACAGGGGCATCAGAAGGAAACGGGCCAAGCGTAGGGATGGGACAAGTTTGGAGGTGGCATCTTGGTCGGTCGAGTGGATGAGTTGGCCGAAGGGCCTGTTTCCTTGCCGTTGGACTCGAAGCAAACACGGTGGGTCAGGAGGCATCAGTGGAGGTAATGGACAGGTGACATTGAAGGGTCCCGACCTCTTTCCTCCATCCATACTGACTGACCTGCTGGCAACACACCAGCCCTGCTTTGATTCCACCTAACATCTCTGGTAAGCAACACAGTGTGTGGAGTATGCAGCATGACTCTATGATTCTATGAATGGACACACACACAAGCTGACAGTGCTTGCTATAATTGCACCCACTGTGTTCATCGGGCACTGTGAGAAGAGGTGAGTATCAGGCTACACACAGCAAGGTACTGGAGCTGAAGGGAACTCCCTCCGGCCTGGGCACAAGGCTACATTCTACAGCAAGCAGGCACATCACTTGGGACATCATTAGCTTGGGAAGCCACCACATGCTTTTAGCTCATTCTCTAGTCCTTGAAGTATTACGATGTAGGAATGTACGATGCAGTTTCTCAATTCCCATTAAAGCCAGCTGTCCCACAGGAATGCACTAATCGTTAGTTTACTTTGCTTAGAGATACAGCATGGAAACAGGCTCTTCAGCGAGTCCACGCCGACCAGCGATCACCCCGCACACTAGTTCTATGTTATCCCACTTGCTCATCCACTCCCTACACACGAGGGGCAATTTACAGAGGCTAATTAATCTACATGCTGACAGATCTTTGGGATGTGGGAGGAAAGTGGGACACCCGGAGGAAACCCACGCGGTCATGGGAAGAACGTGCAACTCCATACAGACAGCACCCGTGGTCAGGATGGAACCTGGATAACTGGCGCTGTGAGGCAGCAACTCTACCCTTGCACCACTGTGCTGCAAAGTTAAAAACTTGTTTTTGGATTTTGTTTTAAATCCAATAAGAAACATCCCACATCAACATTTGTAATTATCTCCGTGACGAGGGAAGTACCTGGAATTGAATCAAAGCCACCTCCACACAGCAGGCTGGTGCTGGGATACCAGGAGCATCACGAACACAGCCCACCTGCCACTTTGCACTGATGCAGGCAGCAGAGGTGCCGCTCACTGCCTGCAGCAATCCACCCACACAATGCTTACAGGCATCTGAAAACATCAAGCACACACTCCAGCTGAAGGTGTGCTCCCACAGCAGGGAAACAGGCCCTTCGGCCCACATTCTCCATGCAGACCAGCTCGACATAATGGGCTAGTTCCGTTTGCCCTCATTTACAGTGCCCTCCATAATGTTTAGGACAAAGACCCATCATTTATTTATTTGCCTCTGTACTCCACAATTTTAGATTTGTAATAGGAAAAAATCACATGTGGTTAAAGTGCATTGTCAGATTTTAATAAAGGCCATTTTTATACATTTTGGTTTCACAATGTAGAAATTACAGCAGTGTTTATACATAGTCCTACTCTCCTAGCGGCCGACTACTTGTGCCCAATGTCTCCAGCCCCCTCCCGGTCCCGTGACCAACTAGCCTTTGTGCAGGTTCTCGCCCCCGCCGACTGATGAGCCCTCAACAGGCAACGCAGGAAGGTGAGGTGTACAAGATCATGAGGGGCATGGATAAAGTGAACTCTTATAATCTTTTTCACGACGGAGAAAATTCTAAACCTTAATGTGAGAGGGGACAGATTGAAGAGAGACGTCAGGGGAATCTTTTTTACTCAGAGAGTAGTCGTATCTAGAACGAGCTGCCTGAGGAGGCTGTAGAAGCAGATACAAGTACGGCTTTTCAAAGATATGTGGACACATATATGGATGGGTTTAGAGAGATACTTTTAGCTTTACTTTACTTTAGAGATACAGCACGGCAACAGGGCCTTCAGCCCACCGAGTGTGAGCCGACCAGCGATCACTCCGTACACTACCACTATCCTACATACTAGGGAACATTTTCCATTTTCTTTTACAAAAGCCAATTACAAGCCTGCATGTCTGCATGTTTGCAGATGCAAGTCTGCATGTCTGCCACCTACAAGCCTGCATGTCTTTGGAGTGTGGGAGGAAACCGGAGCACCGGGAGAAAACCCACGCGGTCATAGGGAGAACGTGCAAACTCCGTACAGACAGCACCCGTAGTCAGGATGGGACCTGGGTCTCCTATGCTGTTACACAGCAAATCTACTGCTGCGCCACCGTGCATCCTACCATGGGCCATAAGGGGTGGCACAGCGGTTGAGTTGCTGCCTTACAGTTCCAGAGACCCAGGTTGGATCCTGACCTCAAGTGCTGTCTGTACGGAGTTCGTACGTTCTCCCCGTGACCTGCGTGGGTTTTCTCTGGGATCTCTGGTTTCTTCCCACACTCCAAAGATGTTCGGGTTTGTAGGTTAATTGGCTTGGTTTAATTGTAAATTGTCCCTGGTGTGTAGAGGTTGGTAGTCGGCGCAGACTCAGTGGGCCGAAGGGCTTGTTTCTGCACTATATCTCGAAACTAAACTAAACTACAGTGCCCTCTCCCATAATGTTAGGGATAAAGACTCATCATTTATTTATTTGCCTCTGTACAATAAATGGACAAGGGGACCATGCATCTTTGGGTCCCACGTCTGTGGAGGGATGTATTAGCATGCAGGTGTGTCCAGAGGAGGTTTACAAGAATGATCCTGGGATTGACATATGATGAGTGTTTGACGGCACTGTGGTTTAGAAGGATGAGCGGGTGTTTTGGAGGATGAGGGGAGCCCTCATTGAAACTTACTGAATAGTGAAAGGCCTGGATAGAGTGGATGTGGAGAGGATGTTTCCACTAGTGGGAGAGTCTAGGTCCAGAGGCAATAGCCTCAGAATTAAAATGACATACCTTTAGAAAGAAGATGAGGAGGAATTTATTTCTCTGGGTGCTCCGGTTTCCTCCCGCATCTCAAAGACATGCAAGTTAGCAGGTTAAATGTCTTCTGTAAATTGTCCCCAGTATGAGTGATAGTCCTAGTTTATATGTGGATGAGAAAGTGGGATAACATGCATCTAGTGTACGGGGAGATCGCTGGTTGGCACGGACTAGGTGGGGCGAAGGGCGTTTTTCCGCACTGTATCTCTAAACTAAACTAAACTAAACACTGGTGTAGGAAGGAACTGCAGATGCTGGTTTATACTGAAGATAGACCTAAAGTGCTGGAGTAACTCAGCGGGTCAGGCAGCATCTCTGGAGAGAAGGAATGGGTGACACTTTGGGTTGAGACCCTTTTTCAGATTGAGAGTCAGGAGAGAGGGAGACACAGAGATAAGGAAGTGTAAGGTGTGATAATGAGACATCATGCAAAATGTAGAATAGATCATTGTTAGTTTTGAGAAGGTGACAACGAAGCACACAGAGCAAAACATGTAAGACTGGTTGGAGAACTAGGATGGGGGAGGGATGGAGAGAGAGGGAAAGACTTGAAATCAATATTCATAGCGCCAGGGTGTAAGTTACTCATGCAAAATATGAGGAGCTGTTCCTCCAATTTGCACTGGGCCTCACTCTGACAGTGGAGGAGGCCCAGGGCAGAAAGGTCAGTGTGGGAATGGGAGGGGGAGTTGAAGTGTTGAGCAACCGGGAGATCAGGTAGGTTTAGGCAGACTGAGCGGAGGTGTTCAGCGAAACGATGGTCTCGCCAAGATACAGACGCTGATACCTGGAACAGCGGATACAGTAGACGAGGTTGGAGGAGGTGCAAGTGAACTTCTGCCCCACCTGAAAAGACTGTCGGGGTCCTTGGACAGAGTCGAGGGGGGAGGTAAAGGGACAGGTGTTGCATCTCCTGCAGTTGCAGGGGAAGGTACCTGGGGAGGGGGTGGTTTGGGTGGGAAGGGACGAGTTCCGGAGGGAACGGTCTCTGCACAAAGCGCAAAGGGTTGGAGATGGGAAGATGTGGCGAGTAGTGGGATCCCGTTGGAGGTGGCGAAAATGTTGGAGGATTATGTGCTGTATGCGACGGCTGATGGGGTGAAAGGTGAGGACTGGGGGGACTGTCCCTGTTGCGACTGGGGGGGAGAGCGAGCAAGGGCGGAGCTGCGGGGTACGGAGGAGATCCTAATGAGGGCCTCATCTGTGGTGGGAGAGGGGAACCCCTGTTCCCTAAAGAATCCCTCCGATGTCCTGGTATGGAACACCTCATCTTGGACGCAGAAAATAAACACTGGCCCAGTTCTGGAACTCCCCACCCATCGGTGCGGTTCAGCTGGAGAGCTGCAGTGGCTGCAGGCACAACTCATCAGATCACCAACCTCGAGAGCTCGGTGGTGTCCGTGAGAGAATTAAAATCCCAACTTGCAGTTGCTGCATTTTACAGAAGCTGCTCAAATGAGGAAGGAACCGCTGGTCACTTGCAGGGTGAGCTGATACATCCTCTTACCTTCTTGATGTCATCTAAGTTGTTGACTTCTGGGGAGAGGCCACCGTGTACACACAGGAACTGCTGGTTCATGAGAGCAGCCAAAGGCAGGCAATCAAAAGCATCCATGCACGCATCGTATATTCGCTCCGAATATTTAATTTTACCTAGAGCAGAGAAGCAAAGGTTTAGACGGGAGATTTACGCCCAACTGCAAATGAAGTTAAACACCGCCAATTCCCCTGGGGCAATGTAATTCAGACTTGTCCGCATCTTTGGTCAATGGGAAGCCCAAGCTACACTGAACCGCCGGTCGGCGTTCCCCCAAGAGCCACGAGAAAGATCGTCAACAGGTCTCTGAAAAATTCCACGGCTCTGGCCTCAATGATGGAAGCCAAGCCCCCCGTGCTTTTATAACCAACACACCACCACTGGAGAGACACAGAGCTCTGGAGTAACTCAGCGGGTGAGGCAGCATCACTGGAGAACATGGATAGATGACAGGGTACACAAAAATGCTGGAGAAACTCAGCGGGTGCAGCAGCATCTATGGAGCGAAGGAGATAGGTAACGTTTCGGGCCAAAACCCTTCTTCAGACCAGCATCTGCAGTTCCTTCTTGAACACCATGGATAGATGACATCTCGGGTCAGGACACTTCTTCAGACCCGAAACGTCATGTATTACTTTTTCTCAACAGATGCTGCCTGACCCGCTGAGTTACTCCAGCACTCTGTGTCCATGTTCTCCACAGATGCTGCCTGACCCGCTGAGTTACTCCAGCACTCTGTGTCCATTTTGGGAATAAATATTTTTTGGGTGATGGAACCTTCGGCCCAACTCGTCCATACTGACCGAGATGCCCGCGTTTGGCCCATATCCCTCTCAACGTTATCTTTGTTTCTACATGGCTCGACTGCAGATTCATAGCTCAGTCTCCACACCATCAGCTCCACACAGAGGCAGTGGAGAAGGTGCAGAAAGAAACACGAGGCAGATACCGAGCCAAGAAGGACGAAACAGGATGAAAAGTGGCTGTGGCATTGCCTTAGAAGGGTATTTAAAATGTCAGGAGGGATAGACAAAAGGAGAGCAAAACCAAACGGCATAATAGATACAGCATGTTCCCCAACAATCTTCACCAACTTCTACAGATTCATGTGATAAGAGCAGAATTAAGTCTACTCCGCCATTCAAACATGGCTGATCTATCTTTCCCTCTCAATCCCATTCTCCTGCCTATTCCCCGTAACCCGACACCCATACTTATCAAGAATCTATCTGCCTCTGCCTTAATAATATCCAGAGAAGGCCACAACAACCTTGTGATGAGCCGTAAAGAGCATTTTATCAGGATGCATCACAGCATGGTTTGGGAACAGCTCCATCCAAGACCGCAAGAAATTGCAGAGAATTGTGGAACGCAGCCCAGACCAACCTCACTTCCATTGACTCCATTTGAACCTCACGCTGCCTCGGCAAGGCCAGCAGCATCATCAAGGACCAGTCCCACCCCGGTCACTCCCTCTTCTCCCCTCTCCCATCAGGTAAGAGGTACAGAAGTGTGAAAACGCACATCTCCAGATTACAGTTTCTTCCCAGCTGTTATCAGGCAACTATCACCAACTAGAGAGCGGTCCTGAACTACTATCTACCTCATTGGAGACTCTCGGACAATTTTTAATCAGACTTTGCCTTGCACTACATGTTGTATGTTGCCTTGCCTTGCCTTGCATTATGTTGCCTTGCACTACATGTCACAGTTTAAGGATAAGGGGGAAATCTTTTAGGACCAAGATGAGGAAAAATTTTTCACACAGACAGTGGTGAATCTCTGGAATTCTCTGCCACAGAAGGTAGTTGAGGCCAGTTCATTGGTTATATTTAAGAGGGAGTTAGATGTGGCCCTTGTGTCTAAAGGGATCAGGGAGTACGGAGAGAAGGCAGGTACAGGATACCGAGTTGGATGATCAGCCATGATCATATTGAATGGCGGTGCCGGATCGAAGGGCCGAATGGCCTACTCCTGCACCTATTTTCTATGTAATCTATGTAATCTATGTATCCATTATCTGTACACTGTGGACGGCTTGATTGTAATCATGTGTAGTCCTTTCTTTGACCAGATAGCACGCAAGAAAAGCTTTTCACTGTACCTCGTGGACAACATGCGGCAATAACCAACTAGAGAGCGGGCCTGATCCCATCTACATCATTGGAGACCCTTGCACTATCTTTAATCGGACATTATCTTGCACTGAACGTTATTCCCTTAATCCTGTATCTGTACACTGTGGGCGGCTTGATTGTACTCATGTATATTCTTTCTGCTGACTGGATAGCACGCAACAAAAAAGCTTGTCACTGTACCTCGGTGCAAGTGACGATAAACTAAACTAAATAAGTTAAACGAATGAACTAAAAGTACCCAGCTCTGCTTTATAAAGCTATCATATAGATTTACATATAGATTGGGTGAATCAAATTGGCAGGGGTGCTGAGGAAGAGGATTTCTTGGAATGTATGCGGGATAGTTATCTAAATCAACATGTAGAGGAACTAACGAGAGAGCAGGCTATTTTAGATTGGGTATTGAGTAATGAGGAAGGGTTAGTTAGCAGTCTTGTTGTACGTGCCCACTTGGGGAAGAGTAACCATAATATGGTTGAGTTCTTCATTAGGATGGAGAGTGACATTGTTAATTCAGAAACAATGGTTGTGAACTTATAGAAAGGTAACTTTGAGGGTATGAAACGTGAATTGGCCAAGATTGACTGGCAATTAATTCTAAAAGGGTTGACGGTGAATATGCAATGGAAGACATTTAAAGACTGCATGGATGAACTACAAAAATTGTTCATCCCAGTTTGGCAAAAGAATAAATCAGGGAAGGTAGTGCATCCGTGGATAACAAGGGAAATCAGGGATAGTATCAAAGCGAAGGATGATGCGTACAAATTAGCCAGAAAAAGCAGCATACCAGAGGACTGGGAGAAATTCAGAGACCAGCAGAGGAGGACAAAGGGCTTAATTAGGAAAGGAAAAATAGATTATGAAAGAAAACTGGCAGGGAACATAAAAACTGACTGCAAAAGTTTTTATGGATATGTGAAAAGAAAGAGATTAGTTAAAACAAATGTAGGTCCCTTGCAGTCAGAAACAGGTGAGTTGATAATGGGGAACAAGGATATGGCGGACCAATTGAATAACTACTTTGGTTCCGTCTTCACTAAGGAAGACATAAATAATCTGCCGGAAATAGCAGGGGACCGCGGGTCAAAGGAGTTGGAGGAATTGAGTGAAATCCAGGTTAGTCGGGAAGTGGTGTTGGGTAAATTGAATGGATTAAAGGCCGATAAATCCCCAGGGCCAGATAGGCTGCATCCCAGAGTACTTAAGGAAGTAGCTCCAGAAATAGTGGATGCATTAGTAATAATCTTTCAAAACTCTTTAGATTCTGGAGTAGTTCCCGAGGATTGGCGGGTAGCAAACGTAACCCCACTTTTTAAGAAGGTAGGGAGAGAGAAAACGGGGAATTACAGACCAGTTAGTCTAACATCGGTAGTGGGGAAACTGCTAGAGACAGTTATTAAAGATGGGATAGCAGCACATTTCGAAAGTGGTGAAATCATTGGACAAAGTCAGCATGGATTTACAAAAGGTAAATCATGTCTGACGAATCTTATAGAATTTTTCGAGGATGTAACTAGTAGCGTGGATAGAGGAGAACCAGTGGATGTGGTGTATCTAGACTTCCAGAAGGCTTTCGACAAGGTCCCACATAAGAGATTAGTATACAAACTTAAAGCACACGGCATTGGGGGTTCAGTATTGATGTGGATAGAGAACTGGCTGGCAAACAGGAAGCAAAGAGTAGGAGTAAACGGGTCCTTTTCACAATGGCGGGCAGTGACTAGTGGGGGTACCGCAAGGCTCAGTGCTGGGACCCCAGCTATTTACAATATATATTAATGATCTGGATGAGGGTAGTTGAGGCCATTTCATTGGCTATATTTAAGAGGGAGTTAGATGTGGCCCTTGTGGCTAAGGGGATCAGGGGGTATGGAGAGAAGGCAGGTACGGGATACTGAGTTGGATGATCAGCCATGATCATATTTAATGGCGGTGCAGGCTCGAAGGGCCGAATGGCCTACTCCTGCAGCTAATTTCTATGTTTCTATCATTACCACCCCCAGCTATGCCTTTGAGATGCCAACTACTCACTGGAATAAAAATGTCCTTCATGACATTTCTGGTTTTGTTGCCAATCTTCATGCTATCTCCCTTCGTGCTGGCCCCTTCTGCAAACAGGAACACTTATCAATTACCTTTCTATCCTTCAGAATTTGAAACAGCTTCATTAGATTGCTTCAAAATTGAGCTTTTGTATTTTCTCTACCCTTACAATTCCTAATTAGGAAGGACATTCTTGCTATTGAGGCGGTGCAGCGTAGGTTTACAAGGTTAATCTCCGGGATGGCGGGACCGTCATGTGAGGAAAGATTGGAAAACTTGGGCTTGTATTCACTGGAGTTTAGCAGGATGAGAGGGAATCTTGACGAAACGTATAAAATTATAAAAGGACTGGACAAGCTAGGTGCATGAAAAATATTCCCAGAACCAGGGTCCACAGTCTAAGAATAATGGGGAGGCCATTTAAAACTGAGATGAGAAAAAAAATATTTCACCCAGAATTTGTGGAATTCTCTGCCACAGAAGGCAGTGGAGGCCAATTCACTGGATGAATTTAAAAGAGATTTAGATAGAGCTCTAGGGGCTAGCGGAGTCAAGCGATATGGGGAGAAGGCAGGCACGGGGTACTGATTGTGGATGATCAGCCATGATCACAATGAATGGCGGTGCGGGCTCGAAGGGCTGAATGGCCTCCTCCTGCATCTATGTTAATTATATCAGGCTATCCAACCAGCTTCTGGACAGGAGAGCACACCCACCAAGCCTCCTTCTCCATCCTAGCTGCCTGCAACACTACTTTAAGGGGGACTATGTACCTGTACTCCTAGATCCCTCTGCTCTACAACACTCCCCAGAGCCCAGCCGCTCAGTCTTGTATTTAAATGCTGCAGTTGCCCTTACATGGTTTAACCAAGCATTTATATTCCTGTTATCTAATCTCCACCCTTGTACTCCAGTGCCATATATACAGTAGATTGGATGTGGAGAGAAGGCCTAGATAGTGGAAATGAAGAGGATGTTTCCACTAGTGGGGGAGTCCAGGACCAGAGGCCATGGCCTCAGAACAAAAGGATGGGAATGGAGAAGAGAAGGAATGTCTTTGGCCAGAGGGTGGTGAATCTGTGGCATTCATTGCCACAGACGGCCGTGGAGGGCGTCATTATTTATCTTTAAAGCGGAGATTGACGGGTACTTGATTAGTGGGGGTGTCAAAGATTATGGGGAGAAGGCAGGAGAATGGGGTTGAGAGGGAGAGATAGATCAGCCATGGCGGAGTAGACTTGATGGGCCGAATGGCCTAATTCTACTCCAAAGTCTTATGTCCTAATATGCAGGGCAGCAATTCATTCCCATGCCATGCACAGCATGTTTACGTCGCTCAGCCTCATTAGACTTGTATATCGTCAACAAAGCACTGTCAATTTTAGATCTAAAGGGAAGAGCCCTCACATTTGGTGCCACTAACATCCATCTGTCACTGTTTGGGGCATTTAATCAATCTATTCATCTCTGTTACACTGCTTGCATTTTTCCTGTTTGATTCTTCGTCCATTTGAGCATTTTTTCTCTCTCCCTGTTTAGAATTCAACTGGTTCAATTCCTGTTTTTAAAGAACGAGCAAGCCGTCGAATACATCAGTTTTCACTGTCCTTGGTAAATTGGCAAGTCACAAGCAAAACATTCAGTAATGACAGAGTACCACTGAATTCCCAGGCGTCTGTGCTAAGAACACGCACAGATTAATGACTTGGGTGTACACTTTGGCATGTCACACCGGGACAGGACTAACATGGTCAATGGTAAAGCCCTGGAGAGTACTGTCAGGTGGACAGGGTGGTGAATAGGCAATAGACAATAGGTGCAGGAGCAGGCCATTCGGCCCTTCGAGCCAGCACCGCCATTCAATGTGATCATGGCTGATCATCCCCAATCAGTACCCCGTTCCTGCCTTCGCCCCATATCCCCTGACTCCGCTATCTTTAAGAGCCCTATCTAGCTCTCTCTTGAAAGTATCCAGAGAACCGGCCTCCACCGCCCTCTGAGGCAGAGAATTCCACAGACTGACAACGCTCTGTGAGAAAAAGTGTTTCCTCGTCTCCGTTCTAAATGGTTTATCCCTTATTCTTAAACTGTGGCCCCTGGTTCTGGACTCCCTCAACATCGAGAACATGTTTCCTGCCTCTAGCGTGTCCAAACCCTTAATAATCTTAGATGTTTCAATAAGATCCCTCTCATCCTTCTAAACTCCAGAGTGTACAAGCCCAGCCGCTCCATTCTCTCAGCATATGACAGTTCCGCCATCCTGGAAATTAACCTTGTAGCTATACCTTCATTATGAAATGTATAGAGTATAAATGTTAGGACATCTTGTTGCAGCTGTACAAGTCGTCGGTGAGACCACACTTGAAGGACTGAGTGCAGTTCTGGTCACCCAGCCACACGACGGAGATGGGAAGGGGGCTGAAGAGATTCACCAGTCTGAAGAAGCGTCTGGACCCGAAACGTCACATATTCCTTTTCTCCAGAGCTGCTGCCTGACCCGCTGAGTTACTCCAGGTTTTTTGTGACTACCTTCACCAGGATGTTACATGGTTTTTTGAGCTTGAGTTACAGGGAGAGGTTAGATAGGCTGGGACTTTTTCCCTTGGAGTGTAGGAGGCTGTATTGAGCAGTACAAGATCAAGAATGGTGGAGTAGGCTTGATGGGCCGAATGGGCCGAGGATAAAGTGAACGCTCACAGTCTTTTTCCCAGGGTAGAGGACTCTAAAACTAGAGGGCGCAGGCTTAAGGTGAGAGGAGAGCTGCCAGAGGAAGCTTAGAAGTGGATACTAAAGACCGAACGCTGAATATTCTCTATTGCTTTCATGCATCCAGCCTTTTAATGTTTAGTTATTTACTCTTAATTTCCGATGAAATGTCAAAGGTTCACCACAACTTTGCATCAACTTTGATGAAAATGATCTTAATGCTTTGATTTATGGCGCAGCTGATTCTCCCGCCTTCTCCCCATAACCCCCGACACCCGCACTGATCAAGAATCTATCTCTGCCTTAAAAATATCCATTGACCTGACCTCCACAGCCGTCTGTGGCAAAGAATTCCACAGATTCACCACCCTCTAAATAAATTCCTCCTCATCTCCTTCCTAAAGGGACATCCTTTAATTCTTTAAGCTATGCCCTCTGGTCCTAGACTCTTCCATTAGTGGAAACATCCTCTCCACATCCACTCTATCCAAGCCTTTCACTATTGGTACGTTTTAATGAGGACCCCCCCCCCACCACCCCCTCCTCATCCTTCTAAACTCCAGCGAGTGCAGGCCCAGTACTGTCCAAAGCTCCCCCATGCCAAAGATATGTGGGTTTGTAGGTTAATTGCCCTATGTAAATTGCCCTTAGTGTGTAGGGAGTGCCTCCACCACCACTCCTGGTAACACGTTCCAGGAGCCCACCACTCACTCTGCAAAACAAAATGTGTCCCGTACATCTCCTTCAAACTTTACCCCTCTCATCTGAAAGCTATGCCTTTTAGTCTTTGATATTTCCACACTAGGGACAAAGGTTCTGACTGTCTACCCTATCTGTGCCTCAACCTCCGATATTGAGACATAAAGGTTTACTCCTTGGATTTTGACCAGGATGGAACCCGGGTCTCTGGCACTGTAAGACGGTGGCAACTCTACCGCTGTGGCGCTGTGCCATCACTGATAGCATGGGCAGCTGCGGCTTCTGCTGCTGAGATCGCCAGGAGTAACTCAGCTTTGACAATCTGCCTTCCTGGGCAGACTTTCGGCCACAATTCATCAGTAGAGTCAGTGCCAAGGTGATTCACCATTGCTGCCTGCTGCTGTTAGCGAACCTCTGGGGAATGCGCTGCAGAGATCGACACACATACTGTTTAAGGAAGCGGCTGCACACCAGTTTGTTTCATTGTCGGTATGGTGGTGCAGCGGTAGAGTTGCTGCCTCACAGCGAAGACGTGCAGGTTTGTAGGTTCATTGGCTTGAGTAAAACTGTAAATTGTCCCCAGTGTGTAGGATAGTGCGAGTGTACATGGTGATCGCTGGCCGGCACAGGCTCGGTGGGCCAAAGGGCCTGTTTCCGTGCTGTATCTCTACAGTCAGCCAGGCAGAGAGCAAGAGGCAGAGGCAGAGGCAGGCAGCAGGTGCTTCACGTACACGTCTGCAACAAAGTACGCTGCCAAGAGTTTCTGAGAACGTGACTTGGCAGCAGAACAGGTAGTTCACACCACAGGGCTCCCTGACAGCAGCTTGTATGTTCCAGGTCAAAGTCAGGCAGTATTGCTTCAGCGAAACATGGAGACAACGGAGAGTTCCCGCGCCATCGCATTCTTTCTGGTCCAAAATTGAGGAAATTCAGAGTGTCTCTGAGGATCCTCCAGTGCTTTTACTCAGCGGCTGTGGAAAGCATCTTGTCCAGAAATATCACGATTTGGTTTGGGAACTGCTCTGTCCAGGACAAGAAGGTTCTGCAGAGAGTAGTGCGTTCGGCCGAACGCACTATGGGAACTTCACTCGCCCCTCCTCAGGACCTATACATCAGAAGGTGCAACTCCAGAGCCAATAAGATCATGGGAGACCTCTTCCACCCCTGCAACGGACTGTTCCAGCAGCTACGGTCAAGCAAACGCCTCCGTTGCCATGCTGTGAGAACGGAGAGGTTGAAAAGGAGTTTCTTCCCAGAGGCCATTAGGACTGTAAACTCCTACCTCACCAGGGACTAACTTTACTGTACCATTCTACTGCTTTTTTTTTTAAATTGTTTTTTTTTCCTTTTTCCTTCCTCCCACAATATGTAATATGTAAAATAATATGTGATTTTGTTCCATTCTGTTTGTAGTTTGTTTGTTTGTTTGTTTTTTGCACAAAGTCCGAGAGCATTGCCACTTTTCATTTCACTGCACATCTCGTATGTGTGTGTGACAAATAAACTTGACTTGATTTGACGCAGTTTCCCAACTCTCAAAAGCTCTGAGCACAGGATAAACCTCTCGGACAGCAGACACACCTCCGATGCCCGAGGTAAAAAATGCTTCATGATTAGGGGTCATAGAGAGCGTCATTGTCGTACAGTGTATAGCCCAGCCCTTCAGCCCAACTTACCCACAGCGACCATCTACACTAGTCACACTGCCTGCGCTAGGTCCACACCCCTCTAAACCTGTCCTATCCCTGTACCTGTCCAAATGTTTCATAGAGTCAGTTCTTAAGCATTGCGATGGAACCTGTCTTAACTACCTCCTCCACAGCTTGTTCCATATACCCACTACCTTTTGTGTAAAAAGATACCCCCCTCCGGGGTCTATGACATTTCTCTCCCCTCACATAAAACCTAAGTCCTCTGGTTCTCGATTCTCCTGCTCTGGGTAAATGACGCTCTGCGTTTACCTGATCTATTCCGCTCATGATTTTGTACACCTCTAATAAGATCACACCCTCATCCTCCTGCGGTCCAAGGAATAGAGTCCCAGCCTGCTCAACCTCTCGCTATAGCTCAGGCCCTCGAGTCCTGGCAGCATCTTTGTAAATCTTCTCTGCGCCCTCTCCAGCTTGACAGCACTTGCAAGCAGGCAACGCTCCAGCTCCCCGTCCCAACACACTTCTTCCCCCTTTCATGGTCGTTCTCAGCGCCTGTTCTTTGCACTCACACCGACCACTTTGCCAGCTGCAGAGGCAGACAGATGTGCTGCTTACAGCTGGACAAACGGCAGCAGAGGTGAACACAAGTGCGGCGGCAACAGTGGCTTTTGATTGCAAATCACACAAGGAATGGAAGATCAGAGAGCTTCTGTGGGAAATCAGCCATACACCACCAGTTGGTGCAAGCTGTCATTTTCCCATTGCCTGCACGGCACAACATGTGAATGTCACAAGCTCTTGAAGTTAATTGGAATAGAAAGGCAATGCAGGACGTGGTGCCTATGGTGGCTCTGCGATCCTCGCTCAACTGCACACCATTGTTATCCCCCACAATGTAACACACCTGAAGCTCCAACAGGAAGCACCACGGCCTGCAGGGGGAGCAGCTGAGTCGGCACTTGCTCGTAGCACCCGGGGGCCCGGCCTGTAGGGGGAGTCACCGAGCCGGCCCCTGCTTGTAGCACACGGTGGGGGGGCCCGGCCTGTAGGGGGAGTCACCGAGCCGGCCCCTGCTTGTAGCACACGGTGGGGGGGGGGGCCGGCCTGTAGGGGGAGTCCCCGAGCCGGCCTCTGCTTGTAGCACACGGTGGGGGGGCCCGGCCTGTAGGGGGAGCCGCCAAGTCGGCCTCTGCTCATCCCCTGAAGACCAGAGACCGAGAGGATGGAGCCGGTGATGACAGACGTGACGGGCGAGGAACGAGGCCGGTGGGAGAGGAGAGGAAACCAGGGTCTAGCCTAACGCACCCTCCAGGTCGGCTGTGGGAGGAACCCCGGGGAACAAAAGTGGACGGGTGAGGAGAGGGACGTGGGTTCACTGGACGATCCACACGTCCAAGGAAGGCGACGGCTGGAGGCCCTGCAGCAGCCTGGGGCTCGCCTGGAACGGGCACCGCTCATAACAACTAGAGCACGGACTGGACTTGGAAAATGGTGCCAAAACATGGCGTCTCTTGCATGCGGGATCCGTGGACTATTTCTGTACACTTGCTAATCGGGAATGTGCTTGGGTACAGCAATACTCTACTGGACTGTAGGTACGAACATTATTTCACTGTGCCTTTACACTTTGCACATGACAATAAAGCACCATTTTATCATTGAAAGAATGATTTGCCAATTGTTTTTAATCTGCCTCCATCCCCATGGGCTAATAATCCTCTCTGCACTGGAAACACACTTCCTCATTTATTCCATCAAAATCATTAATAATGTTGAACACCACCAAATCTCTGCTAATTCCTAATTCAGGAGGGTAAAGCAGGGGATCCACAACCCGTGTTCATCGAGGGGACGGTGGTGAAGAGGGTCAGCAGCGTAAGGTTCAACTCTGAAGATCTGTCCGAGACCCAGCACATCATTGCAATCTCAAAGGAAGATCACCAACATCTCTACTTCCTAAGAATTCTAAAGAGAGTTGGTTTTTCATACCGGTGGTATGGTAGAGAACACTGACTGGTTGCACCACGGCCTGGTTCAGTAACTCAAATACCTGGCAAAGAAGGAGGCTAGAGAACGGTGGACACTGCCTGGTCCATCACGGGTACTGACCTCCCCACCATCAAAGCGATCTACAGCAGTCACTGCCTCAGAAAGTCAGCCAGCATCATCAGAGACCCACACCACCCTGGCCACGCTCTCATCTCACTGCTACCATCGTGAAGGTACAGGAGCCTGAAAACTGTGACTTCCAGGTTCAAGAACAGCTTCTTCCCAACAACCATCAGGCTCTTGAGCACAGCCCAACACTAACCTCAGCAACTGTGATCTTCTATGGACTGTGTCTGTGGTTGCACTATCGACTTCAGTGTTGCACTATTATGGTTATTTAATATTAGTTATTAATTGATTGTATGTTTGATTGATACGCATTATCTGTGCGTTGTTATGTTTACAGGCTTGTTACTTGCAGCAAGAAAGGATTTCATTATTCCGTTGTTGGTACACATGACAATTAAACACTTGTGACTCTTGAAATCGCCCCTGAACCTTGTCTGGCCCAACTTCAAAAGTCAAGGGTCAAGAATGAGTTGACGAATCAGGGGCGGCGCGGAGGCCTAGCAGAGAAGCTGCTCCCTCACAGCGTCAGAGACCCAGGTTCCATCCTCACCTCGGGTGTTGTCTGTGTGGAGTTGGTACGTTCTGCGTCCGGATGCTCCGGTTTCTTCCCACATCTCAAAGACGTACAGGTTTGTTGGTTAGTAAATTGGCTTCTGTAAATTGCGCCTTGTGTGTAGGGAGTGGATGAGAAAGTGGGATAATATAGAACTAGTGTGAATGGGTGACTAATGGTCGGCAAGGACTCAGTGGGCCGAAGGGCCTGTTTCCATGTTGTCTCCATGGCATCTCTAAACTCTATATGTTTAATTGTCATATGTACCAAAAGCAGAACAATGAAACTCTTATCTGCAGCATCATCATAACAGGCCTGTAAACACAGTACACATAGAGAATATGTAGTCATACATCATAGACACAGGCCCTTCAGCCCAACTTGCCCACACCGACCAACATGTCTCAGCTACACTAGTCCCACCTGCCCACGTTTGGTCCATATCCCTCCAAACCTGTCCTATCCATGTACCTGTCGAACTGTTTCTTAAAAGTTGGGATAGTCCCTGCCTTAACTACCTCCTTCGGCAGCTTGTTCCATACACCCACCACCCTTACTGTGAAAAAGTTACCCCTCAGATTCCTGTTACATCTTTTCCCCTTCAACTTACTGAAAAATAAATAAATAAATAAACAAATAAATAACACATCATGAAATCTGACATTGCTATCACGACTCTGGTGTTAAAGCCACCTCAAGCAGGCCCAGAACATGACACTGGTCTAATCAATAACATGAAGGTTTACCTTGCGACACTGCCCATTAGTGGTGGGTCAGTGCAGCAGCATCAAGGTAACACACACACACACACACACACAGAACAATCCATACTCACATTCCTGCTTAAAGGTGAAATACTCCGTCAAATGCCGACACTCGTGATTCCCGCGAAGGAGAAACAATGTTTTTGGATACAGGATTTTCAAGGCCCAGAGGTATAACACACACTGAAAGACAAACAGAGCCTCCAAGTCACAAACAAGGTCACCAGTGTAATGTGTACGCAAATGAGCTGAGACAGTGTGGCTTGGCAGAGAAAGCTGAATAACTCTTTACCTAGTGGGACACCTGTCAGGAATAATTATGAACGGCGCGTGGAGACACTGGCTCCAGCATTAATGGAGACAAATGAATAAATCCACCATCCATCTCAGACAGCGAACACACTCCTGTAAACCACAACCAGAGAGCAGTGCTGAACTACTATCTACCTCGTTGGTGACCCTCGGACTATCCTTGATCGGACTTCATTAGCTTTACTTTGCACTAAACGTTATTCCCCTTATCATGTACACTGTAAACGCCTCAATTTCAATCATGTCTTTCTGCATTTCTGTAACATGCAGGTACAGCAGGCAGTGAAGAAAGCAAATGGCATGTTGGCCTTTTATAACAAGAGAGTTGAGTATCGGAGCAAAGAGGTCCTTTTGCAGTTGTAGAGGGCCCTAGTGAGACCACACCTGGAGTTTTGGTCCCCTAATTTGAGGAAGGGCATCCTTGCTATTGAGGGAGTGCAGCGTAGGTTTACAAGGTTAATTCCCGGGATGACGGGACTGTCAGATGCTGAGGGAATGGAGCGGCTGGGCTTGTCAAGTCTGGAGTTTAGAAGGATGAGAAGGGATCTTATTGAAACATATAAGATTGATAAGTGTTTGGACACGCTAGAGGCAGGAAACACTTTCCCGATGTTGGGGGAGTCCAGGACCAGGGGCCACAGTTTAAGAATAAGGGGTAAGCCATTTAGAACGGAGATGAGGAAACACTTTTTCACACAGAGAGTTGTGAGTGTGGAATTCTCTGCCTGAGAGGGCGGTGGAGGCCGGTTCTCTGCATACTTTCAAGAGAGAGCTAGATAGGGCTCTTAAAGATTGTGGAGTCAGGGGATATGGGGAGAAGGCAGGAACGGGGTACTGATTGGGAATGATCAGCCATGATCATTTTGAATGGCGGTGCTGGCTCGAAGGGCCGAATGGCTTACTCCTGCACCTATTGTCTATTGTCTACTGCTGGCTGGATAGCACGCAACAAAAGCTTTACACTGTACCTCGGTACACATGACAATAAACTAAACTGAACTGCAATTGTTTTCATGCATCTAACTTGCATTTTGTGACCATCTTCCATTTAATTAGATGGGGAAAATAGAGTCATCGAGCAATGTAGCACGGAAACAGGCCACATCGGCCCTCTTGTCCATTTACTTTAGTTTAGTTTATTGTCACGTGTGCTGAGGTACAGTGAAAAGCTTTTGTTGCGTGCTATCCAGTCAACGGAAAGACTGTACATGATTACAATCAAGTCGCCCACAGTGTACAGATACAGGATAAAGGGAATAACATTTAGTGCAAGGTAAAGTCCAGTAAAGTACAATTAAAGATAGTCCTAGGCTCTCCAGTGCAGCAAATGGGAGGTCAGGACCGCTCTCTAGTTGGTGATAGGATGATTCAGTTGCCCGATAACAGCTGGGAAGAAACTGTCTGAACTGTCTTGCCTGATGGGAGAGGGGAGGGAAAGTTCGGGGTGGGGGGGAGAGTGCCTGTGTCAACCAAGTTAACCTATTGGACTAGTTCCATTTATCTGCATTTGGCCCATGGCTCTCTAAGCCCCTCCTAACCATATATCTACACAAATGTCTTTTAAAAAGTCATAACTGTATCCGCCGCTATAGCTTCCTCTGGCAGCTCGTTCCAGATACGGACTACCCTCTGAGTAAAAAAAACTGTGGTGGTCCCTGTTAAAGCTCACCTTAAGCCTGTGCCCTCTCATTTGTGAATTCTCTATCCTGGGAAGAATATTGTCAATCACATAGAAAATAAAGTTTCCATGAGGACTACTTACATAAACAAAAGCTTTGCACTGTATCTTGGCACACGTGACAATATAGGTACAGACGTACCACCATATTCAGGGTCGTGGATTTTTCTTCCCAGCTGTTATCAGGCAACTGAACCATCCTACCACAAGCAAGGAGCGATCCTGAACTACTCTCTACCTCTTTGTGGACCAATCTTGATCGGATTTTGCTGGCTCTACCTTGCACGAAACGTTAATCCCTTATCATGGATCTGTAAATGGCTCGTTTGTGATCATGTATTGGCTTTCTGTTGACTGGATAGCACACACCAAAAGCTTTACACTACCTCGGTACACGTGACAATAAACTAAACTGAACTGAACTAATAAACTAAATTAAACTAAGCTAGTACCAGACAAAATAATGAAGCATTTAAACATTTTACGTTCCACAAAAACATCTTTGGCTGGTACTGGCCCTATCCTTCAATATTTTAATCCAGTGGAAAGTATACCTGATGAACTCAGTAAGGCCCAGGGATAGAGGCACAAATTAATGAACGACCAGAGTAATGCCTCACTGATCACAAGCATTAATTCACAGCTTCAAAGCCAGCTCCGTTTCTGAAAGGCATCATTTTAGTTGCCAAGGGCAACAAAGTCTTCCAACATTAAACAGCGGATTAACCCGCCAACATTCGGCCAGCAGTCAGAGGGATCAATCTTAACAATGAACCCACATCGATGACATTCCTATGTTCTATGTCTCCCCCCAACTCAACCATTCGATCAACAACTAGAAGATGGTCCTGACCTCCCGTCTACTTCATTGGAGACCCTCGGACTATCTCTAATTGAACTTTACTGGACTTTTGCACTAAACGTTATTCCCTTCATCCTGTATCTGTACACTGTGGACGGCTTGAATGTAATCATATACAGTCTTTCCACTGACTGGATAGTGCTAGACAAATGTAAAAAAGCTTTTCTCAGCACCTCGGTACACGTGACAATAAACTAAACTAAACTACTACAATCCGTCTGAAGAAGGGTCTCAACCCGAAACATCACCTATCCATGTATTGCAGAGATGCTGCCTGACCCGCTGAGTGGAATGAGTTCATGGATCTGCAGGGACTAAGCTCCTTTCCTACCTCACCAGCTGACCACAATCGCATCTTAGCTCATGTTCATAACACATAGGATCAGAATTCGTCCCATCAAGTCTACTCCACCATTCAATCTTGGCGGATCTACTTTTCCCTCTCAGAGCTAGGATATAGGATGCAAGTTACATCAGTAGATACAATTGGCATGTAAGAAAGGCAATGCTACGGTGGTCATGGGGGATTTCAATGTGCAGATGGACTGGGAAAGGCAGCAGAATGGGGTTAGGAGGGAGAGATAGATCAGCCATGATTGAATGGTAGAGTAGACTTGATGGGCAAATGGCTTAATTCTGCTCCTATCAATTATGACGTTATGATCCCCATTCTCCTGCCTTCCCCCATAACCTCTGACACCCGTACTAATCAAGAACCTGCCAATCGCCACCTTAAAAATACACATAGACTTGGCCTCCACAGCCACCAGTGGCAACGAATTCCACAAATTCGCCACCCTCTGGCTAAAGAAATCCCTCTCCATCTCCATTGTAAAGGTGTGACCTTTATCTCATCTGCAGTGTACTCACTTCAATGCTGAAGTAGCCTCTGTCCACGTAGTCGCCCAGGAAGAGGTAGCGAGTAGATGCTGGAGATCCACCAACCTCAAACAGCTTCATCAAATCGAAGAACTGCCCATGGATATCGCCACAAACTGGAAGAGATCAATAGAAAGGTTAAGACCTGATAAAAGATTAAAAGTTACGACATCAGTCTGAAGAAGGGTCTCGACACCCAGGCGACACCCCGGCAACCATGTGGCGACAGCCTAGTCACCGGCAGTCACCTAAAAAATAGCCTAAGTTGATGAATGTATGAATAGAAACTCAGAGTCAAACAATTTAACATCATATTTGTATAACACCCTTCTAAATATAGATATTCCATCGTCAGACGCAATTAGAAGAGACTGGGTAGAGGAACTAGGCCTAAAAATTCTAAAGGACAGATGGGAAGAAAATCTTTTATATATACACAATTGTTCGATTAATGTTAGACACACTTTAATCTAATTTAAAACACTGCACAGACTCTACTATTCAAAGACTAAACTGAATAAGATCTTTTCAAATGTATCTCCTATTTGTGACAAATGTCTCCTTCAAGAAGCAACTATAACACATTCCTTCGCCTCTTGCATAAAGCTACATAACTTTTGGAAAGGAATTTTTGAAATGTTCTCAAAAACATTAAAAACAAAACTGGACCCCCACACGGAACTGATTATTTTCGGAACATCAGAAGCCTGCCCTGAGCTATCAATATTTCAAAGACCTTTCCTTAATTATGGCCTGATAACAGCGAAAAATCTCATACTTAAATTCTGGAAAAATACATCTGCCCTTACTCTTAAAATGTGGATTACAAACATGTCTGAGACGCAACATCTTGAAAATATGAGACCTGTCTTAGCAGAAAAATCAGAGCAATTTTCGAAGACATGGACTCCATTCATTGATACATTACAAGGATAGTATGGTGCAACACAGTTTTGGAATTAAATCGAATTATGGGTTGGGTGATGGGTGGGGAGAGAAATGAAGTAGGTACATCATCACTTTTTGTTTTTCTTTCTGTTTTTGTCTTTTTATTTCTCTACGTTTTCCCTTTCTCTCTCTCTCTCTTGCTTTTTCTCTCTTCTTCTTTCTCATCTTTAGCTAAAAACTAAAATTGAAGCTGTACAATAAATGTATCATGTACACTGCTTCTAATAAAAATAAATTAAAAAAATTTAAAAAATAGTCTAAGTGGGACTATGTGGCAAGTAAAATACTATTGATTCAACGCACTTCACTGGCATTAAAGAACTTTTGCCTGCTAGAAGATGACTTCCTTTTAAAAGTCTGATTTGTTGCATCATCAGTGCTAATCGCTGAGCGTGCATCTTAAAGAAACCCAACAGTAGTACAGAGCATATCAAGAAGCCACGTATGGCAAAGCTCCCACCCGCTGCCAAGACTGGCTGCTAATTATGGAGATGCCAAGGAAGCACATTATTTTCTTTTCAAGGGGTGTCGGGAGGGATCAGTGAAGGGACTGAATGTAAAGGCAACGCCTTGTGCATCTATGAAGCAGCATCCCCAAGCCGTGCCCTCGCGTGACGGGGCTACAGCAATTAGTTTAGAGATACAGAAATACAGTGTGGCAACAGGCCCTTCAGCCCACCACGTCCATGCCGACCAGTGACCCCTGCATATTAACATTATTTGACACACACTAGGGACAATTTACATTTATACTATATCGATTAACCTAGAAACCTGTACGTCTTTGGAGTGTGGGAGGAAACCAGATATCTCGGCGAAAACCCACGCGGTCATGGGGAGAACGTACAAACTCCGTACAGACAGCAACGCTAGTCGGGATGAAACCCGGGTCTCAGGCGCTGTAAGGCAGCAACTCTACCGCTGCGCCACCATGCCGCCCTCTAGAACAATAGGAGGCAGGGGCTCACAGTAGCCCACTCACCGGGTTGGATAGACACAAAATGCTGGAGTAACTCAGCGGGACAGGCACCATCTCTGGACAGAAGGAATGGGTGACCTTTCGGGTCGAAACCCTGTAAACGATACGATATGATAGTTTATTTATCCCAGGAGGGAAAGTGATTTGCCAACACTCATAAAGCACAAGATACATGAAACATGAAATCAAAATGATGAATGGAAAGGATTGGGCATGTGCAAAGATTGGGTGGCGGGGGAGTCAGTCTACCCCAAGACAGAAGGGGGAGGAGTTGTACAGTTTGACAGCCACAGGGAAGAAGGGTCTCCTGTGGCGTTCTGCACTGCATCTTGGCGGAACTAGTCTGAAGGTGCTCCTCAGGTTGACCAGTGTGTGCTGTATTGTCCAGGATGCTCCGCAGTTTGAGGAGCATCCTCCTCTCCAAGACCATCTCCAATGAATCCAATTCCACCCCCAGGATGGAGCCGGCCTTCCTGTTGAGTTCGTTGATCCTATTGGAATCCGCGGCCTACACCTCTGTAACCAGCTTCCCTCCCCTCACTGATGCAGCCCACAAGTGCAAAGTAATCTGAAAACTTCTGCAGGTGGCAGGAGACGGAGTTATATCTGAAGTCCTAGGTGTAGATGCTGAGCAGGAAGGGAGAGAAGACTGTCCCCTGTGGGGCCACTATGTTGCTGTCCACCATGTCCGAGACACAGTTCTGTAGCCTGGCATATTGTAGTCGTCCAGTCAGGTAGTTGGTGATCCAGGACAGCAATGGAGCATCCACCCGCATCTTTGTCAGTTTGCTCCCTAGCAGTGCAGGAAAGTGTTAAAAACACTGGAGAAGTCAAAACACACGACTCTCACAATGCTTCCCGGCTTATCCAGGCGAGCATAGGAACGATGGAGCAAGTGGATGAGGTATGAAGTGTAAGGTGTAAAAACAAGGCATCAATGGGATGTAGATCAAGAAAATGTAGTATAGGTCATTGTTAGCTAGGGGAACGTGACAGATAAAAATGTAATAGAAACATAGAAAATAGGTGCAGGAGTAGGCCATTCGGCCCTTCGAGCCTGCACCGCAATTCAATATGATCATGGCTGATCATCCAACTCAGTATCCTGTACCTGCCTTCTCTCCATACCCCCTGATACCTTTAGCACAAGGGCCACATCTAACTCCCTCTTAAATATATCCAATGAACTGGCCTCAACTACCTTCTGTGGCAGAGAATTCCACAGATTCACCACCCTCTGTGTGAAAAATGTTTTTCTCATCTCGGTCCTAATAAGACTTCCCCCTTATCCTTAAACTGTGACCCCTTGTCCTGGACTTCCCCAACATCGGGAACAATCTTCCTGCATCTGGCCTGTCCAACCCCTTAAGAATTTTGTAAGTTTCTATAAGATCCCCCCCTCAATCTTCTAAATTCTAGCGAGTACAAGCCAAGTCTATCCAGTTTTTCTTCATATGAAAGTCCTGACATCCCAGGAATCAGTCTGGTGAACCTTCTCTGTACTCCCTCCATGGCAAGAATGTCTTTTCTCAGATTAGGAGACCATAACTGTACGCAATACTCCAGGTGTGGTCTCACCAAGACCCTGTACAACTACAGACCCTGTACAACTGATGGGGGAGGGATGGAGAGAAATGGAAACCCAGGGTTACTAGATCTTCATATCGCTGGGGTATAAGCTGCACAAGCCAAATATGAGGTGCTGTTCCTCCAGTTTGCACGCGGCCTCACTGACAATGGAGGAGGCCCAGGACAAAAATGTTTAAGAAAGAACTGCAGTCGCTGGAAAAATCGAAGGAAGACAACAATTGTTGGATGCAATCTATGGAGCGAAGGAATAGGTGACGTTTCGGGTGGAGACCCGTCTGAAGAAGGGTTTCGACCCCAAACATCATCTATTCCTTCGTTCCATAGATGCTGCCTCACCCGCTGAGTTTCTCCAGCATTTCTGTCTACCCAGGACAGAAAGGTCAGTGTGGGAATGGGAGTGGGCGTTTATCAATGGGGAGATCAGGTAGGTTCAGATGTTGATTTTCAAACACGCTGTCCCTCAGACGGCCAAAGGGTTTGCTGAGAACTGACGGAGTGGCACAGCGGCACAGTTGCAGCTGGATGCAGCACAGAGCGCTCTTGCCTCTGCTGCACGCTGACCATGCTGCATGTCAGCTGCACCCCTGCAGGAAGCTGATAGAAGGGGAGGTGCCGCGTTTTGCCAAGACTGAGATGTATTGTGAGCGGGGCAGCCATGCCTCCCACCTGCCTGCACTGAGATCAGGTCTGTTGAGGGCCTGTGGGTTGACATCACGAAGCACGGATCTGACAGATGGACCGAGTTGGATGCAATCACAGGAGCAGTGATACTCCACCTGACACAATAAACTACAGCAGAGTTTCACATAGATGGCCGTACCCTGCCCTTTCCCCACCACCGTTTCACAAACTAAGTGAGATTGCCTTTATTGGTGGCCTGCTGTGCAATGTCTTGGGACAGGCATTCACAATGAAGCTGCCGTATGAACACAAGCTGTTGCCATGACCAGCATGTGTGCAAGTCACCAATGCGTGGAAGGAGATCAAAACTCTCTGAAGCGAGGGCGTAATCATTCCCGACAGAGGGATCCAACCCGTCTGTCCGTTCTCTCCACAGATTAAGTTTAGTTTTGTTTAAGTTTACAGATACAGCGTGGATAGGGGCGCTTTGGCCTGCCAAGTCCGCGCCGACCATCGATCACCCGTGCACTAATTCTATCCTATACACCAGAGGTGGGCAACCTTATGCTGCATGGGGGCCAGAACGCATGTCTGTGAGCGGATGGCGGGCCACATCTATCACGTGTACACATGCATCCCACCCCGGATGGCAGGCATCAAATCACGTGTTCACATAGATCCCGCCCCTTCGAGAACGCCGCCCGGAGCACTGGCCCCTAGTTATGGGCGCTCACGAACATGGCGCACCTACAGACCATTGCTCTGTCCTGAAGGCGCTGGCTCAAATATCACACTCACTCGCCCCCGGCCTATTAACCCCGATCCCGACAGTGAAGCCCAGACACAGAAGGTGCGCGGCCGGGCCGGCGGCTTTGTGCTTGGCGTTCGGTGCTGCTCGCCATTCCTCGTCGTTCGGCAGTTCCGCCATTGCGCCGCCAGGGCAGGCTTCTTTTCGTCATCGTGCCTGGGCGCCACGGCCTTGGGCCCGGGAGATGACGGAAGTCTGCGGGCCGGATGATTACGGGGAAAAAAAATCCGCTGCGGGCCGGATGATTTCGGATTATGGGCCGCATTTGGCCCGGGTGCCGTAGATTGCCGACCCCTGCTACACACCATGGACAATTTACAGAAGCCAATTAACCTACAAACCTGCACGTCTTTGGAGTGTGGGAGGAAACCGAAGCACCCAGAGAAAACTCACGCGGTCATGGGGAGAACGTGCAAACTCCGTACAGACAGCACCCGTAGTCAGGATGGAACCTGGGTCTCTGGCGCTGTGAGGCAGCAACTCTACCACTGCGCCACTGGGCTGCCCACTGAGTTCTTCCAGCAGTTTGTGTTTTACTTTCAATTTCACTATCCGAAGACTCTTGCGTATGTATCCAAGCAGTAAATCCTGATAATGTTAAACATTCGTGGCACAGAATCACGAGTCTAAACAAAAGCTAACATTGAATAATTAACCAAAAATCTTTTTAAAAAAAACAAACCAATGATCTGAGCTGACATTTTGCAATATTCTCTATTGCACCACATTAGTAGCTCGAACAGCACTTGTCCTCAATGTGGCTATATTCTAAAAATTATCTTAACACAATCATAATCTCAAAATTCCCCCAAGTAGAAATGTGACATTTTTGTGAAACATAAAATATGAGAGTGAACTGCTCAGAGGTTAAAGAACATTAAATCGAGTCAGTGCCATAGGATGTTTAGCCCATCAAACCTGTGCCAGCGAGTGCCTCATCTCCCATCTTTTTCTTTAGACTTTACTGATTACAACATGGAAACAAGCCCAAACAGTCGTTCCACATGAGGCAGAGGTTCACCTGCATCTCCTCCAACCTCATCTCGTGTATCCGCTGTTTCGGGTGTCAACTTCTCCACATCGGCGAGACCAAGCGCAGGCTCGGCGATTGTTTTACTGAACACCTCCGCACAATCCACCTTAACCTACCTGATCTACGGGTGGCTCAGCACTTTAACTCCCCCTCCCATCCCAATCTGACCTTTCTGCCCTGGGCCTCCTCCATTGTCAGAGTGAGGCCCAGCGCAAATTGGAGGAACGGCACCTCATATTTTGCTTGGGTAGTTTACACCCCAGCGGTATGAACATTGACTTCTCTAACTTCAAGTAGCCCTTGCTTTCCCTCTCTCTCCATCCCCTCCCCCTTCCCAGTTCTCCCACTGTCTCCAACTACATTTTATCTCTGTCCCGCCCACTCCCCTGACATCAGTCTGAAGAAGGGTCTTGACCCGAAATGTCTCCCATTCCTTCTCTCCAGAGATGCTGCCTGTTCCGCTGAGTTACTCCAGCATTTTGTGTCTACCTTCGATTTAAACCAGCATCTGCAGTTCTTTCTTACACATGGAAACAGGCCCTTCATCCCACCGAGTCAGCGCCGGCCAGCGATCCCCGCACACTAACGCTCTCATCCAAACAATAGGGCCAATTTACAATTATATCAAGTCAATTAACCTACAAATCTGTACGTCTTTGGAATGCGGGAGGAAAGCGGAGCACCTGGAGAAAACCCACGCAGGTCATACGGAGAACGTACAAACTCCGTACGGACAGCACTTGTGGTCAGGATCAAACCCATGTCTCTAGCGCTCTAGCTCCACCGCTGCACCACTGAGCCGCTCCTGTTCCTCACAAAATCATTCTCCTTGCAGGATCACTCAAAATCCCTATAGAAAACTTCCAATGAATACGTTCCTGACCCCCTTTCATGCATTAGGTTTCAGAACACAACTCGCTGAAAAGAAAAATTCTCAACTGTGTCTGAAGTACAATCCCAACTTGAAGCATCATCTGCCCAGTCCTTCCTCTGATGCTGCCTGACCCACTGAGTTCCTCCAGCACTTTGCCTTTTGTTCAAGATTCCAGCATCTGCAGTTCCTGGTGCCTTTTCTGTGCTCACCCTCCCCAGGTCTTTCTTCCCTTTCTTAGTGTTACACTTTAGATTTTACAGATACAGCATGGTAACAGGCCATTCGGCCCACTGAGTCCGTGCCGACCGGCGATCATCCCGTACACTAGCACAATCCTACACACATATTTACACCTTGCCAGAGCCAATTAACCTCCAAACGTGTACATCTTGTAGTATGGGGGGGAAACTGGAGCCCCCAGAGAAAACCCACGTGGTCACGGAGAGAACGTGCAAACTCCGTACAGACAGCACCAGTAGTCAGGATCTAACCCGGGTCTCTGGCGCTGTGAGGCAGCAACTCTACCGCTGCGCCACCGTGCCGCCACTATATTCCAAATGATTCACCTCCACGCCAAGCCAGACTCACAGCGAACTTCACTGCACCTGCTCTTCCATTCTCCCAGTCTGTGTCTCCATCACACTCGTTCCAACAATGATGCTCACTACTCTACTTATCTGACTCCAGACAGCCTTTTTGAATCCCATCACCACCCTGTCACTCTCCACTGTGATCCACTTTACCACAGGCGATCCCTTCCTTCTCTGTGCTACATCTAACTCTTCCCAGTTCCGAAAGATCTTTCTCTCCACAATGCAAGTAAACCTCTGTCTCACCTGAAAGAACTGTCAGGGTCCCTAGACAATAGACAATAGGTGCAGGAGTAAGCCATTCGGCCCTTTGAGCCAGCACCACCATTCAAAGTGATCATGGCTGATCATTCCCAATCAGTACCCCGTTCCTGCCTTCTCCCCATATCCCCTGACTTCGCTATCTTTAAGAGGTCTATCTCTATCTTGAAAGCATCCAGAGAATTGGCCTCCACTGCCTTCTGAGGCAGAGAATTCCACATATTCACAACTCTCTGGGTGAAAAACCCCTGAGAACGAACACAGACACAGACACACCTGACACACACCTGACACACACACACACACACACACACACACACACACACACACACACACACACACACACACACACACACACACACACACACACACACACACACACACCCCTGACACACACCCCAGGCACACACACATCCTGAAAAAACCTGACAAGAGTCGAGGGGGGAGATATATGGACAGGTGTTGCATCTTTTACAGTTTTAGGGGCAAGTACCTGGGGAGCGGGTGGTTTGGGTGGGAAAGGATGAGTTAACCAGGAGGCTGCGGAGAGAACAGACTCTGCGGAAGGTGGAAAGGGGTGGAGATGGGAAGATGTGACGAGTGGTGGGATTCCGTTGGAGGTGGCGAAAACTTCAGAGGATCATGTGCTGAATGCGACAGCCGATGGGGTGAAAGGTTAAACAGATTCTTGATTAGTGCGGGTGTCAGGGGTTATGGGGAGAAGGCAGGAGAATGGGGTTGAGAGGGAAAGATAGATCAGCCATGATAGAATGGTGAAGTAGACTCGATGGGCCGAATGGCCTAATTCTGCTCCTGTGACTTATTAACTTGTGACAAGACTATTTCCAGGGATCAGGTGTTGACTGTGAAGAGCATCTGCATTCAGTCTGTACACGAGGCCCTGACTACTGTTGACTGTAATTCTACACGCCTCTGCCATTCACTATAATCCTACGTTCGGTACTCTAGTATGCTGTACGTGTGTGTGGCGTGTGTGTACTCATGTACAGTATGAGTTGACTGGCTCGCACACAAAGCTTTTCACTGTATCACGGCACACATCAAGTCACAGAGCGTTGAAACAGGCACTTTGGCTCAACTTGCCCATGCTGACCAACATGCCAAATCTATACTAATCCCACCTGCCTGCCTCAACTACCTCCTCCGGCAGCTCGATCCACCCACCCACCATCCTCAGTGTAAAATGTTTACCTCACAGATTCCTATTAATCCCCCCCCCCCCCCCCCCCCCCCCCTCACCTTAAGCCAATGTCCTCAGGGTCATGATTCCCCTACTCTGGGAGAGACTCTGTGCGTGTACTGGATCTATTCCTCTCGTGATTGTGTACACCTCTATAAGATCACCCCTCATCCTCCTGCAAGTCCCAGCCTGCTCAACCTCTCCCTGTAGCTCAAACCCTCGACTCCTGGCAACACCCTCGTATACCTTTTCAACTCTTTCAAGCTTAAAATGTGACAATATTGTGATTGTGGATTGTCGGCCATGATCACATACAATGGTGGTGCTGGCCCGAAGGGCCGAATGGCCTACTCCTGCACCTATTGTCTATTTGTCATACGTGGCAATAATAAACCAATACCATTGGTCTGTGACCTCATGCACGTTTACAACGAGGCCCAATGCAAGCTTGACTCCCCGTCTTCTGGCTGTGTCAGATGAAGAGTCTTGACCCAAAACACCACCTATCCACGTTCTCCAGAGATGCTGCCTGACCCGCTGAGTTACTCCAGCACTCTGTGTCCATGTTCTCCAGAGATGCTGCCTGACTCGCTGAGTTACTCCAGCACTCTGTGTCTTTTTAAGAAATACGCACACCTTTATTTGGACGTGAACAAGCAACTCGTTGTGACTCCAAATCAATGTTGCTTTAATTCGCCTTGAAGCGTGGATTTGTGACGAGCTTGATGCAACTTCACACACATTCTCAAGTGTAGGAGATGAAAAGTGTGATACGTCTCGGCAGGCAAGGGGCAATGTGGACCAGGAGAGCTGATGCAACATTCAACCACATCACAGAAATGAGCCCGTCTGATGTATCAATGAAGAGACAGGGACAAAGCTTGGAAGTCAATGAGATGAGCAATTCCCTTCATGTAACTGATGCACAAGCACATTCACATCACACAGGTACAAAGATCAATACTGGCCTTCAATTTCATCACTGCCCTCAATAATCTCTCTCTCACACACATATGCACACCACACGCCATGTAAACAGAATAGTACAATCTATGTTTTAACTATCTCCGCAATATGTCCAATATCTCAGTTGCAGGAAATCAACTTTGGAGATGCCAAAAAGCTGAAATGCAAACAAAGCACTTGTTTTCTCTTTCACTCAAGAGTCAAGTCTAGAGTTTATTGTCCTTTACACCCGGAATGGAACAATGAAATTCTTGCAGCAACTTTGCATAATAGTATTAGTAGACCCAGTGGAGGTTTTAAATCAGAGTATTCCCTCTCCTAGATGGACTGCCTTCCCAGGCTGACGAGCCTCATCTACCCGAGACTCATAGGGGCGGGAGCGTCTCCCTTGTCGTGCAGGTCTATAGCACCTGCCCACTGCCCCACAATAACACACAGATAAATATATAATCAAAAATACGATAAATTAGTAATCAATAGCAATAGGCAATCATAATAGTTAAAAGCCAATGTCCGTCGTGCAACCAAAGATTCAGACTATAGAAGATCATATCTGCTGAGGTTAGTGTTGCATAGTGTTCACGAGCCTGATGGAAAGGTTTTATGTAGCTCCAATAAATCAGTTACAGCAAATTGAGATGTCTTCTATCTTTCGTAAATGTGATTTTCCTCCTGCTGTCAAAGATGGGTCCCTCACCGGCGTCCTCTATGTCCCATAGTTTTGCTCTCGCTCCCCCTCCCCCCAGATGGTACAAGGATAAGAGTTGTCCTGGTCCTCACTCTTCACCCCATCCAACACATCATCCTCCAAGATTTCTGTCACCTCCAGCGGGATCCCACCACCAGTCATTGTCTTCCCATCTCCACCACTTTCCGCCTTCCATGGAGTTCACTCCCTCCGTAACGCCTTGGTTCATGAATCCCTTCCCACCTCCTCCCCAGGTACCTTCCCCTGCAACCGCAGGAGATGCAACACCTGTCCCTATATCTCCCCCCTCGACTCCATCCAGGGAGCCCAGCTGTCGTTGCAGGTGAGACAGAGGTTCATGTGTGCCCCTCTAACCTCATCTACGAAATCCGGTGTTCCAGATGTGACCTCCTGTACATTGGCAACAGTTTTGCTGAACACGTGTTCTCGGTCCGCCAAGGCTGATGGGCTAACCATTTAAACTCCCTCTCCCATTCATATCCTGGGCCTCCTCCATTGTCAGAGTGAGGCCACACGCAAACTGGAGGAACAGCACCTCATATTCCACTTGGATAGAGTACACCCCAGCGGTATGAACATTGAAGTCTTCAATTTTAGGTCACTACCAAACTTCTTCTCCACTGTGCCCCACCTGTATGCACACCTATTTCAACCTGCCCTCTCCACCCTCATTACTCTAGCTTCACAATACACAACTCTTGTGTCTATACCTCCTGCCTTCCCATCTCTGGCTCCTGTCCCACCACTGTCACTCACAGCCTCTCCTCACCTGCATCCACTCATTACCTGCTGGGCTTTGTCCTGCCCCATCTCTCTTCCAGCTTACTTCCCTCTCCACCCCACCCATTCAGCCTGAAGAAGGGTCCCGACCCGAAACATTACCCATCCACGTCTGAAGAAGGGTTCCAACACGAAACGTTACCTATCCATGTCTGAAGAAGGGTCTCGAAGTAAAACGTCAACTATCCATGTCTGAAGAAGGGTCCTGACCCGAAACGTTACTGATCCATGTCTGAAGAACTGAAACATTACCTATCCATGTCTGAAGAAGGGTCCCGGCCTGAAAGGTTACCTATCCATGTCTGAAGAAGGGTCCTGACCCGAAACGTCATCTATTTCATTTCTCCAGAGATGCTGCCTGACCTGCTGAGGTACTAAGGCATTCTGTGTCTTATTCTGTAAACCAGCAGCTGCAGTTCCTCATGTCAACAGAAAATCAAATTCTAGATGCCTGAAGTCTGAAATAAAGACAAATCATTTGTTTTCCTTTTAACGCAGTTTTTCCCGAACATTACCCAGTCGACTATGAGGGTTGGTTTTGGGGTCACGCCGAATGGCACCAAAGGCAGCACTTTGTTTTTTATCTCATAGTCATACAGCACAGGTCCTTCGGCCCAACCTGCCAATGCAAGATGCCCCATCAACGCTAGTCCCACCTGCCCGCATTTGGTTCATAGCCCTCTAAACCGTTCCAACCATGTATCTCAGCTTTGTTCATAGTTTTTAGTTTAGTTTATTATTGTTGTCACATACTATTGTCACGAGGTACAGTGAAAAGCTTCTTTGTAGCGTGCTATCCAGTCAGCGGAAAGACTCTACATGGTTACATTCAAGCCGTGCACAGGGTACAGATACAGGATAAAGGGAATAACGTTTAGTGCAAGTTAAAGTCCAGTGAAGTCCGAGGGTCTCCAATTAGATTGTTTGTAGTTCAGGACCGCTCTCTAGTTGGTGATAGGGTGGTTCAGTTGCCTGATAACAGCTGGGAAGAAACTGTTCCTGAATCTGGAGGTGTCTGTTTTCACACTTCTGCACCTCTTGCCTGATAGGAGAGGGGAGAAGAGGGAGTGGCCGGTGTGAGACTGGTCCTTGATTATGCTGCTGGCCTTGCCGAGGCAGCGTGAAGTGTCGATGGAGCCGATGGAAGGGAGGTTGGTTTGCGTCCACAACTCTGCAATTTCAGTGGAGCTGCATGGCTCCAGCTTTTGAACTTTACATCCTTCGTGAAACTGCAGTTCAATTACTGAGCACTTTACAGGAAGGATGTGATCACAGGAGCCGTTTACTGGAAAGTTGTAGCCATGTGGAAGGATCGGAGGCTGGGATTGTTTTCATTGGAACGCAGGATGTTGGGAGGCAGTTGAAGTGCATATCATCAGAAAGGGTTTAGACAGTAAATAGGAAAGAACCACTTCCCTCGCAGAGGGGTCAAAACCAAGGTGAGCGGAGGCGGAAAGCTGAACAGTACTTGGAGCGTTGACCGGTGAGGTTTGGAGCTGGTGCGGGGGGGTGAGGCAAGGCTGGCGAGATCTCTGTCACCAGCGCGGATACAACAGGTCAAATGGCTTCAGACCGTGTCAGAAACTTTCAACCAGTCTATGAAGGTTAAAATATAGGCTGCGGTATCTCAACACACTCCAAAGAGAATTAAATGTTTTCAATTCATATTCCAATGGACAAGAAAGGTTTAGAGGGGTATGTGCCAAACGCAGGCAAATGGAGCTAGCTTAGATGGGGCATCATGGACAAGTCGGGCCGAAGGGCCAGTTTCCGTGCTGTGTGAATGCAATGACCCACATTATTCCCTTTATCCTCATCTGTACACTGTGGACAGCTTGATTGGAATCATGTATAGTCTTTTCACTGACTGGATAGCATGCAACAAAATGCTTTTCATTGTAACTGGGTGCACAAAATAATAAATAATAAATAATAAATATTGTACCCACGTAATCCAAGATACACATATGTGGGAAAGAAGTGCAGATGTTGGTTTAAATCAAAATTAAATGCTGGAGTAACTCAGCGGGACAGGCAGCGTCTCTGGAGCGGGCGACGTCACGTCCTGTCCCGCTGAGTTACTCCAGCATTTTGTGTCAACCATCCAAGATACGCAACTGCACCTACAAGGCATGCAAGGGCAGGGGAGATGTGGAGAGGGTTCCAGCAAGACTAGGCAGGAACTAGAGGCTGTCAATGTAGGGCAAGCACGAGAGGATGAAGGGAAGCACAGTACAGGTAGTGGACATCACGCGGTTTACAACAACTGCACACTCCCGAGCACCAGCCTTTGTTGAGTCTCGTTTATCAGTTTAGTTTATTATTGTCACATTGGTACAGTGAAAAGATTTTTTGTTGCGTGCTATCCAGCCAGTGAAAAGAATACACATGATTACAATCAAGCCGCCCACAGTGTACAGATACAGAATAGAGGGAATAACGTTTAGCGCAAGATAATGTCCAGTAGAGTCCGATCAAAGACAGTCCGTGGGTCTCCAATGAGGTAGATGGTAGATCAGGACTACTGTGCGAGGATGGTTCAGTCGCCTCATCAGGTTCAGGAACAGCTTCTTCCCTACAGCCATCAGGCTATTAAACACGACACCCTCCAATAAGCTCTGAACTACAATAGACTATTATTATTAGTGTACTATTATTGTTTGTTTTTAATGTGTACGTATGTATATATATGTGAGTATGTGTATATATACACACACTAAACTTTGTACCTCGTTTATGATATAGTTTACAGTGCACTATGTTTACATATTCCGTTGTGCTGCTGCAAGTAAGAATGTCATTGTTCTATCTGGGACACATGACGATCAAACACTCTTGACTCTTAATAAAAGCTGGGAAAAAACCGTCCCTGAATCTGGAGGTGTGCGTGGTCGAGGATGTTCTGGGTCCTGGTGGGATGAGACATGCATTGGCAGCACGCCCTTGAGGTTAGTTTGATTGAAGCCCCCGGCTACAACGACCAAGGCTTTGAGGTGTTTTGCCTCCAGTCTATTGATAGCGGAGTACAGTTTATTCAGAATAAGCTTGCCATCGGCATGAGTTGGGAAGTAGACTGCTGTCAGCTGAGTGAATTCCCTCGGCAGCTACTGTGTATGGCACTCCACAGGAGGGGAAGAAAAGTAGCATCAAAGGTAAGTGCAGAGAACTTCAGCCTTCACACAAACTCGTTAAATTATACCAGCAAACGCGACTTGCAGGATAAGTTCACGGTGCATTTTTAGTGTAGATTTCTGTCACAATGTCTTGGAATCAAGAAGGAATTAGACAAACTAGACATTCATGAGGTAATGAAAATTAAGACCCTATACATAGGAGCAGAATTAGGCTATTCGGTCCATCAAGTCTACTCCACCATTCAATCATGGCTGATCGTTTAAGAAAGAACTGCAGATGCTGGAAAAATCGAAGGTAGACAAAAATGCTGGAGAAATTCAGCGGGGAGGCAGCATCTATGGAGCGAAGGAATTGGTGGCGTTTCTGGCCGAGACCCTTCTTCAGACTGACGGCTGATCTATCTCTCCCTCCTAACCCCATTCTCCTGCCTTAATTAATTGATAATGTTTTAGCAAGAGGTTTTTGGGAATTTCTTACTATTATCATCAACATTTCTATACATCTTCAATGAAAGAGATCAACACACCCACTAACATGATGTCAACGTTCAAAACATTTAGAAGGAATGCAGGGAATGGTGGGATATGGATCACGTGCAGGCAGAGGAGATTAGTTTAACTTGAATTCATGCTCAGCACGGACATTGCGGACCGAAGGGCCTGTTTCTATGGGGGGGGGGGGGGGGGGGGGGGGGGGGTTAGGGGCACAGAGGGGGGGGGTGGATTTGGGGGGGGGGGGGGGGGGGGGGGGGGGGGAACCAGAGGACATAGGTTTAAGGTGAGGGATAAGATGGATGTGTGGAACGAGCTGCCGGAGGAGGTTGTTGAGGCAGGTCCTATCATAACGTTTAAGACACATTTGGACAGGTACATGGATAGGACAGGTTCAGAGGGATATGGGCCAAGCGTGAGCAGATGTGACGAGTGTAGATGGGGGCATGTTGGACAGCATAGGCAAGTTGGGCTGAAGGGCCTGTTGCCATGCTGTATGACTCTATGCGGAAGACTCTACTAGAGGGGGATAACACTCGACTTGCTATTGGGAAATGAGGCACAGCAAGTAGTTAAGAGTGTTTGACCATGATTTTATTAGCTTTAAAATAGTTATAGAAGAAGGTGGGACAGTTAACGTTCTGAATTGGGGCTTGGCCAATGCGGCTGGCTGAAACAGTTGATTGGGAGAGGCTGTGAGCAGATAAATGGATGTTTGGCAAGTGGGAAGCTTTTTCATTAGGTAGGGAGTATTCAGGGACAGCATGTTCCTGTTACAGTGAAGGGCAAGGCTGGCAGGAGTCGACAACCCTGGCTGAGAGAGGAATTGGGGCTCAGGTTTGGGGTAAAAGAGGTACACATCAGGTATAGGTAGATGGCATCAAGTGAATCACTTGAATGTAAGGGATGTACGATTTTACTTCGGAGTCACGTGAGTGACTACGTGAAGAGCCCGCTCAGCACGCATGCGCGGCATTGCGTTCAGCAGTGCAACAGCGGCCGCATCGGGAGTCAGGCGCTCCCGCTACGGGGTGAAAGAACGGACCATCAGGTAAGCTCTGAGGTCGGGTTTTCTTTCACAGGGAGCCTTCTGCTTTTCAGGCAGAGAAGAAAGGCTCTTGGACAAACCTGTCCCCCGCTCGACTCCACGGAGCGTACCATCTGGGGGGGGGGGGGGCAGCAACAAGGCGGTAGGACCGCTTACTGGGCGCTCCGCTATTCCCCGACACCGTGCCGAGCCCAGCCCGCTAGCGCCTGAGCAGCGGGCTGGAAGTAAAGCCACGGAAGAGGCGTCCGGCCGGTGGCTTCCGACTTGTCGGACGGGGACGTCTCTCCACCCGCCCAGGGGAGAGACAGCCGCCTGAGCCGCATGGAGCGGCTCCTGGAGCAGGAGCTCCAGCGAGACGCGCTTCGTGAGGGGCGCTCTCGCAGGGGGAGTTCAGGCACTCCCTCCACAGTGCCTTGTGCACTGCCCATTGCTTCCTCCTTACCCGAGGGTAGCTTTGGTGACCAGGACTGGGCTGGTCAAGGGGACGATGGTTGATGATCTCGGGAGTATGCAAGGGGTGCAGGAACAGGAAGAGCTGCTAGGTGTGGTGGACCGCTACGTGGCAACCCCACGTGCAGGAGGCCGTTAAAGGCCAAACCAGCGGCCAGCATCAACCACCTCTCCATCAGGCCCCTACAGGAGAGGTGGTCAATGAGGCCTTAGAAACGTACACAGCTCCAGAGAACTGTGAGTCCCTTAAAGTGCTGGCTGTAAACAGCCAAAAGTGGGGGCACGTTGGGGCAAATATTCGGAACCAGGAGCTAAAACTGCAGCGGATCCTCAGGCTCCTGACGTCAGCCATCACATCGTTTGCTCGTTCCGTGGACAAATACGGAGATGACCACAACCTTCATAAACAACTCATAAAACCTGCCATAAAATCCTAAATTTGCGGGGTTGTGCAAAACCCCAGCCACTGAGCCAGACCCACTGCTCTTTGGCAAAAACCTCACAAAGCATATGAAGGATGGAAGAGGCCGTAAAAAACTTTCGGTCACATGAGGGCAGGTCCCGGGACGAGCAAACCAAAAACAATCATTCCTAAGCAGCAGCACCCCATCGCGTCCATCGGTCGACGTCTACCATATGGGACTGGTGTAAAGCTTGGGGTCCGCATTCTATCCCCAGAAGTCTTCTTTAGACCAGGGCCCAGAGCAGACCCCATGGAAAATGCGCCACCCCCCAACATCACCGCCACGTCAGACAACGTGCAAGACTCGCTGGACCGGCAGGAAACAGAATAATACCCATAACCATGGAGGTAGGTGGGTCTGGTTCCTACCAGCATATAGAAAATAGGGGTTTAATACTAACAGGGGGGAGATTACACCTGTTTTTAAGAAGCATGGAAGTCTATCACGAGTGATCAGTATATACTCAATGGCATTAGTGGATACAAAATAGAAAAACTGCCACCCGTTCAACATTCACCCCAGGGGGTATTTTCCCTCTCCGTTAATATCGAAACGAGAGGGACAAGCTGAACTGGTGAGACTAATTACAAAAGGTATCATGGGAAAACATGAACCCTTGGAATTCATATCAAATATTCGTCACTAAACCCAAAAAAGATGGTGGATGTCGCATCAACATTGACTTAACTTCACTAAATATGTTTGTTAAGTATATACATTTCAAAATGGAAACAATTGTTACTGCCAAACAACTAGTTTCCAAAGGATGCTTCATGGCAAGCATTGATCTTAAAGATGTTTACTATTTAGTACCTCCAGATTCAGGGACAGTTTCTTCCCAGCTGTTATCAGGCAACTGAACCATCCTTTGGCTACATCCTCTCATCAACCTGACCTCCCATCTATCTCAGACTATCTTTAATCGAACTTTACTGGACTATATCGTGCACTAAATGTTATTCCCTTTACCATGTATCGGTCACGGTGGCGCAGCGGTAGAGTTGCTGCCTTCAGCGAATGCAGCGCCGGAGACCCGAGTTCCATCCCGACTATGGGTGGAGTTTGTATGGAGTTTGTATGTTCTCCCCTTGACCTGCGTGGGTTTTCTCTGAGATCTTCAGTATCCTCACACTCCAAAGACGTACAGGTTTGTAGGTTAATTGGCTTGGTAAATGTAAAAAATTGTCCCTAGTGTGTGTAGGTTAGTGTTAATGTGCGGGGATCGCTGGTCGGCGCGGACCCGGTGGGCCGAAGGGCGCTGTGTCTCTAAACAAAACTAAACTAAAATGTATCTGTACAGTGTGGACGGCTTGATTGTAATTACGTATAGTCTTTCCGCTGACTGGACAGCACGCAACATAAAAGCTTTTCACTGTGCCTCGGTGAATGACAATAAACTAAACAGGCTGTAAAACCGATGGCCTATTCCCAGAGCAGCAGGAGAGACTCTATTCCCACATAGCAACACAAAGACTACACAACTGAATTCTGAGAGAAAGGCAATTCCTC
The DNA here is from genome assembly GCF_028641065.1 of Leucoraja erinaceus. Taxonomy (NCBI): domain Eukaryota; kingdom Metazoa; phylum Chordata; class Chondrichthyes; order Rajiformes; family Rajidae; genus Leucoraja; species Leucoraja erinaceus. Next base: position 137,908,331 of record NC_073377.1, on the reverse strand, counting down.
ACAGCTTCTGTGGAAACAAATTCTGCAGCGTGCATATTCACAAAAACCTACACCAGTGACTGCATTGAATCTCCTGGGATCTAGGGCACAATGTGTTGGAAGGAACTGCAGATGATGGTTTATACCGAAGATAGACACAAAGTGCTGGAGTAACTCAGCAGGTCAGGCAGCGACTCTGGAGAAAAAGGATAGGTCGGGAGCCTTCTTCAGACTGAGGGAACTAGTCTCTCCCACAACTTTTCAGATTTTTCAGCCTAAAGAAGGGTTCCGATCCAAAACGTCACCCATCCTTTTTCTCCAGAGATGCTGCCTGACCCGCTCAGTTGCTCCAATACAACACAAGTTTTCAGTGCAGATTAGAGTGAAAAAAAAAACAGGAATCAATGAATCTTAAAAATGACCTTTTGTCTGCCATAAACTTGCATGGTTTAGTATCGATTTTTGTTTGTTAATACAATGAAGTTCTTCGCCTAAAGATTTAGTTCGAGACAGGTTGTTACTAAACATCAACATTGCATGCTCCCCCAGGGCCGTACTTGTTCGGAGTGTGTTCCAGCTTGTGATCGGGGTCGTCCTGGCAACTTGCGAGTTATTCTGCAGAGCCATCAACTCAACACCAACTTTCTCAAGAAACAAATTTATATTTTAGCAACTCTGGCTGTGACGGTCATCCATACATCCTAAAGAAAGGCTTTAACTCCATGAGGCAGAACACTGCCCTAGAGTAAAATAGAGATATATTTTGATAAAACTCATTAGCTGTGGAGGGAGGTTGAGCTGTGACTTACAGTCTGAGAGCCTTTCCCCTGACTCTCAGTCTGAAGAAGGGGCTCGACCCCAAACGTCACCCATTCCTTCTCTCCAGAGATGCTGCCTGACCATCTGAGTTACTCCAGCATTTTATTTCTATCTTCGGTGTCAACCAGCATCTGCAGTTCCTTCCTACACTGAGAGTCAAGGTGCCAATTGCAGCTAATGGGACCGTGCACAGGAATAATTCCAACCGCGCTGTTGTCACTTGAGTGAAATAAAATCTATTTACTTTGCTTGGAGCTATACCATTGACTCGGTGGGCCAAAGGGCCTGTTTCCCTAAAGTCTATTTGGTTTATGAGACATGGTTTCAGCTCCCCCCGTGTGCAGATTGCCTCCATAAACACCAAATGGTGGTAATGAGCTGAAGAGAGGAGGAAGGCTGTCTTATGCCCTCATGTGCACCATCAGGGCATAAGATGGCACAATTACAAATTGACCAGAATGCCCAGAGCAGAGGAATCGAGAACCAAAGGACTTAGATTTACGGTGAAGGGGCAAAGATTTAATAAGAACCAGAGGGGTAACTTTTTTTCCACAAGCAGTGATGGGTGTATGGAACGAGCTGCCAGAGGAGTTTAGTTTGAGTTTAGTTTAGTTTATTGTCATGTGTACCGAGGTACAGTGAAAAGCTTTTGTTGCGTTCTATCCAATCAGCGGAAAGACAATACATGGTTACAATCGAGCTGTCCACAGTGTATAGAAACATGATGAAGGGAACCGCGTGAATAATAGTAAGGTCCAGTAAAGTGCAAGGGTCTCCAATAAGGTAGATAGTAGCTCAGGACTGCTCTGATGGCTCAGAGGATGGTTCAGTTGTCTTATAACTCAAGGAGGTAGTTGAGGCAGGGACTATCGCAATGTTTAAGAAACATTTAGACAAGTACATGGAAAAGAAAGATTTAGAAGGATATGGGCCAAACAGGCAGGTGGGAACCAGTGTAGATGGGACATGTTGGCCGGTGTGGGCAAATTGGGCCGAAGGACCTGTTTCCATGCTGTATCACTCTACGACTCTAAGAGGGCAAAGTGACGTTTTTTAAAACAAAAATTATCGCATTTACCCTCAAGCAAAATATCTGTTGGGCTTCCTCCCTCTAGAAAAGTGAGAATTCTGGATGGGGAAAATCCGTTTACACAGCAGTGTGAAATGGAACTCTGCATGGCTTTAAGGCCTGTCCCACTTAGGCCATTTTTTTGGCGACTACAGGTGACTAGGCTGTCGCCACATGGTCGCGGGGTGACGCCTGTATGGTCGTGAGTTGTCTCCTCAAGTCGCCTAAAGAATCATAACTTTTTTCTGGTCGGCGCTGGATTTTGAAATGTTCAAAACCTTTTGACGACTGTGGGCTAGCCGTAGCTTGACTTCTCCTGTCGTAGGTGCTGTCGTAGGTTGTCGCCTGGATGACGCAGGTTGTCGTCGGGTGCTGACTTCGGTGACTTCCATTGACGACGACCTACGTCAACCGGCGACAGGTACCAGGCACCGAAATGTCTTCAGTTGTCGCCGACTGGGTCGTTGCTTGTCGTAGCTTGTCGCGGGTGGACTAGGTTGACTTCGGTTGTCGTAGGTTGTCGTCTGTGTGGATGTAAGTTGTCGTAGGTGTGGTCGTTTGTCGGCGACCCAGGTGGTAGGTTGCCGTAGCTTGTCGTAGACATTGTCGTGGGATGGGGGGGGGGGGTCCAGTCGCCGGGTTTTCGGCAACCGGCCACAACTGTGACAGTCGCCAAAAGAATCGCCTATGGGGGACAGGCCCTTTACAGAGCGATTGCACTACACTGCACCAAGACTAATGACACAATCCAACAAATCCCCAAAGGGTTGGAGAAAGAGGATCAAATTTAAGAAGCTTTGGAAAAGTAGAGAGGCAAGATGCAAGGAGGAATGATGAAGTGAATAACATCTGGGAGTGTGACTTTAGAGATACAGCACGGAAACAGGCCCTTCGGCTGACCAGCGATCAACCCGTACACTCGCACTATCCTACATACTACGGACAAGTTTACAATTTTACCAAAGCCAATTGTCCTGCACACCTTTATATCTTTGCAGTGTGGGAGGAAACCTGGAGAAAACCCACACGGTCACGGGGAGAACGTACAAACAGTGCCCGTAGTCAGTCTCTGGCATTTAAACAAAACCCCAAAATAAATGCAATCAATGAATGCAGGAATAATATATATAAACAATACCAAACAAACCAACCACCATAACACAAAAGCACCCAATTATCTAAGCAGATATTCTTATGTGTTACATTCTTAAACAACGATCATCATCATAATCATACTGAATTAGGCAAGTATGTTTTGCAACATACGAGGAATATATTACAATCCCTGTCAAGGATGCATGGGTTTCTGATAGTGTGAGGCAGCAGCTCTACCACTGTGCCACTGGGCCACCCTACTCTACTGATGTTCAAGAGATTAGAATTAGACTCTATCCCCCCTCTCCCCCAGCCTCAAGGTATTCTCTCCCCTTCTTCCCCTGTAATGGGCCAGTCCCACTGAGGCGACTCTTTCGGCGACTGCCAGGGACTAGTTTTAATGGAATTCACCTCCGACACCTGGCGACAACTTACAACAGCACCTATGACAACCTACGTCAACCCACGACAGCAGAAATTGTTGCAACTGTCGCCGAAACATTTTTAGCACATTGAAAATTTAGCAGCAGTTGCCTGTAAAAATCGCCTAAGTGGGACAGCCCCATAAGGCTCCTCAAAATATGCCCCATTCTCCTTGTGGCCTGCTGCCAACTTGCATCTGAGGATATTGCAGCATGGCCTGACTGTGAAGACCCACTGAGATACTGAGAGAACACTAAGATGTGAAGAGAAACATCACAATATTAGAAGGCAGTGGAACATTGATTCAACGACTCGCATATTCTGTTCCGCCAGGTTTGCCAACATAACCAACGGTTAAACTCAACACTCTGAAGTCAGTTCATCAACTCAGACTGACTACGAGCCAACTACCTGGCAAGGGTGCCAGGCATATGCATCAAGTTTGCTTTGGAAAATATGAGGCATCGCTGCATGACATTTAATAATAAATATATTGTAGGAACTTTGGCAGACTGCTAGATAGCTTCTGGTCACTACACGCATCATACTGATTGTGAAAATAACCAGTTATGACCACAGAAATGTGTTCAAATTAAAACAAATTGAGATGCCAAAAGAGGCTGATTGTTGCGTACGGTTTTAAACGTGAGTAACAGGGTTCTTTCTTGGGGGTTACGCCCATTCAGTCCATGCTTTCCTTCCCTTGATTCTCACTTGAGACTCTTGTTCTAAACACAGCCATCCAACACTCTCACAGTGTGTACAGCTGATCCACTTACAGCTCTCCCTCTTTCTTCACCTCTTGGGGAAATCTTGCAGCTCTCAGATCGTGCGTTGCACTAGCACTTGTAGTTGCCGCCAGTGGATGCTGTAGACCGGGTGGCACGGTGGCGCAGCGGTAGAGTTGCTGCTTCACAGCGCCAGAGACCCGGATTGCATCCAGACTAAGCATGCTGCCTGAACAGAGTCTGTATGTTCTCCCTGTGACTGCGTGGGTTTTCTCCGGGTGCTCCGGTTTCCTCCCACACTCCAAAGACGTGCAGGTTTGTAGGTTGATTGGCTTCTGTAAATTGTAAATTGTGCCTAGTATGTAGGATAACGTTAGTGTACGGGGAGACCGCTGGTCTGTGCAGATCTGGTGGGCCAAAGCCACCAGAGGGCACAGCCACAGAATTATAGGATGCACCTTTAGAAAGGAGATGAGGAGGGATTTCTTTAGTCGGAGGGTGGTGAATCTGTGGAATTCATTGCCACAGGCGGCTGTGGTGGCCGTCAATGGATATTTATAAGACGGAGATTGACAAATTCTTGATTAGTACGTCTGTCAGGGATTATGGGGAGAAGGCAGAAGAATGGGGTTGAGAGAGCCATGATTGAATGGCGGAGTTGACTTGATGGGCTTAATGGCCAAATTCTGTTCCTCAAACTTATGAACTCTCCTAGGTGATACAGATGGGTCAGTGGCTGGGAAGAATGTGACCATTGTGCAGGCAGAATGGAGGCCATGGAAGGCACTGTAACTGAACTCATGGCCCAGACTTGCCACAATGCATGCAGGGTGAAGTGTAGTCAGTCACAGTCTAAGTCCCTCCATCAACCTGCTGACGGTGGAGGGATTGAAGCAATCCACGTAGCCAGCCCCAGAACCAGCAAATGCCTTTAAAACCTCGACACTCAACTTTAATCAACAGTTGTGTTTTTGACATGAATCGCCCTGGCTGTGTGAAGAATGAAACAAACTGCCAACTACCAATCTTCTCGCTAGTGAACTAGCCAAAAGCTGTAGACGGAGAAATTGGAGGGATGTCCAGATTTGGAAATAATAGTCACAGAATGTTCACCGGGTTACAACATAAAACACCAAGCTCCAAAACACAGCAGTAAAGAAAAAAAGACACGGAAATCAAGAGCAGTTTATTGTGTAAGAAAGAACTGCAGATGCTAGTAAAATCTGAAGGTAGACACAAAATGCTAGAGTAACTCAGCTAGTGAGGCAGCATCTATGGAGAGAAGGAATGGGCAACGTTTCGGGTCGAGGCCTTTCTGCAGACCTCACCCGCTGAGTTACTCCAGCATTTCGTGTCTACCTTAGAGGTTATTGTCATGTGTACGTACGGTGAATTAATGAAAATACAATAAAAATCTTGCTCGCAGCAGCAGTATAGACCAAGAGATTTAGAGAGACACACAGATATCAATGACTGATCTTCTAGTTATGTGAATTCTCCACCCTACTCCCATCCCTACCCCTCTGCCTTCGATCTACCAGGCCACGTCAACAAAGGCCAACCAATGCAAGGGCAAGGAACAACACCTTAGCTTCTGTCTGGGAATATTTTAGACTTCAGGATTCAATACAGAATTCAGAAAATTCAAACACTCTCCTTTCTTGCTTGTCTGAATTGGCCAGTTGGAATTCAGATGCCCTCAGTTTTTGCATGACATTAGATTAACTGTTAACATTGTTTCTCTCTCCACATTTACTTTAGACTTTAGAGAATAGGTAGGAAGGAACAGCAGATACTGGTTTACACCGAATATAGGCACAAAATGCTGCAGTAACTCAGCGGCACAGGTGACATCTCTGGAGAGAAGGAAACATAGAAACATAGAAAATAGGTGCAGGAGTAGGCCATTCGGCCCATTTGGCCTGCACCGCCATTCAATATGATCATGGCTGATCATCCAACTCAGTATCCCATCCCTGCCTTCTCTCCATACCCCCTGATCCCTTTAGCCACAAGGGCCACATCTAACGCCCTCTTAAATATAGCCAATGAACTGGCCTCAACTACCTACTGTGGCAGAGAATTCCACAGATGGGTGATGTTTTGGGTCGAGACCCTTCTTCAGACTGAGAGTCAGGGAAGAGTGAGACACAGAGATATGGAAGGGTAAGGTGTGAAAATGAGACATCAAAGGGGATGTAAATAAAGGAAAATGTGGAATGGATCATTGTTAGCTTGGGGATGGCGACAGCAAAGCATACAAATATATAATTTAATCAGGACAGTCAGACTGGTCAGAGAACTAGGATGGGGGAGGGTTGGAGAGAGAGAGAGGGAAAGCAATGGTTACTTGAAGTTAGAGAAGTTACTATTCAAAATATGAAGTGCTGTTCATCCAATTTACATCAGAGTGAGGCCTAATGCAATTTGGAGGAACAGCATCCCATATTTTGCTTGGGCAGCTTACAACCCCAATGGTTTGAACATTGATTTCTTTAACTTCTATCATGGGAGAAGACAGCCTTTTTTCCAGCCCCCCCCCACCCCCCGCCATAAACAAACATCAATGACTACCTTCGGTGATGTACAAGTACATAAAGGTTGAACATGTCCCCATTAGGTATACGGCATCTTGGTCCTCCATTTAAAATCTAAGCTCTTAGAGTCAATAAATCCAAAGGGGACTGACAAGCCTGCTGTAAATTCAGGGCTGCGGCCAGTTCATTAGCTGACAGTAGATTAATGCTGCTCCTGTCGGTGTAGGTTTGGCAGTTGTACTACATACCTGTTTAGTTATCGCGGTCATGTGTAGAGCTCCCTCCCAGCCTGCACTTTGCTTTAGTAGACTTTACTTTAGAGATACAGGGAGGAAACAGCTCCTTCGGCCCATTGAGTCCGTGCCTACCAGCGATCGCCCCGTCCATTAGTATTATCCTACACACTCGGGGCATTACCATTTGCCAAAAATTTACCATTTTACCAAAGCCAATTAACCTACAAACATGCACGTCTTTGTAGTGTGGAAGGAAACCGGAGCACCCAGAGAAAACCCACGTGGTCACAGGGAGAACGTGCAAACTGCGTACCGACAGCACCCGTAGTCAGGATCGAACCCGGATCTCTAGCGCTGTAAGGCAGCAACTCTACCGCTGCGCCACCGTGTCGCCATGTGTCAACCGCGAGGTCTTGAAGCCTTTGCACCTGGACAGCACCTTGTTAAATTGTGTCAAGACCCAAACGTCGCTAACGACTTCAGAAGCTGCAGAACTTAAAGCAAGACTGACAGTATATCTCACAGTGGTGCAGTGATAGAGCTGCTGCCTCTCAGCGCCAGAGACCCGGGTTCAATCCTGACCTCAGGTGCAGTCTGTTTGGAGTTTACACGTCCTCCCTGTGATCACGTGGGTTTCCTCCGGGTGCTCTGGTTTTCTCCCACATCCCAAAGACATGTTGGTTTGTAGGTTAATTGGCTTCTGTAAATTGTCCCGAGTGTGCAGGGGGGGATGCAAAAATGGAATAACATAAAACCCGCATGAAAGGGTGATCGATGGTCGGCGATGACGATGGGCTGAAGGGCCTATTTGCAAGCTGTATCTGTAAATTAATTTAAGTATTTACACAATTTATTTTGTGTGCGCACTACGGCAAATAGTCTACAGTGTCTACTTGAGCATTCCATCGACCAGAACTCATGCTCAAGATCATTACAACATGTGCATATAAAAGCTGAAATAAAGTGAATAAAGGTTGTTAGAGGATACGAACGGTCTGCAAATCAATCCTTGTCACTTCTGGAAGTTACACAAGAATAATTGTGGGGAAAATATCTCATTTATATTCCAGCGAGTACTTTCATATAATCTCTGAGCGACAATAATTCTGCCTTTAAGCAAATGTAAAAATCATATATTCACTTGCCCCGTATTTTATTATTCGGAAATTTTTTTACAAAACAAAAAAACAGAACAGACTCACCTAGAATACCTTGAGAAGGGAGACGAGGGGGAATTTCTTTAGTCAGAGGGTGGTGAATCTGTGGAATTCATTGCCACGGTGATGGCCGTCATTGGGTATTTTTAAAGCAGAGATTGACAGATTCTTGATTAGTGTGGGTGTCAGGGGTTATGGGGAGAAGGCAGGAGAATGGGGTTGAGAGGGAGAGATAGATCAGCCATGATTGCATGGCGCAGTAGACCCAATGGGCCGAATGGCCTAATTCTGCTCCTATTAGGGACTAGCAGAATCAAGGGATATGGGGAGAAGGCAGGCACAGTTTACTGATTGTGGATGATCAGCCATGTTCATAATGAATGGTGGTGCAGGCTCGAAGGGCCAAATAGCCAATAGACAATAGGTGCAGGAGTAGGCCATTCGGCCTTTCAAGCCATCATCGCCATTCACTGTGATCATGGCTGATCATCCACAATCAGTACCCCGTTCCTGCCTTCTCCCCATATCCCTTGACTTCGCTATCTTTAAGAGCTCCATCTAACTCTCTCTTGAAAGCATCCAGAGAATTGGCTTCCACTGCCTTCTGAGGCAGAGAATTCCACAGAGTCACAACTCTCTGACTGAAAAATGTTTTCCTCATCTCCGTTCAAAATGGCTTACCCCTTATTCTTAAACTGTGGCCCCTGGTTCTGGACTCCCCCAACATTGGGAACATGTTTCCTGCCTCTAGCGTGTCCAATCCCTTAATAATCTTATATGTTTCAATAAGATACCCTCTCATCCTTCTAAATTCCAGTGTATACAAGCCCAGCCGCTCCATTCTATCAACATATGACAGTCCCGCCATCCCGGGAATTAACCTGGTGAACCTACGCTGCACTCCCTCAATAGCAAGAATGTCCTTCCTTAAATTTGGAGACCAAAACTGCACACAATACTCCAGGTGTGGACTCACTAGGGCGGCCCGTACCTGCGGACTACAGGAGCTGCAGACTCCGGCAGCGGGAGGTGATCAACTGCAGAAGGACCTCTTTGCTCCTATATCTCAACTGCCTCTTGTTATGAAGGCCAACATGGACTTTTTGAGTTTGTGCGTTAAATTTTTTTCAATTTCAATTTTTATTTTTTACTATGTTTTTATTATTTATTTATTATTTATTTTTATTATTTTTCTTGTGATTTTTTTTAACGATACTGCTGTACGGGAAATTCTTTCGTTTTCAAAGTGAGGCAACGAATTGAATACAAGAAACAAAGACCCCCTCCATTCTCGTTGTATCCATATGCCCCCATTTTTTCACCTTTCTTTCAGTGACTGATGTGACACCTGCACCTATTTTCTATGTTTCTATGTTTTCTATGTTTCTATAAGTTATGAAGCGGCCAGGACACTGTTCTGCCAAAACTCTCACACATGGGAGCATAGTATTTACATGCTGCCCGTTTGCAGGAAGGATGTGGAGGCTTTGGCAGAGGGTGCAGAGCAGGGTTACCAGAACAATGCCTGGATTATAGGGTTTAAACTATAAGGGGAGGTTGGACACACTTGGATTGTTTTCTCTGGAATGTCGAAGGTTGAGGGGAGACCTGACAGAGTATATAAAATAGTGGGAGGCATTGATAGGGTAGACTGTCACAACCTGTGTCCCCCAGTGGAAATGTCACTAGTTAGAGGGCACAGCTTTAGGGTGAATGGGTGAAGTTTAAAGGAGATATGTGGGGAATGTTTTTACACACATGTAGAGTGGTGGGTGTCCGCAATACGCTGCCAGGGGTGCTGGTGCAGGCAGATACAATAGAGGCTATGCGGGGAATGGAGGGATATGGATCCCATGCAGGCAGATGAGATAAGTCTAACTTGGCATCATCATCACCTTTTTCACTCAGAGGGTAGTTCATAACTGGATTAGCAGCTAGAGTAAGACATGGACAGATACACGGATAGGAAGGATTTAGAGGGATACAGTGCCCTCCATAATGTTTGGGACAAAGAACCTTCATTTATTTATTTACCTCTGTTCTCCACAGTTTGTAATAGAAATAATCACATGTGGTTAAAGTGCACATTGTCAGATTTTATTGAAGGGTATTTTTATACATTTTGGTTTCACCATGTAGAAATTACAGCTGTGTTTATACATTGTTCCCCATTTCAGGGCACCATAATGTTTGGGACACATGGCTTCACAGGGGTTTGTAATTGCTCAGGTGTGTTTAATTGCCTCCTTAATGCAGGTATAAGAGAGTTCTCAGCACCTAGTCTTTCCATCACCTTTGGAAACTTTGATTGCTGTTTATCAACATAAGGTCCAAAGTTGTGCCAATGAAAGTCAAAGAAGCCATTATGAGACTGAGAAACAAGAATAAAACTGTTAGAGACATCAGCCAAACCTTAGGCTTACCAAAATCAACTGTTTGGAACACCATTAAGAAGAAAGAGAGCACTGGTGAGCTTACTAATTGCAAAGGGGCTGGCAGGCCAAGGAAAACCTCCACAGCTGATGACTGAAGAATTCTCTCTATAATAAAGACAAATCTCCAAACACCTGTCCGACAGATCAGAAACACTCTTCAGGAGTCAGGTGTGGATTTGTCAATGACCACAGTCCGCAGAAGACTTCATGAACAGAAATGCAGAGGCTACACTGCTAGATGCAAACCACTGGTTGGTTGCAATAATAGGATGGCCAGGTTACAGTTTGCCAAGAAATACTTAAAAGAACCAGTTCTGGAAAAAGGTCTTGTGGACAGATGAGACGAAGATTAACTTATATCAGAGTGATGGCAAGAGCAAAGTATGGGGGAGAGAAGGAACTGCTCAAGATCCAAAGCATACCTCCTCATCTGTGAAACACAGTGGTGGGGGTGTTATGTCCTGGGCATGTATGGCTGCTGAAGGTACTGGCTCACTTATCTTCATTGATGATACAACTGCTGATGGTAGTAGCATAATAAATTCTGAAGTGTATAGACACATCCTATCTGCTCAAGTTCAAACAAATGCCTCAAAACTCATTGGCCGGTGGTTCATTCTACAGCAAGACAGTGATTCCAAACATACTGCTAAAGCAACAAAGGAGTTTTTCAAAGCTAAAAAATGGTAAATTCTTGTGTTGCCAAGTTAATCATCCGCTCTGAACCCAATTGAGCATGCCTTTTATATGCTGAAGAGAAAACTGAAGGGGACTTGCCCCCAAAACATACATAAGCTAAAGATGGCTGTAATACAGGCCTGGCAGAGCATCACCAGAGATGATATCCAGCAACTGGTGATGTCCATGAATCGCACACTTTGCATGCAGTCATTGAATCTCAGTCATTGCATGCAAAGGAAATGCAACAAAATACTAAACACGACTACTTTCGCAACAACCTGGAGCTCAATGCTCTTAAGACAGTGGAATTGATTGTAGACTTTAGGAGAGCTCCCCCTCCCCTCACCCCACACACCATCCACAGCACCACAGTCACATCTGTGGAGTCTTTTAAGTTCCTGGGAACCATCATCACCAAGGACCTTAAATGGGAGGCCACCATCGACTCCACAGTCAAAAAGGTACAACAGAGGATGTACTTCCTACGGCAGCTGAGGAAACACAATCTTCCACAGGCAATGATGGTCCAATTCTATATGGCCATCGTTGAGTCTGTCCTCGCCTTCTCCATCATGGTCTAGTTTGGCCCAGCCACCAAGCACGACAACTGGAGGCTGCAACAAATTGTCTGATCAGCAGAGAAGGTTGTTGGCTGCAACCTTCCCTCCATTGACGAACTGTACACTGCAAGGGCCAGGAAGCGAGCGGGTAAGATCATCTCTGACCCCTCTCACCCTGGTCACAAACTCTTTGAATCACTTCCCTCTGGAAGGCGACTCCGGATTGTCAAAGCTGCCACAGCCTGACATAAAGTAGTAGCTACACCAGTAGTAGCTCTACTCAACAACCAAAAAATCTGTAGCCTCCTTTTCCTCTGGTATTTTATTTAATTCACATGTTTAATCAATAATGTTTTATTATTAATGTTTAATGTTTTATGTGTCATTCCTAACTGCCACTGTCTGTCACGTTGTCACTTGCGGGTGGAGCACCAAGGCAAATTCCTTGTATGTGAATACTTGGCCAATAAACTTATTAATTCATTCAATCATTCATTCATTTCATTCACATGACATTGCTGTGTCCCAAACATTATGGTGCCCTGAAATGGGGGGACTATGTATAAACACTGCTGCAATTTCCACATGGTGAAACCAAAATGTATAAAAATGGCCTTTATTAAAATCTGACAATGTGATTTTTCTCTATTACAAATCTCAAATTGTGGAGTACAGGGGCAAATAAATAAATGATGGATCTTTGCCCCAAACATTATGGAGGACAATGTACGGACCAAATAGGACTTTCATATGCTTATTTGACCAGCATGGATGAGGTGGGCTGAAGGGCCTGTTGCATCCCCAGGGTGACTGAGACTAAGGGTCAGACATTGAGGACTGAGAGGGGAAGACATTTCTTCACCCAGTTCATAGAAAATCATTGGAGATACTCTACCCAGGAGGGCAATGGAGGCTCCATCATAGATTACATTCAGCAAGGAGAGACCAATTTTCAGATGTTAGAGAAATAGATGTTGGATTTGTGCAGTGGAGTGAACAGCCATGATCACTGAATGGCTGAGCAAGTGCAAAGGGCTGAAAGACCTGCTTCCAGGTCCATTGCACACGTACTGAGTCCTAAAACAAAATACTCTGCATGTTGTAAATCTGAACATTTAGCGGACGAGCTGCTGCCCTGCAGCACCAGAGGCCCAGGTTCCATCCTGACTACGGGTGCTGTCTGTATGGAGTTTGTACGTTCTCCCTGTAATAGGGTGGGTTTTCCCTGGGTGCTCCAGTTTCGTCGCATATCCCAAAGACGTGGAGGTTTATCGGTTAATTGGCCCTCTGTAAATTGTCCCTACTGTGTCGGATAAATCTAATATAAGGGTGATCGCTGGCCGGCGTGGACTGAAGGGCCTGTTTCCGCGCTGTATCTCTAAACTAATCGAAACTAGACAGAACATGTAGCAAATACTCAACAAAACACAAAGTGATGGAGACACTCAGCAGGTCAGGCAGCATCTGGGGAAGGAAAGGACAGACGATGTTTTGGATCAGGAACTTTGTTCGTGTTGGGTTCAGAATTTTTAAGGAGTGTAGCAACCTGCAACATTGTCTGTCCATTCCCTCCACAGACGCTGACTGACCCGCAGAGTTCCTCCAGCACTTAGGGTTTTTTTTAACTTAAGTTTCCAGCATCTGCAGTCTCGTGTCTCCATTTCAAAAGTTGTTTTTTAATTCGTTTCTGCATTGGTAGATTCTGCTTTGGGTTATTAACCTTAGAGATATTTTGCACACTCCATTCACTTAGGCTGTTTAGCACCTCATTTACTGTAAGTCGATTGTACTTAAGAGTAACATCAGAAAATTGAGTTAATTTCAACCATGCTGAAACAGCAATGCTATTATAATTTTTTATTTAGAGATACAGCGTGGAAACAAGCCCTTTGGCCTACCGTGTCTGCACCAACCAGAGATCCCCGCACATTAACATTATCCTACACACTAGGAACAATTTACAATTTTACAGAAGCCAATTAACCTCCAAACCTGTATATCTTTGGGATATGGGAGGAAACCGGAGCACCCGGAGAAAACCCAAGTGGTCACAGGGAGAATGTGAAAAACTCTGTACAGACAGCACCCGTAGTCAGGATCGAACCGGGGTCTCTGGCGCTGTGAGGCAGCAACTCCACCGCTGCGCCACCGTGCACTTAGAATAAAATGAGGAACTCAAGTCGATCTCTACCCTGCGGAAAGACAGATGTGATCTTAAACGCCACAGTTCACATCAGTTTAGGACAATGCCAGGAGCATCTCCATGAACTCAGGTTAGCAACTTCTCATCAATAATGAAGAGCGCACACACACACTGTCACCTTGGGACCTCCCAGGGCACTTTACAGCTGCTGACAGACTCCTGAAGTGAAAACACTTGTGATCAGTGACACAGAAAGTCCCTGCACTCGAGTCTCTGCCTTCGGCTGCTCTAGTGGTATTGACGTGCGATGTGCATTGACTCACAACAAAGGTGACACAAGGTGGCACGGTGGCGCAGCGGTAGAGTTGCTGCTTCATAGCACCTGAGACCCTGGTTCCATCCTGACTATGGGTGCTGTCTGTACGGAATTTGTACGTTCTCCCCGTGTCTTACTGGGTTTTCTTCGGGTGCTCCGGTTTCCTCCCGCACTCCAAATATGTGCAGTTTTGTAGGTTGATAGCCTTCTGTGAATTGTCCCGAGTGCGGAGGATAGTGCTAGTGTACCGGGTGATTGCTGGTTGGCACGGATTTGGTGGGCCGAAGGGCCTGCTTCCACGCTGTATCTCTAAAGTCTAAAATCTTAATGAGTCAACATGTTCAGCAACTCACAAACACAAACTTTAAACTCCAAGCCCAATTTGCAGTCGAATGCTCCAATTAATTTTAAATCACCATCAAGCCTTTTATTTCTCTGTAGGTGTGATATGGGTACAATGAGGTACGGCAGCTTTTATTGCACTTTAGTATGATCAATTTCTCTGATCAATTTTAATCAGAAGCCTAAACTTTACATCCTGACCCCATGAGAAATTTCACACCCAGGCGCGGGTGGCACAGTTGCGTAGCCATAGAGTTGCTGCCTCACAGCACCAGAGACCCGGGTTCCATCCTGACTACGGGTACTTGTCTACACGCAGTTTGTACGTTCTCCCCGTGACCCTCGTGGGTTTTCTCCGAGATCTTCGGTTTCCTCCCACACTCGAAATACGTACAGATTTGTACGCTAATTGGCTTGGGCTTCAATGTAAAATTGTCCCACGAGTGTTTAGGATAGTGCTAATGTGCGGGGATCGCTGGTCGGTGCGGACTCAGTGGTCCGAAGGGTCTGATTCTGCACTGTATCTCTAAACTAAGCTAAACACAAAAAACCATGGCGACATTATTAAAGTGCACAGGAGCTACCAGCACTCACTGAAGAAGGATCTCGACCCCAAAATGGCACCTATTCCTTTTCTCCACAGAGGCTGCCTGACCCTTTGAGTTACTCCAGCACTCTGTGCCTATCTTCAGAGTAAACCAGCATCCTACACATACCCACCCTATCTTGTCTGGGTAGCTTATGTTAAAGCTGCTTCCATTGACAATTCCATTTGCACATGGCTTTGAAAGTATTTAATTTACTCCCACAATGTCAAAGTAGGAAGAGTTCAATAGTTTAGAATCTATCAAAAGTTTGGAAAAAATAATAAGGTGAGGATTATGAATTATCCCGTGATATGAAATGAGAGAGCTTGTAAACAGCACGAAGCCTTGAAAGAAAGAGTCAGGCAATTATTTTGACATGCCCTAGTTTCAGCTGCCATCAATAGCTGTCAATGCAAAGACTTGGCTATCATTCTCTGCAGCAAAATAACATCATGCCCAAGTTCAATCTCAACAAATTCAGCAAATTGCCCTTTTTTTTAAATCAAAAATATTTATTCAAATATTAAAAATAATATTTGCAATGCAATAAAACAAACCAGAACCCACCACCATAATACAAGACAAACAAATATACTAAATAAACTACTATACAACATTGTCGAGGATGCATTTCATCCCCCGCGGTGCCCAGCGGTCCCGGAAATCCCCCAGTGTGCCCCTGGACAGCGGGTAGTCCCTCTCTAACACCACCTGGGCACGGACGTAACCCCGGAAGAAGGGCAGGCAGCCGGCTCGGGCAGAGCCCTCTTCCGCCTGGCGCCGTGACTCGCGGATGGCCAGCTTGGCCAGGCCCAGCAAATTCCCCTTGTTGTCTGATCCACTGAGAGGAAAGCAATGGGGGACAGCAACCCGTTCATCAGTAGATACTTGACATCAGATCACTGGCTGCATCACAGGAGAGGTGGCCGCAGTGTCACACGACAAAGGGCTTGCAATCTAGTTTAGTTTAGTTTTGAGATACAGCTGGGAAGCAGCCCCTTCGGCCCTTCGAGTCCGTGCTGGCCATCAATCACCCGTTCACACTTGTTCTATGTTATCCCATGTTCCCATCCACTCCCTTCACACACTGGGGGAAATTTACAGGGGACCCACAAACCCACACGTCTTTGGGATGTGGGAGGATACCAGAGCACCCGGAGGGAATCCACACAGTGACAGGGAGAACGTGCAAACTCCACACAGACAGCACCCGTGCTCAGGTTTGAACGCGGGTCTCTGGGGTGCGAGGGGGCAACTCTACCAGCTGTGCTGCGGTGCCGGAACTGATTTTAGCAATCTTCTGGGCTAAAATCATTAAAGAACATTCAGAACTCTGAACCTGCAATCAAATTTTACTGCCATTCCACTCTATTACCTTCATGACTATGGATTTTGAGCAATGACTATAAATGAAACCTGAAACCAATATAGATGGACCATTGGACTGAGGCTTTCAACATGCCTGCCTGCCTAAATCCCAAACTTTGTGATAACACAGCACATATTGACATCTCACTGGCAAGCAGGCACTGAATCATCTAAAATATACGCAACGTGTACCACAGAATCATACCGAGGAAGCCTTAAATTCACTTTAGACTCTAGCGATTCAACGTGGAAACAGGCCCTTCAGCCCACTGAGTCCATGCTGACCAGCGATCACTAACACTATCTGCTGACACGAGGGACAATTCATAATTTTACCAAAGCCAATTCACCTACAAACCTGCACGTCTTTGGAGTGTGGGAGGAAACCGGAGCACCCGGAGAAAACCTAGGGTTCACAGGGAGAAGTACAAACTGTGTACATACAGCACGATAACCCGGATCAAATCCGTGTGAGGCAGCAGCTCCACCACTGCGCCACCATGCCACCCCTGCTTTTTGCACTGGTATTCAGAGTTTACTTTGGGAATGCAAAATGGAAAGCACCCTCGTACAACTGTATTGGAGAGAAAGGGCCTACATTGAAAATAATTCATTCAAGAGGGTCCTCTATATCTGGAACGAGCTGCCACAGGAAGCTGTAGAAGCGGAAACATTTATAACTTTCAAAAGACATTTTGATTTTATAGGTATATTGTCAAATGCAGGTGAAAATGACTTGCGCAGTATGACAAAAATAGACAAAAAATGCTGGAGAAATTCAGAGGGTGAGGCAGCATCTATGGAGAGAAGGAATAGGCGACGTTGTGGGTCGTGACTCATATCACTGCCTTCCAAAATGCTTAACTGACGACGACGACCCTTGCTGCCTCACCGGAACCGCCGACCATCACAGCTTCACCGACTACGCAGACCTTGCTGCCTTGCCGAAACCGGCAACCATCAAGAGTCAAGAGTCAATTTATTTGTCATTTGGACCCCTGGAGGTCCAAACGAAATGCCGTTTCTGCAGCCATACATTACACACAAATAGACCCCAGACACAACATAATTACATTTAACATAAACATAATTACATTTAACATTTAACATAACATAAACTCCGCCGCCGCCGCCCATCGCAGCCTCACTGACGATGCAGACCCTCACTGTCTTCCAAAAGCCTATTCCTTCTCTCCATAGATGCTGCCTCACCGGTTGAGTTTCTCCAGTATTTTTTGTCTACCTTCGATTTTTCCAACATCTGCAGCTCTCTCTTAAACAGCCCAGTATGCCAACTTGGCCGGCATTGCCAATTTGGGTCGAAGGGCCCAATTCCGTGCTGTACTAGTCTGACTCCAAAAAATAACCAATCTCCTGCCAAAGGCTTGTAATTCCAATGAAAAATAACTATCTTTTCTTTGTTATCTATTATGTATTGATTATTCAACAAGCTCTGTGCAGTTTCATTTAATTTGAAGTTTATATGTATAGATTTAGCTGTTAGGTAGCCATAAAAATGGCAGAACCCATAGGTACATGTCAGTTATCCACTGTTTCCTGGTTATAAGAAGGAACTGCAGATGCTGGTTTATACCAAAGATAGACACAGAGTGGTGGAGTAACTCAGCGGGTCAGGCAGCATCTCTTGAGAACATGGTCACAGAGTGTTGGAGTAACTCAGCGGGTCAGGCAGCATCTGTGGAGAACATGGACTTAGAGTGCTGGAGTAACTCAGCGGGTCAGGCAGCATCTGTGGAGAACATGGTCACAGAGTGCTGGAGTAACTCAGCAAGTCAGGCAGCATCTCTGGAGAACTTGGATAGGTGACATTTTGGGTCGGGACGTCTCCAACTTTCCACCTCCTCTAGTACTCCCCTGGACGGCCACCTACCCTCTCGAGTCTGAAGAAGGGTCCCTACCCGAAACGTCACCTTTCCACGTTCTGCAGAGATGTCGTCTAACCCGCTGGGTTACTCCAGCACTTTGTCTGTCCTTGGGTTCAAAGGGTACGAGAAACAATGGCAAGGGTCATGTTTTTTTTTTAAAGGTACAACGCAGAAACAGGCTCTTCAGCCCATCGAGTCGGCACTGGCCAGCATTCACATGTACACTAGTTCTATCCTACGTACTGAGGACAATTTTGCAGAAGTCAACTAACCTACAAATTTGCACGTCTTTGGGATGTGTGAGGAAACCCCACCCGGTCACAGGGAGAACGTGCAAACTCCACACAGGCAGCACCTGTAGTCAGGATTGAACCCGAGTCTCTGGCGCAGTGAGGCAGCAACTCTACCGCTGCACCACTGTGTCGCCCAATTCAGTCCACTGTATAGTGAAGTCAGTTATAGTTGAGAGAGTTTCATTCTCATCTAGATTATGCTGATGGGCCAAAATACAAGCCCCCCCCTCCCGCTAAGATGGAGGGGTAGAACCCCCTGAAGGGACATGCACCCGGAAGATGTGACTTAAGGGACTGACACACTGCCAGTTCCTATGAAGCACGGTCGTGTTGCACACTAACACTACTTACTGACTCAGAATGCCACAGCACACAAAGATGTGCCTGGGAATGGCAATAGTCTATTGGGCTCCTTGCAAGAAAAGCATTTCACTATGTGTTAACACTTCACACATGTGACAATAAAACATTGAACTATTCCCAACTCATGATGAGCTACTCAGAGTCACAGTTATACAGCACATAAACTGGCCCTTCGGCCCAACTTACTCATGCCGACCGAGATGACCCATTTTAGCTAGTCCCACCTGTCTGCGTTTGGCCCATATGCCTCTCAACTTTTCCTGGCCTTGTACTGTCCACGTGTCTTAATTCTTGTTATGGTCCTTGCCTCACCTACTGTCTCTGGCAGCTTGTTCCTTATACCCACCGCCCTCTGGGTGAAAAAGTTGCCCCTCAGGCGCTGAATAGTTCTTTCCCCCCTCACCTTAATGGTGGTCATGGTGGCGTAGCAGTAGAGTTGCTGCCTTACAGCGAATACAACACCGGGTTCCATCCCAACCACGGGCACTGTCTGTAAGGAGTTTGTACCTTCTCCCCGTGACCTGCGTGGGTTTTCGCCGAGATCTTCGGTTTCTCTAAGATTTCTGCTCCTCTGGCTTATGAACGTGAACTAATATGTGAAATATCTGGGAGTCCACATCTCCGAGGATATGACATGGGCATCTCACGCCTCAGCACTCGTCAGTAAGGCAAGGCAGCGTCTTTACTACCTCAGGCAATTGAGGAAATTCAGAGTGTCTCCGAGGATCCTCCAGTGCTTCTACCCAGCGGCGGTGGAAAACATCTTGTCCGGGAACATTACCATCTGGTTTGGGAATTGCTCTGCCAAGGACACGAAGGCTCTGCAGAGAGTAGTGCGTTCGGCCGAATGCGCTATGGGAACTTCACTTGCCCCCCCCTGCAGGAACTATACAACAGGAGGTGCAACTCCAGAGCCAACAATATCATGAGAGACCCCTTCCACCCCTGCAACGGACTGTTCCAGGTGCTACGGTCAGGCAAACGCCTCCGTTGCCATGCGGTGAGAACAAAGAGGTTGAGAAGGAGTTTCTTCCCAGAGGCCATTTGGACTGTAAACGCCTATCTCACCAGGGACTAACTCTACTGAACGTTTTTCCTTCCATTATTTAGTATGTAAAAGAATATGTGTGTTATGATTGTGTTTATAGTTTGTTTGGTTGTTTGGTTGTTTGTCTTTTGCACAAAAGTCCACAAGCATTGCCACTTTCATTTCACTGCACATCTCGTATGTGTATGTGACAAATAAACTTGACTTGACTTGATATGGCCTGACTACATTTCTGTGTACATCTGTTGCGGTGAGCGTCTGCAAATTCCACCATTTCACACAGAAACATGTGAACACAAGCATGCAATCCCTCAAGCCCTCTTCAGCGTACAATCAGATCAAAACTGATCTGTGTCCCAAGCACATTTCCTTCACCTTGAAGGCTTTCCAGAATTAAACTGATGGCCCTTGGAATCGCCAATATGCCCCCCTCCTCTGCAAGGCTAACTTGCACCTGAAAATGCCAACTGGTCTCACACTTCAATGGCCCACGGTGCCTAGTCCAGACAATTCACCAAATAGGGGGCACGGTGGCGCAGCGGTAGAGCTGCTGCCTTACAACGTCAGAGACCTGGGTTCCATCCTGACCATGGGTGCTGTCTGTAAGGAGTTTGCATGTTCTCCCTCTGACCGCGTGGGTTTTCTTCAGGATCTCCGGTTCCCTTCAACAATCCAAAGGCGTTCAGGTTTGTAGGTTAATTGGTTTGGGAAAACTGTAAATTGTCCCTGGTGCGTGTAGGATAGTGTTAATGTGCAAGGATCGCTGGTCGGCGTGGATTCGATGGGCCGAAGGGCCTGTTCTCGTGCTGCAACTCTAAATTAAACCCCAGTTCGATCCCGATTTCAGGTGCAGTCTGTATGGAGTTTGTACGTTCTCCCTGGGACCGCGTGGATTTTCTCCGGGTGCTCCAGTTTCCTCCCACACCCCAAAGTGTGAGGGGTTTGTAGGTTAATTGGCTTCTGTAAATTGTCCCTACTGTTGAGGAGGGTGCTGGTTGGCACGGACCTGGTGGGCCGAAGGACCTGCTTCCTTGCTATATCTCTACAGTAAAACTCAAAGTAAATATGTCAAAGCTGGTATAGTTTTGGAACTATCAAAAGTTTGGAGAATAGTCAATGAGGAATATGATAGTGTTATGAAAAGAGAGAGCTTTTAAAGAGCATGAAGCTTTGAAAGAAAGAGTTAGGCAATTATGTTGAAACAGCCAAATTTTCACATTTCTACCCTTCTGCGATGTGAGGGAAATGATGGATCCACAGGTGTAGGGAACATCCGATTTCGTACTGTGTCCTTGTAAGCGGCAGGTCAGGCAGCAGATTGACTAGCTCTGCTCTGGTCTATTTGTGGAATTACACCACCCCGAGTGTCTACCATCTGTTACAAGTCTCTCCCAGGACAGACAGCACACAGACTTCTACCCTTGAGAATACAAACCAAAGCAGGTGCAGAGAAGCCCTGGCCCAGGACACACCACCGCCATTACCGTCTCCTGAGATTTTAAATAAATGGTTACAAGATGGAACGCAGGTGAGAAAGCACATCCACATCAGTATGGAGCAACGCAGAGAAAAGGTGCTCTAGTCCGCTGAAGAATTTGGCACAGGATATAGTGATTTTCAAAGGTTTCATCGCGGAGATTTGTGGACGCAGTCCAGACCCGTTACACAAACCAACCTCCCTCCCATAGACTCCATCTACACTTCACGCTGCCTCGGCAAGGCCAGCAGCGTAATCAAGGACCGGTCTCACCCCGGCCACTCCCTCCTCTCCCCTCTCCCATCAGGCAAGAGGTACAGAAGTGTGGAAACACACACACCTCCAGATTCAGGGACATTCTCTTCCCAGCTGTCATCTGGCAACTGAACCATCATATCACCAACTAGAGAGCGGTCCTGACCTCCCATCGCCTTCAGGGGAGACCCTCGGACTATCTTTAATCGGACTTGACTGAACTTTACCTTGAATTAGAATTTATAGTTACAGCGCTGAAACAGGCCCTTCAAAAAAGAAAGTTTCATTTCTTTAAATTATGTTTACTTTAACCAAAAGCAAAATTTGCCAGAAAATCGCATTTTACTGAATCAGTAAGAAAGACAGGCTGGCCTTTCATCACAGCTCAACCGCGTGTTCAGACAGAACTTATGGCTATCCAAGTCAACCGCTGGTTAGAAGAGAACAGTACAGCACAGGAACAGGCCCTTCGGCCCACATTGACCAAGCCAAACATGAAAGTAAGCATGCAGGTACTGCAGGCAGTGAAGAAAGCTAATGGCATGTTGGCCTTCATTGCGAGAGGATTTGAGTTTAGGAGCAAGGATGTCTTACTGCAGTTGTACAAAGTCCCGGTGAGACCGTACCTGGAGTATTGTGAGTAATTTTGGTCTGCTAATTTGAGAAAGGACATTATTGCTATTGAGGGTGTGCAGCGTAGGTTCACCAGGTTAATTCCCGGGATGGCGGGACTGATATACGATGAAAGAATGGGTCGACTGGGCTTGTATTCACTGGAATTTAGAAGGATGAGAGGATATTTTTGAAACATATAAAATTCTTAAAGGATTGGACAGGCTAGATGCAGGAAACATGTTCCCGATGTTGGGGGAGTCCAGAACCAGGGTTCACAGTTTAAGAATAAGAAGTACGACATTTAGAATGGAGATGAGGAAAAACCTTTTCAACCAGAGAGTTGTGAATCTGTGGAATTCTCTGCCTCAGAAGGCAGTGGAGGCCATTTCACTGGATGTTTTCAAGAGAGTAAAGCCCATGTCCCACTTACGTGTCCTTGGCACGCTAATTACGTGACCTCGTGGTCGCGTTGAGGCGTGACGGTTCCACGGAGGTCGCGTGCGGCTTCATGCCCCCGCACAGCCGTCCAGAGCGCGTGACATAATTTGAAGATGGATGCAAAATGCTGGAGTAACTCAGCGGGACTGGCAGCATCTCTGGAGAGAAGGAATGGATGATATTTCGGGTCGAGACTCTTCTTCAGTCTGAAAGAAGGGTCTTGACCCGAAACGTCACCCACTGCTTCTCTCCAGAGATGCTGCCGGTCCCGCTGAGTTACTCCTGCATTTTGTGTCCATCTTCAATTTTCTTGACCCCGCTCTGGGGGTAGAAGTCGGGCGGATCCGGACCGCAACGGCCGTGAGCCCCAGGTCGAGTTCGGCGATCGTTTGCCTGCTTCTGCTGCTGTTGAAGATGACACGTTGTGTCGCGCCATGGTCTTGGGGCTGTCCCACTTTGGCCGTCAGTTACGCGACAGGCCGTTGGCGCGCAAAGATTTCGTTCGGTACAAAATTTCGGACGCCGCGCGATACCGCGCACAACTCCATACCCCTCCGCGCTTCTCAGTGGGACCGGCCCTGCGCAGCCACACGATGCCCGTGCGCCTCAACGCGACGGCGAGGCCGCGTAATTTGAGTGCCAAGGACACATAAGTGGGACAGGGCCTTTAGATTTAGCTCTTAGGGCTAAAGGAATCAATGGGATATGAGGAGAAAGCAGGAATGGGGTACTGATTTTAGATGATCAGCCATGATCACATTGAATGGCGGTGCTGGCTCGAAGGGCTGAATGGCCTACTCCTGCACCTATTTTTCTACGTTTTTGTATGTTCTATGTATCTCTGATGTTAAACTAATCTCCACAGCATGGTGGCGCAGTGGTAGAGTTGCTGCCTAATATTGCTAGAGTTGCTGCCTTACATCGCCAGAGACCCGGGTTCAATGCTGACTACGGGTGCTGTCTGTACATTCTCCCCATGACCTGTGTGGGTTTTCTCTGGGAGCTCTGGTTTCCACCCACACTCCATAAATGTACAGGTTTGTAGGTTGATTGGATTTGGTTAAAATTCTACCTAGTGTGTAGGATAGTGTTACAGGGTGATCACTGGTCAGCACAGACTCTGTGATGTGTTTCTAAAGTCTAATGTCATTGGCCTGTACGTGATCCATACCCCTCTGTTTCCATGTGACTTTCAAAAAATCTCTTAAACAACACTACCATACTGCCTCCGTCAACACTGGGGCAGTGGGATCCAGGCATCTTCTGGACAAGTCTGTGTTAAAAACTTGTCCTGCACAGGTCTGCTTGCTATGCCATAGTCACGCCTGTTATGTCTGGTAGTTAGCCGTGTTTCTCTTAGTTACATGTGTTGCATGCTGGCGGTTTGGTTGTAAGCCTTCAGTTCCGGGTATATTTTAGAGGTGAGATCACGCCTGGACCACATTTGTACGTTTTGCTTCTGGACCCAAGTAAAGGTCATGCCATGATCATATTGAATGGCTGTGCAGGCTCGAAGGGCCGAATGGCCTACTCCTGCACCTAATTTCTATGTTTCTATGTAAGATGCACAGTACTTGCCAGAGAGAGTGCACTGCTGGTTCACAGAGAGACCCTGGACTGCAGGACCTGCCACACCACGAGTGTTGGGTTGATTAGACTTTAGAGGTACAGCGCGGAAACAGGTCCTTCGGCCCACCGAGTCAGCGCCGACCAGCAATCACCCCGTACACTACCACTATCCTACACACTACGGACAATTTACAGGAGCCAATTAACCCACAAACCTGTACGTCTTTTGAGTGCGGCAGGAAACCGAAGCACCCGGAGAAAACCCACGTGGTCACAGGGAGAACGTACAAAATCCGTACAGACAGCACCCGTAGTCAGGATGGACCCCGGGTCTCTGGCGCCGTAAGGCAGCAACTCTACCGCTGCGCCATCGTGCCGGCCCAATTAATTCCTACTCTTTGTTTAATCTTTTGGTCAAATCTTAGTCCACACTGGTGTACTATCACCAATTACACATAACGTGATCTCATTCACAAAACTCCTGTGTGGGACCTGATCAAAACTCTTCTAGCAATATCAACACACCACATCCAGTGGCTCACAATCCCATCCTCAATAGCTTTGTCAAACATGCCAAACTTATTTTAAATCTCTTAACCTTGTCGGAGATGCAATTGTTTTCCGGATCTTATCTCCGGTCGCTCTGCGGCCTAATATCATGGAGCTGGCGGCCTTGCTCGGGACTGTCTTTGAGCCCCACCGTGGGGCATGGAGCCGATTCCTTGCCTGGGATCGACCCTCCAACCGCGGCCTGCGGACTTTAACATCAAGGGCGCGCATCCTCGGATTGAGATTGACATCGGAAAGCTCCAAAAGCTGCACAACGTTCGACAAGCCCCGACCCGGGGTCCGATCGCCCAGGGCAGGGAACTGACATCGCCCCGATGCAGGAGCTTGATCGTCCCGGCTATGGGATTCAAGATCGTCCTGTCAACGGAAGGCTCGAGGCCCCCGACCGTAGGAGAACAAAGAAGGGAAGAGATTGAACTTTTTTTGCCTTCCATCACAGTGGGGAATGTGGAGGAGTCACTGTGGTGGATGTTTATGTTAAAATATATTTTGTGTGTTCTGTTGTTGATTGTATGGCAAATCAAATTTGTCGCATGTTGCAAAACATATTTGGCTAATAATGTAAGTATGAGTAAAATCGGGGTACTGATTTTAGACGATCAGCCATGTTCATATTGAATGGCCTACTGCACCTATTTTTCTATGTTTCTCTATGTTTGTAATCCTATTTGAGGCATCTGTATCCTCTGGTGCTACTAGAGATTTACTTCATTTCCTCATTCTCACTCAACCTTTGATCTCTCAAAGATCAAAGGTTGTTTGTCTTCTGTGAAGACAGAAAGTAATTCTTCAATTCTCCACCCTTTCCTTCTTCCTCATTGTACGTTGTCCCATCTGTTTGCAAGGGGTCCACTATTGCCCTGGTTGGTCTTTCCTTGTACATACTTTACAATCCATTTTTGTTTTTGTCCGTCTTATTATCGACTTTTTAAATTCTTCTTTGCCGAATTGTAAAATGCTCCAAACTCTCATGTCCACAGCTATTTCTGACAAATTGGTAACAAGATCCTTTCTGAGTTAATCCCATCTTTATTTTTTTCCCTGCCAGCCATGGACAGATTACCTTTTGTCTTTGTCGAGGTGTCTTAAAGGAGCATCATTGCCTTTTCCCATTCAGACGGAAACACCCTGCTCCCACAACTCCATGGCTTCCTTTGTCCAGTTTTAAGGCCCCAGTTTTGGATTGAATGATTACACATAAATATAACTCAGCCAAACTCCAGTACAATAGGTAGAGCAAAGGGGAAGATACAGAGTACAGAATATAGTTCTCAGCATTGTAGCGCATCAGTTCCAGAGACAAAGTCCAATGTGCACAATGGGGTAGAGGTGAATCGGACAGTGCCCTAGCTTATGGAAGGGCCGTTCAGAAGCCTGATAACAGAGGGGAAGAAGCTGTTCATGAGTCTGGTGGTGTACGCTTTTAAGCTTCTGTAACTTCTGCCGGACGGGAGCAGGGAAGAGAGAATGACCGGGGTGGGACAGGGACAAGTCTTTGATTATTTAAGGCCCCAGTTTTATAATAATAATAATAATAATAATTTTATTTATAGAGCACTTTAAAAACAAACATAGCTGCAACAAAGTGCTGTACATCACTAATCATTGACAAAAAAGTTAATACACACCAAAAATAACAATCAAAAGAAATAGTAGGAAAAGACATGTAAAATAAAGAAACATCAAAAACACCACAAACAGAAGCAAAGCCTCAGGCATGGTCAAAAGGCAGGGAGTACAAATGCGTTTTAACACTGGATTTGAAGATGGACAGTGAGGGGGCCTGTCTGATGTGCAGCGGCAGGGTGTTCCAGAGTGCCGGAGCAGCAACAGAGAAGGCTCTATCCCCTCTGAGCCTCCGACTAGACCTCGGTACCTCCAGGAGCAGCTGACCAGCTGACCTGAGGGACCGGGCAGGAGTGTATGGGTGGAGCAGCTCAGAGAGGTAAGGCGGGGCGAGCCCATTCAGAGATTTAAAAACAAATAACAGTAACTTAAAATGAACCCGAAAGTGCACCGGGAGCCAGTGTAGGGAGGCCAGAATTGGCGATATGTGCTCCCTCTTTTGAGTCCCTGTTAAAAGGCGAGCAGCAGCATTCTGAACCAACTGGAGACGAGCCAGTGAAGAACGAGCAACACCAAAATAGAGCGCGTTACAGTAATCCAGCCTAGATGTAATAAAGGCATGGATTACTGTCTCAAAATGCTGCCGCTCGAGAATGGGCTTCACCTTCGCCAGGACAAGAGGAGATAGAAAAAAAAGGAAATAAACAGAGAATAAGAGACGGGGGTTTTCTTAAATGTGCATTTTTTAATGCTAGGAGCATTGTAAGAAAGGTGGATGAGCTTAGAGTCTGGATAGACACCTGGAAGTATAATGTTGTGGCGATCAGTGAAACGTGGTTGCAGGAGGGCTGTGATTGGAAACTAAATATTCCAGGATTTTGCTGCTTCAGGTGTGATAGAATTGGAGGGGCAAGAGGTGGAGGTGTTGCATTGCTAGTCAGGGAAGATTTTACAGCAGTGCTTTGGCAGGATAGATTGGAGGGCTCATCTAGGGAGGCTATTTGGGTGGAATTGAGAAGTGGGAAAGGTGTAGCAACTCTTATAGGGGTGTATTATAGACCGCCAAACGGGGAACGAGAATTGGAAGAGCAAATATGTAAGGAGATAGCAGATATTAGTAGTAAGCACAAGGTAGTGATTGTGGGAGATTTCAACTTTCCACACATAGACTGGGAAACACATTCTGTAAATGGGCTAGATGGGTTGGAGTTTGTAAAATGTGTGCAGGATAGTTTTTTGCAGCAATACATAGAGGTACCTACTAGAGGAGGGGCAGTGCTGGACCTCCTGTTAGGAAATGAGATGGGACAGGTGGCGGAGGTATGCGTTGGGGAGCACTTCGGGTCCAGTGATCACAATACCATTAGTTTCAATATAATTATGGAGAGGGTCAGAACTGGACCTAGGGTTGAGATTTTTGATTGGAGAAAGGCTAACTTTGATGAGATGCGAAAGGATTTAAAAGGAGTGAATTGGGACATTTTGTTTTATGGGAAAGATGTAGAAGAGAAATGGAGGACATTTAAAGGGGAAATTTTAAGAGTACAGAATCTTTATGTTCCTGTTCGGTTGAAAGGAAACAGTAAAAATTGGAAAGAGCCCTGGTTTTCAAGGGAAATTGGACATCTTGTTCGGAAAAAGAGGGAGATCTACAATAATTATAGGCAGCATGAAGTACATGAGGTGCTTGAGGAGTATAAGGAATGTAAAAAGAATCGTAAGAAAGAAATTAGAAAAGCTAAAAGAAGATATGAGGTTGCTTTGGCAAGTAAGGTGAAAGTAAATCCAAAGGGTTTCTACAGCTATATTAATAGCAAAAGGATAACGAGGGATAAAATTGGTCCATTGGAGAGACAGAGTGGACAGCTATCTGCAGAGCCAAAAGAGATGGGGGAGATATTGAACAATTTTTTTTCTTCGGTATTCACCAAGGAGAAGGATATTGAATTATGTGAGGTAAGGGAAACTAGTAGAGTAGCTGTGGATACTATGAGGTTCAAAGTAAAAGAAGTACTGACACTTTTGAAAAATATAAAAGTGGATAAGTCTCCAGGTCCTGACTGGATATTCCCTAGGACATTGAGGGAAGTTAGTGTAGAAATAGCCGGGGCTATGACAGAAATATTTCAAATGTCATTAGAAATGGGAATAGTCCCCGAGGATTGGCGTACTGCGCATGTTGTTCCATTGTTTAAAAAGGGTTCTAAGAGTAAACCTAGCAATTATAGACTTGTTAGTTTGACTTCAGTGGTGGGCAAATTAATGGAAAAGATACTTAGAGATAATATATATAAGCATCTAGATAAACAGGGTCTGATTAGGAACAGTCAACATGGATTTGTGCCTGGAAGGTCATGTTTGACTAATCTTGAATTTTTTGAAGAGGTTACTAGGGAAATTGACGAGGGTAAAGCAGTGGATGTTGTCTATATGGACTTTAGTAAGGCCTTTGACAAGGTTCCTCATGGAAGGTTGGTTAAGAAGGTTCAACTGTTGGGTATAAATGCAGGAATAGCAAGATGGATTCAACAGTGGCTGAATGGGAGAAGCCAGAGGGTAATGGTGGATGGCTGTTTATCGGGTTGGAGGCAGGTGACTAGTGGGGTGCCTCAGGGATCTGTGTTGGGTCCTTTGTTGTTTGTCATGTACATCAATGATCTGGATGAAGGTGTGGTAAATTGGATTAGTAAGTATGCAGATGATACCAAGATAGGGGGTGTTGTGGATAATGAAGAGGATTTCCAAAGTCTACAGGGTGATTTAGGCCATTTGGAAAAATGGGCTGAAAGATGGCAGATGGAGTTTAATGCTGATAAATGTGAGGTGCTACACCTTGGTAGAACAAATCAAAATAGGACGTACATGGTAAATGGTAGGGAATTGAAGAATACAGTTGAACAGAAGGATCTGGGTATAACCGTGCATAGTTCCTTGAAGGTGGAATCTCATATAGATAGGGTGGTAAAGAAAGCTTTTGGTATGCTAGCCTTTATAAATCAGAGCATGGAGTATAGAAGCTGGGATGTAATGTTAAAATTGTACAAGGCATTGGTGAGACCAAATCTGGAGTATGGGGCATAGGAAGGATGTCAACAAAATAGGAGAGTACAGAGGAGATTTACTAGAATGTTGCCTGGGTTTCAACAACTAAGTTACAGAGAAAGGTTGAATAAGTTAGGTCTTTATTCTCTGGAGCGCAGAAGGTTAAGGGGGGACCTGATAGAGGTCTTTAAAATGATGAGAGGGATAGACAGAGTTGATGTGGACAAGCTTTTCCCTTTGAGAATAGGGAAGATTCATACAAGAGGACATGACTTCAGAATTAAGGGACAGAAGTTTAGGGGTAATATGAGGGGGAACTTCTTTACTCAGAGAGTGGTAGCGGTGTGGAATGAGCTTCCAGTGGAAGTGGTGGAGGCAGGTTCATTGGTATCATTTAAAAATAAATTGGATAGGCATATGGATGAGAAGGGAATGGAGGGTTATGGTATGAGTGCAGGCAGGTGGGACTAAGGGGAAAAAAAATTTGTTCGGCACAGACTTGTAGGGCCGAGATGGCCTGTTTCCGTGCTGTAATTGTTATATGGTTATATGGTTATTATGTTGGCTGCTTTCCCGAGGCAGCGTGAAGTGCAGATGGTGGGGGGTATGGTCTTTGTGATGGACAGGGCCACATCCACAACTCCTTCAGATCCTTTAGTTGAATCGACAGCCTCTGGTTTGGATTCCCCAGTTAAGGGGAAAGGTTTCTTCTCTATGCTGCTCAATTTTGTACACTTTCATCTGGTCCCCCCCCCCCTCCCCACCCACACTCGCTGTTCATCCTCACCGACACACACCTGTCAATATCCCGGTGAATCTCCTCTGCAACCTGTGCCGTCCCATCCTTCTGTGGTCCAACTGATGGCTTATAAAGTTCATAAGTTCATAAGTGATGGGAGCAGAATTAGGCCATTCGGCCTATCAAGTCTATTCCGCCATTCAATCATATCCGATGTATCTTTCCTACTCAACCCCATTCTCCTGCCCGCTCCCCATATCCCCTGACACCCGTACTAAATTGTAGTTGTGCACTACCTCCGTGATATCCAGTGCTCTGGATGAGAAGGGTAGCATCCCATACTTGTCTCACCCATCTCATCCACTATGCCGCCCTATCTACCTCATTGGAGATGATTTTTGATCGGACCTATCTTGCACCAAACAGTTCACATTATTCCCTTTATCATTTGGGCAGTCGCGGTGGCGCAGCGGTAGAGTTGCTGCCTTACAGCGAATGCAGCGCCGGAGACCCGGGTTCAAATCCGTATACGGGTGCTGTCTGTATGGTGTTTGTACGTTCTCCCCGTGACCTGCGTGGGTTGTCTCCGAGATCTTCGGTTTCCTCCCACATTCCAAAGCCATACAGGTTTGTAGGTTAATTAGCATGGTAAATGTAAACATTGTCCCTAGTGTAGGTATGTTACAAAACCTACTTAAATCGTCATTGGGAATCTGCCCACAGCCATGTCCGCGATGTATTTTGGCGCTGTTTGGAGGGGGCGGGTTTAAAACGCGATTTTTACTAGGCTGTTCTAATCGCAGATGTTCAGCCTAGTAAATCATTAACGAAAAATCGCTGCAAGACCCGGTTGCAAAAGGTATTATTAGTTTTATAGGCCTCGATAATATAGTTATAATAGTTTTAAAATTACTCTCTCATTCCGCAACCTCTCGCAGCCCCAGGGTTTTATAAAGCAAACAATTAAAGGTATGTACCTTATTTTTACATTAAATGGAGCATATATATATAACCCTGTATATCAAGTTATCTATAGCGAGTAGTTCATTTTGGGCTTTTTATATCCCGCAGTATTTTTCTGGGCATTTGAGGGCACTAATCCAGCGCGATGTGACCGTTCTAAACCAGCGCGTTCACATGAACCCACTAGAAAGCCGATTTAAATGGGCATTTATTTACAGCAATTGAACACTAAATTCCTTCCATTTGGCCTATAAATTAATGTAAATTAGATATAAAAATCATGTTATATTGTGAATTATTTGTGAATAATCTTTGGATCCTTAGGCTATTTAAAAATGTTAATCTTTCCTTAAGAAATGGGCTTTTGACTATCCAAGATCACAGCTTTTTTGTAATGTCCATTGAAAGTCAATAGGGAACAAGATGCTAATTTCCGAGTATGAAAATGGCCATAACATTTTTAATACTTGAGATATGAAAGTGAATTTGGTGTCAAATTAAACTTATTGTTATGCTTTATCTGATGGGATAAATTGCAGACTTGATTTTTTAAATCTCAAAATTTTGTAACATTGCTACCTAGTGGGTATAGGATAGTGTTAATGTGCGGGGATCGCTGGTCGGTGTACACCCGGTGGGCCAAAGGGCATATTTCCGTGATGTATCTCTAAACTAAACTAAACTATATATCTGTACACCATGGACAGCTCGATTGTAATCATGTATTGTCTTTCCGTTGAAGATAGACACATAACGCTGGAGCAACTCAGCGGGACAAGTATCATCTCTGGATAGAAGGAATGCGTAATGTTTGGGCTCAACACCCTTCTTCAGATTATCTTTCCGCTGACTGGTTAACATGCAACAAAAGCTTTTCACTGTACCTCGGTATACATGGCGACAAGCTCAACTCCATTCAACTCAGCCTAGTTGTTGGGTTCATAGTCTGCTCGTCTGTGAAGGCTCACAATTCTCACAGCTCTGAGCCCAGTAAACTAGGAGCTGGCTTCACTAGCCAGGGTCGTTC
The DNA here is from genome assembly GCF_028641065.1 of Leucoraja erinaceus. NCBI lineage: Eukaryota > Metazoa > Chordata > Chondrichthyes > Rajiformes > Rajidae > Leucoraja > Leucoraja erinaceus. The sequence continues at coordinate 137,876,005 of NC_073377.1, read as the reverse complement.
CACAAATAGAACAATAATGTTAGCTCCCTCTCTCAGTCACGGCTTCATCTGTTAAAGTGCAGCTTCCTATGGTTCACACCAATGGGCATGTCCCAGTTAGGCTATTTTTTCGGCGACTGTCATAGTCATAGCAAGTCGCCCATTTTTTAGGCGAGTGCCGGCGAATATGACATTGAAATTCACCGAAGCCAGCACCGGTGACAACCTACGTCACCTGGCGTTAGTGTCGACAACCGAAGACATCCTGTCGACTGCCTACATTAACCTGGCGACAACCTACGACGGCACCTACGTCAAGCTACGCTCATTTGGTGTCAAACCCAAGGTCGCCACTGTCGTTGAAAATTTGTCAACATTCTCTGGATACTTTCAAGAGAGAGCTATATAGGGCTCTTAAAGATAGTGGAGTCAGGAGATATAGGGAGAAGGCAGGAACTGATTGGGGTGATCAGACATGATCACATTGAATGGTGGTGCTGGCCTACTCCTGCACCAATTGTCTATTGAAAAAATTTAGGTGACCAGAAAGACTCTACGACTCTCTGGGCGACTGAGGACCATGCTCACGACCATACAGGCGACACCCTGGCGACCGCATCGTCTCCTGTAGTTGCCTAAAAAGTCGCCTAAGTGGGACAGGCCCATAATTCTCACGGGCACACTCATTAACTTCACGAGCCTCATTCTTGGCAGAAAGATGGCTTTTGCTTGGAACTCCATCAAGCGCCTGTGAATAACCAAAGCCATTCTATCCAGAAAGTCCTTGCTTAGTAATATAGCTCATTTCTTAAAGAATTCCAAGAGTTCTGAGGCAAGCAGTTTATTAAGTCTAACCCTCGGCCGACAGTTGGATCCTCAGTTAAATATTCATGACATTGTTCAATGCTTTCCACCACTTTCTCACTGGCTATAAATTCTCCAATTCATGCACAACTCCTCCTCTCCATCAATCAGGCTTACATGCACAACTAATGTAGAACAGTTCCTATAACTATTCACCAGCTACCCAGGTAAGGTGGGCTCCGGTGTGCCTCATTGGAGAAGGTCGGCACGGTGAGGGCCTGGCTTGCCCGCCGCGGGGCCGGGAGCTCTCCCGGAGAGGGAAGCCGCCGAGCCCTGCTCTCCTGCTCACCCCGTGGACCAGAGAGGAGGGAGCCGGAGGGAGAACCGGCAAGCAGAATGGCTGCGGGAGGCAGTGCTGAACATCGACGGGGGAGAGGGCCGCTGGAGGCCCTGCTGCAGCCTGGGGCTCGTCTGGACCAGGCGCCAGTCCAAAAGGCCGAGCGTGTGGACCGGACACGACCGGCAGTGGCGCGGAGCGATGGAGGACATCATGGCTACGCTTGGTCAGGCCGACCCTGCAGCGTCGCCAGGACAACGGGCCTTCATTGACAGATCAAGAACTCTGCACTTACAACAGCTGGGACTTGGAAATGGCACCAAATCTGGTGACTCTGCATAGTGTCTCTGTTTACCACTACTACACACATGCACTGTATCTGAGAGGCTTATCTAGGACGTATCTGAGTGTTTATGTATGGTGACACTTGTACTGAACAGTACATCAAAATGGATTTTACTGTACCTCAGTACATGTCACAAATAAACTACCATTGCACCATTGATTTCCTTCATCATTTTGCTTCAAACTGATAGATGACAACTTACTTTATCTCTGAGCACAGAGGGTGACATTCAACGATGGTATAGTGTTGCCAGGGAGAGTTGAGGCAGGAATGGTGGCAAATATTCCAGCTCATTTACACTTCCTGCTGTCATGAGAGGACCTCCCTTCTCAGACACAGAGTGCTGGAGTAACTCAGCGGGTCAAGCAGCATCTCTGGACAACATGGATACAGAGTGCTGGAGTAACTCAGCGGGTCAGGCACCATCTCTGGACAACATGGACACTTTACACTGGCCATCTACCCCCTCCAAAATCAATTTTGGGGTAAGGGCTTGACATAAAGGTTAATCATTTCGCTCCACCCCCCCCCCACCCCCCCGCCCACCCCCACTGAGTTACCCAGCATGCTGCTGTCTGCCCCATACTCCAGCAGCTGCAGTCTCTGGCCTTCAGCTCCAGTCACTCGGCTGCCCACGTACAAACCCTGCTCAGGCTCTGTCCAGACGAACAGATTAATTGTGAAACTTCTAATTCATCAGCTCTACTCGAATTGAAAATTACAAACCGGTGGACCATCTATAACAAAGCTTCAGAATTAAATAGAACTGTACATCATCAAGACATCTTACTTTCAATGGAGAAACATGAGTTACCGAGAGTTAGTGTGCACCTTCCATCAAACCTAGTACCCCACACAGCATCAGAGCCATATACGCAGTCAGGCCATTTGTTGCTGTAAACAAAGCAGTAGTACTCAACAGAAGATAGACACAGTGTGCTGGAGTAACTCAGTGGGTCAGGCAGCATCTCTGGAGAACATGGATAGGTGACGTTTCGGGTCAGGACCCAGTTTGAAGAAGGATTCTGACCCAAGAATTGTGCTGGCTACCACACTACTCTCCACTTCATGGACAATGTACATCAGGCCCGTACAAAGCTTTCCCAAAAGGGGGGGTGGCATGACAGGATTACAAAAAATGTAATGTGAAATAGTATGCGCGCTGCGCACATCATGAGCGCGAAGCGTGAAGTCCCTCGATGCCGGGGTCTCTGGGGTTTTAGATGCTCTCTGATGCATTCTGAGCCCTATTTTGGAGCATTTTTGCACCAAATTTATGACCAATATTTCAGAAATTAACAGGAGAATCTGAGAGGAAGCTTTTTCAGCGGGGGTGGTGTGGGCCCAGTAGGGGTCAGCGGGGGTGGCGTGGGCCCAGCGGGGGTGGCGTGGGCCCAGCGGGGGTGGCGTGGGGGGAAGATGGTTTGCGCCCCAGTGGCGGGAGGAGGCAAGGGGAGCGGGCCCTGCCGCAGCGGCGTCTGGTGTTGGGGTTACAGCCGCTGGGTTCAGATTCAGCCACTCCCGCCCGGCGACAGGAGGACGGTCTCCTGGTCGCTAGGCAAGCCGCTGGTGAGGCTCCGACGCCGCGGATGGAGACGCTGCAGCGGGCTGGCAGATACTTCAAATATCCCGCTGGCCAGATTTTTTTCCCTATTTTTTTTTTTTCCCTCGTGATTTTTTCTTACTCTGGGGGGAAAAAAGGGGGTGTGGTCGCACCCAACGCACCCCCCTTTCGGACGGCCATGTACATAGAGCCACTGGACATGACGTAAAATAAGATTCACAAGTAGGCTATCAAAGAGCCGTGTAAATTGTATTACCCATGTTCTCCAGAGATGCTGTCTGACCAACTAAATTACTCCAGCAATTTGTGTCTTTTTTTGTTCACCAGAATCTGCAGTTCCTCGTCCCCTTATAGTAAACAGCGTTCCATAATATAACAGCCAGTGGTAACAGCAGGCACAGTAAGGAGCTGCAGTTAGCAGTGAGGATGAGATGTGTGGGAAGGAACTGTAGATGCTTGTTTACACCAAAGATAGACACAAAATGCTGGAGTAACTGCAGCATCTCTGGAGGAAAAAGGATAGGTGACGTTTTGGGTCGGGAGCTTTCTTCAGACTGAATTTTTCCTCATGATGCTGGAGTCTGCCTGGAGGCACAAGTCTGAAGAAGGGCCCCGAGCTGAAACGTCACCTGATCCTTATCTCCACAGATGCTGCCTGTCCGGCTGAGTTACTTCAGCACTCTCTATCGAGTGAGGATGCGGATGTAGGTGAGAGCCATGGGCTCTGAGGCACTCACCCGTGACTGGTGCTTCGATGTCGAGCATGGTCTTCTCTTGTCGCAGGATGGATGCTCCTTCGGTGATGATGCGCATGGCGACGGTCTCCTCCACCCGACCTTCCTTGGTGAGGTGAGCCTTGAGGACGTCCACCCGCGGTTTCCCATCATGGTCAAACACCTCCTTGATGGTCAGTCGGTGGCTCGGAGGGAAGGGCACAGCTGTGGGCAAACGAGAACAGAACGTCACAACATGTCCACGTAACCCGCGCACTGACAGACCCGCCGGTAGAGTTGCCAATTGTCCCGTATTAGCCGGGTCATCCCGTATATTGGGCTAAATTGGTTTGTCCCATATGGGACCGCCCTTGTCCCGTATTTGACTGCTACTACTCGGGTCGAGGGGACTGTCGGGTCGGAGCGCCGCGCCCGGCCCCGCCTCACCCGTCCCGACATAATGCCGCCCATGGAGTGCAGCAGCAGCAGCAGCAGCAGCAGCAGCTCGCCTCACCCGTGGTCCCGTCGGTCGGCAGCCCGGCCAGCTGTCCGATCTTCGGACCTTCATTTACCGCCGACACCACCACCCCTCCTTCTCATGGCCGATCATCGGTTCATGAGTTGGATGGGGCGCCGGACTTTGCGCGCGACATCACGCGGCCCGGGCCAAAACTCCTCAGCTGGCCCGCCGGCTGGGCTTTGTGTGCAGTCCAGCACCCGGGCCAACTCTTCATTCACCCAGCCACGGCCGAGTCGGTCAACGAATTGCCATCGGGAATTTGTCCCGTATTTTGACCTTTTGTCCCTTATTTGGGAGTGAGAAAGTTGGCAACCCTACCCGTTGGGCCAGCCTCCGCCAACTTCATCGCCTTACTTACACTCTGCTTTATTTACCTACTAGTTACTGGAATAGTATTTCGAGAAAATATATTTCTAGAAACAAGGCATTTTAGATTTTCAAGATATAGCTCGGAAACAGGCCCTTCGGCCCACTGTGCCCATGCCGACCAGCGGTTACCCCATACACTATCACCATCCTACACACTAGGGACAACTTACAATTTACAGAAGCCAATTAACCTACAAATCTTTGGTAGTGTGGGAGGAAACCGGAGCACCCGGAGAAAACCTAAGCAGGTCACAGGGAGAACGTGCAAACTCCACACAGACAGCACCTGTAGTCAGGATGGAGCCCGGGAAGTCTGACGCTGTGAGGCAGCAACTCTACCTCTGCACCAGTGTGCCGGCCAGATGTTCAAAGCAGACATGTCAGGCTGCATTGAATTGTGTTGAAGAACAATGGAATGTATCCCTGAAGTCAGAAGGCAACACGGACTTCCATTGACGGTTTAAGCTGTGGTGTAAGCAGCAGGAAGGACTTCTGCTATACACAGCGGCCATGGTTCCCACATCAATAATAGCGTTAGTGTAATTGTTGGGATTGGGGGGTCATGCTGGCAAATGCACAGCCACCTTTCATCAGCGGGATGAATGGCTGCTGCAGTAACTCCGATCAATGGGAGTGAACCTCTCCCTGCAGCTACTATCGGGAGAAGGTTGTACCACATCAATCGGACACAGGGCAGCTGGCCAGTGAGAGTGAGAGCAGAGAGAACGCCATCACTGCATCGCCGATTACCCCATCTATTCACACACATTGGTAAAGACCTACTCCCCTGCTGCGTGGGGAAGGGAAGGGAAGGAGTGGGAGAGGAGGAGAGGGGGGAGGTGTTCCCCATCCCAAACTAGGAGAGAAGCAACACAACACAGTGCAGGGTAGCACAGTGGCACAGCGGTAAGGTTGCTGCCTTAATGCGGCAGAAACCCGGGTTTGATCCTGACTATGGGTGCTGTCTGTACGGAGTTTGCACGTTCTCCCTGTGACTGTGTGGATTTTCCCCGGGTGCTCCGGTTTCCTCCCACACTCCAAAGACGTACATACAGGTTTGTAGGTTAATTGGATTCTATAAATTGTCCCTAGTGTGTAGGATCGTGCTAGTGTACGGGGTGAACGCTAGTTGGTACGGACCTGGTGGGCCGAAGGGCCTGTTTCCGTGCTGTATCTCGCACGTAAAGTCTAACACATGGAAATATGGTGAGGGGAGTTGCAAATATTGATTTAATTTAACTGATCAGTATCATGAGGGGAATAAATGGGGGCACTCCACGGAGTCTTTTATCCAGAGTCGGGGAATCACGAACCAGAGGACATAGGTTTAACGTGAGGGGGAAAGATTTAACACAAACCTTAGGGGCAACCTTGCACACAGAGGGTGGTGAGTACATGGAACAAGCTGCCAGAGGAGATCATTGAGGCAGGTACTATAACGACATTTAAAAGGTATTTGGACAGGTACATGGATAGGACAGATTTAGAGGGATATGGGCCAAACACAGGCAGGTGGGACTAGTCTAGACGGGGCATGTTGGTCGGCATGGGTAAGTTGGGCTGAAGGGCCTGGTTCCGTGCTGTGTGGCTAATCAGCCTCTTCCCTCATTGAAGCCACAATAAACGTGGAGTGTTTATGTAATAGACACTGTGCCCAGTAGATTCAGCTTCGAGATGTATTGCCATTTAATTAAATAGTGCCAGGCGCAGTCATTGAAACCCATCGCTCACTGCCGCCGCTGCCCCCTCCATGCCAGAGCGGCATTACACATCTACCCTTCTGAGCTCAGTCAGACCAATGCTACACGCTGGCTGCACCCTGCCCCATTCACCAGGGCCTGCTGCTTTACCAGGGCCACCAGCAGCCAGCAACCAACACTGGAGTTGCAAGCAACTACAGATAGTCATGGAGTGATACAGTGTGGAAACAGGCCCTACAGCCCAACTTTGTCCAAGCCAGCCAGCATGCCCCATCTACACTAGTCCAATCTGCCTGCGTTTGACCCATATCCCTCTAAACCTATCCAATGCTTCTACATCAGTCACTGAAAGTAAGCATGCAGGTACAGCAGGCAGTGATGAAAGCTAATGGCATGTTGGCCTTCATTGCGAGAGGATTTGAGTTTAGGAGCAAGGAGGTCCTACTGCAGTTGTACTGGGCCCTGGTGAGTCCACACCTGGAGTATTGTGTGCAGTTTTGGCCTCCTAATTTGAAGAAGGCCATTATTGCTATTGAGGGAGTGCAGCGTAGGTTCACCAGGTTAATTCCCGGGATGGCGGGACTGACATATGATGAAAGAATGGGTCGACTGGGCTTGTATTCACTGGAATTTAGAAGGACGTGAGAATGTCTGAGAGAAACATTTAAAATTCGTAGAGGATTGGACAGGGTGGATGCAGGAAACATGTTCCCCGTGTTGAATTGAATTGAATTGAATTGAATTGAATCCTTTATTTGTCATTCAGACCTTTCGGTCTGAACGAAATGTTGTTGCCTGCAGCCATATATGTAATAATAATAACACACAATAAACACAAATTAACATCCACCACAGTGAGTTCACCAAGCACCTCCTCACTGTGATGGAGGCAAAAGTCTTAGAGTTACTGTCTCTTCCCTCCTCTTCTCCCTCTGCACTGAGGCGATACCCCACCGGGCGATGGTAAATCAGTCCCGCGGTTCAAGCTCCGCGGCCCGGGGGTGTTCGAAGCTGCCGCCCTCCAGTCCAGCGGACGCAGCTGTTGCCACGGGAGCTCCGGAAAACAGGCACCAGCCTGTGACCTGCGAGCTCCCGACGATGTTGTCCACTGGCCCACGGCCGAGCCCCGGATTCAGGTCGCCGCCGCCATAACGCCGCCTCAGCCACCGGAGCACCGTCTCCGCCCCGCACTGGGCCGCCCACACGGCAGCGTCTCAGCCCCGCACCGGGCCGCCCCTACGGGAGCGCATTCCAGCCGAGAGCCGGGTCGCCCACACGGGAGCGCCTTCCAGCCGGTAGCCGAGCCACCCACACAGGAGTGTCTCAGCCCCGCGCCGTCCGCCCTCACCGGATGGTTGGAGGCCGCCAGCTCCGCCATTAGGCCTCAGCTCAGGCGGGGGAAGAGAAGGGGGATACGGCAAAAAAGTCGCATTCCCCCGAAGGGAGTGACAGAAAGCCTTGTTTCAACCCCCCCCCCACACATATAACGCCACCTAATAACCAAACGTTTAACTGAACTAGACAAAAAAAACAACACAAAAAAAGTAAAAACAGACAGACTGCAGGCGAGCCGCATCCGTTTCACAGCGCCGCCTCTTCCGGATTGTTGATTGTGATACTGATTGTGGATGATCAGCCATGATCGTATTGAATGGCGGTGCTGGTTCGAAGGGCCGAATGGCCTACTCCTGCACCTGTTTTCTATGTTTCTATCCATGCATCTGTCCAAATGTCTCTTAAATGTTGGGATACTACCTGCCTCAACAACCTCCACCAGCAGCTCGTTCCATACACCCACCACCCTTTGTGTGAAAAAGTTACCCCTCAGGTTCCTATTAAATCATTCCCCCCTCACCTTTAACTTCTAGTCTTCTGGTTCTCGATTCCCCTACTCTGGGCAAAAGATTCTGTGTATCTACCTGATCTATTCTTCTCATGATTATGCGAAGAGCTGGAGGGACTGAGCCGGTCAGGCAGCATCCTTGGAGGGAATGGACTGGCGACGTTTTGTGTCGGGACCCGAAACGTTCCCTGTCAATTCTTTCCACAGATGCTGGCTGACGCACTGAGTTACTCTAGCACGTTGCGTTTTCGAAGCACTGCTGCCTCCCTATGCAGACGATGGCAAGAATAGCTACTGATCTGAGCCCCTCAATCTACTGGTTTTGCAGGAACAAACTCGAGCGGCTGTGCCTGTAAAACGCACGTGGATCAACTGACCCGATTCTCAACACCAGCATCAACTGCCTGCTGCTAGTAATGAATGGTCGAATATAGTGGCTGAAAGCAGATGAATCGCAATTCACCTTAGGGGTTGGGCCCATCTGTAATTTATACACAAAATGCTGGAGTAACTCAGTGGGACAGACAGCATCGCTGGACAGAAGTAATGGGTGATGTTTCAGGTCAGACTGAAGAAGGGTCTCGACCTGAAGAATGGACCTTGAAGCGGAGCCTTTTCAAAGAGTAGAGCAAGCGCTGTCCCTTCTTGTTCAGGGCCTCAGCGTTCCTGGACCAGTCCAGTTTACTGTCCAGGTACACTCCCAGGTACTCCCTGATAAACTGCACATCCACACCATTGATGGAGACAGGGGACAGGGGTGTTCCTCTCCTCCTAATGTCCACCACTAACTCCATGCCCATGTCTGACGCACAGATGTTGGCAGATCAATTTCCCTCCTGGGATAAATAAATTTATCTCGTATCGTATTGTATTTGCAGCTCTGACATTGGCAAAATTGTTGGGCGTGCAGCCCTGCAGTGTAAGAACTGGCAGCAACCTCTGGAGACACACATTCAACAACAAACAAGACAGGTGCTGTCAGCAATAGCCAGCTCTCCTGGGTCCCTGAGCTCAAGCCAGCAGCGGCGGCCAGACATGAACTTCCACGTCAGAAGCAGCTTCTCCCACCGCTGAAGCCAGCTCTCCCTGAGCACACCCTTCACAGCGTAGTGGAAGGAACTGCAGATGCTGGTTTACACCGAAGATAGACAGAAAATGCCTGGGGCAGCTCAGCTGGACTGGCAGTATCTTTGGAGAGAAGGAATGGGCGACGTTTCTGGACGAGACCCTTCTACAGAAGAATGTCCGATGAAGGGTCTCCACCCGAAACGTCACCCACTCCTTCTCTCCAGAGATGCTGCCTGTCCGGCTGAGTTACTCCCTTCACAGCCTTCATTGCGGGTGGGAAGCACGGCGGTGAAGTGGCAGAGTTGCTGCCTTACGGTGCCAGAGACCCGGGGTCAATCCTGACTGCGGGTGCTGCAGTGAAAAACTTTTGCTTGTGTGCTGTCTGGTCAAAGAAAATACTATACATGACTATGCGCTGTGGATGGCTCATATACAGTCCTTTCATTGACTGGATAGCACACAAACAAAAACTCGTCACTGTAAGGCAGCATGGTGGCGCAGCGGTAGAGCTACTGCCTTACAGCGCCACAGACCTGAGTTTAATTCCTGGCTACTGGTGCTGTCTGTACTGAATTTGTACATTCTTCCCGTGACCTGCGTGGGTTTCTTCCGAGATCTCAGTTTCCTCCCACATTCCAAAGACATGTAGGTTTATAGGTTAATTGGCTTGGTATCAATGTAAGGTAGATACAAAATGCTGGAGTAACTCAGCGGGACAGGCAGCATCTCTGGAGAGAAGGAATGGGTGATGTTTCGGATCGAGACCCTTCTTTCTTTACCTGGTATAAATGTAAATTGTCTCTAGTATGTGCAGGATAGTGTTAATGTGCGGGGATCTCTAGTCGGAAAGGACTAGGTGGGCCAAAGGGCCTGTTTCCGCGCTGTATTTTTAAACTATCCATGTTCTCCAGAGATGCTGTCTGATCAGCTGAGTTACTCCAGCACTTTGTGTCCTTTTCTGTAAACCACCACCTGCAGTTGCTTGTTTCAACTGTATAATAGAACCTTTGATGGATCTACTATTTATTTTTGATATCAATTGAATGGAAAGGTTTATGGTCGGTGTAGGCAAGTTGGGCTGTAGGGCCTGTTTCCAAGCTGTATGACTGACTTTATACATCATAAAGGGCCTGTCCCACTTGGCGATTTTCTCGGTGACTGCCTGTATCATTGACTGACGTGTCAGGTCACCAAAAAAGTCGCGGCGTGATGCGGCGGTGACGACGTATGATGCGCGGTGTCTCCTCAAGTGTCGCAACATTTTTTTTGTCGCCGCTGGATTTTGAAATGTTCAAAATCGTTTGTCGACCCTGATACGTCAGTCAATGACGCCGGCAGTGGCCGAGAAATTCACCAAGTGGGACAGGCCCTTAAGACATTGGAGAAGAATTAGGCTACTCGGACAATCGAGTCAGCTCCGCCATTCGATCATTGCTCATCGATCTTTCCCTCTCAATCTCATTCTACCCATAACCTTTGACGCTGTTACTAATCAAGAACTAATCAATTTCCCCTTTATAAATACTCAATGACTTTGCCTCCACTGTCTGTGGCAATTAATTCCATTCGGGACGCTTACCCTTCATAACCAACTCATTTTATTCCTAAACCATGGCAGACCCAGTGTGTGGGGTTTACATGCTGGGCGAAATTGAAGATTCCACGAGCAAGCAGTTATTTTTCAATATAAAACTGGCATTAAATAATTCAATTCTCATCTACACGACGATTACAAGTTAGCATTAATATTTTACCGCGAGACACTGTGAAATTCTACACTTGTTTTAAGTAGAGATGCTAAACTCTGGCACCGAGTCAAAATGGAGTTTTGCTCTAAATTCTGAGCAAGCACGGAGTGCGTTTCAGATCTATAATTTCAGCTGTACTTATTAATCAACTCAAACTGGAATTTACAGCAATATTTGATAAAGTCCAATTAGTGCTGGCAGCACACTGTGTAACATCTCCCCCCACACACAAATCTAAAGCTGCCACTTTCATCACCAGCTTCAGTCTGTGACCTTTGAAGACGTGAGCAAATAATTACTCTCACCGAGCTGGGAAAATCTCCATTCAGCTTCCCAGCCTGTCCCAAGTGTGCCTTCCCTCTGCAATATTGATACACCAGGCTGATGATTCTACAGTGTGTTTGAGACAGTATTGGCCAGATTGATCATAGACAGAGGTAGACACAAAGTGCTGAGGTAATCAGCCTGTCCCACGGTACGAGTTCATTCCAAGATCTCTCCCGAGTTTAAAAAAATCAAACTCACGGTAAGCACGGAGAATGAACGTAGCGGGTACGTCGGAGCTCGGGGACGTCTCTTAGCGGCTCGTAACGCTAACAGCAGGTACTCGGGAAGACTCGCTAATGGCAGTTAAGCACGGGAAGACTCGTGCAGATTTTTGAACATGTTGAAAAATGTCCACAAGAGCCCCGAGTACCGACGAGTGGCCATTACCGTAAATCTCCGAGTTCAAATCAGGGAAAACTCGGGAGAGCTCTTGGAAGGAACTCGTACCCTGGGACAGGGCTTTAACTCAGCGGTTCAGGCAGCATCACTGGAGGAAATGGATGGATGACATTTCAAGTCGGGACCGTTCTTCTTAAGAAGGGTCCCAACCCAAAACAGTACCCATCCTTTTTCTCCAGAGATGTTGCCTGGAGTGTTGAGTTCACCCAGCACTTTGTATCTATCCTTGGGAAAACCAGCATCTGCAGTTCCTTGTTTCTCCATGTTCATCATTGGTGGATGATTTTTTCACACAAAGAGTTGTGAGTGTGGAATTCTCTGCCTCAGAGGGCGGTGGAGGCCGGGTTCTCTGGATACTTTCAAGTGAGAGCTAGATAGGGCTCTTAAAGATAGTGGAGTCAGGGGATATGGGGAGAAGGCAGGAACGAGGTACTGATTGGGGATGATCAGCCATGATCACATTAAATGGCGGTGCTGGCCTACTCCTGCACCTATTGTCTATTGTCTATTGAACAGTATGCGGCCATGAGTCGAGCATGTGGCCACATAAACCATGTGGCCTAACGATGTAGGAGCAAGTGGAGAGGGAGGAATACAAGGCTGGAGAATGGCACACAGGGAGTCATTCGTAGGATCCAATCCCAAATCACACAGTGGTTTGGATGCGTTTCATGCACTAAGCTTGCGACGCCTGCAATTATCGTGCAATGTTTTGGGAAAACAACTGCCCTCTAACCCAGCAGAGTTTACATTAAACGTGCACAGTTTGCCATTAGTGTTCAAAGTTGTGATCAAAAACAAACCTCTGTGCAGGGACGGGCACTCTCTGCAGCCACTGAACAAGGCGGTACAGTGACACTGCAGTAGAGCTGCTGCCTCACATCATCAGAGACACACACGGGTTCCATCATGACTACCCGTGCTGTGTGTACGGAGTTTGCACGTTATCCCTGTGCTGCTTGGGGTTTCACCAGGAGCTGCAGTTTCCTCCCATTCGCCAAAGATGTGCGGGTTTGTAGTTTAATTAGCTTCTGTTAATTGTCCCTAGTTTGTAGGATAGTATTAGTATACTATTGCTGGTTGATTGCTGGTCGGCGTGGACTCGTCGGGCCGCCGTGGCGGTGACTGCGGAGGGCACAAAGGCCCCGACCACGGGTGCACATAGAGGAAGATGACTGAACTGTCTCCCCTCACAGTGGGAAACGTTGATTCCGCTGTGTGGGGATGTTCATGTTAAACTCTATCGTGTATTGTGTTCTTTTTATTCGTATAGCTGTATGGTAACTCAAATCCCACTGTACCAATTGGTGCATGTGACAATAAATGTAACTTGAACTTGAACTGTTCCCACGCTGTATCTCTAAACTAAATCTCTAAGTAAATCATCAGACAAACTCAGTGTGAGCCGGTCACACAAGCGACTGTTACACCACAGTAACCATTGCCACACCCATCACACCCCACACACACCACACCCCACACACAGGTACACACCCTCCTGCACCCGAGCCAGCTGGCCACATCACCAGAGAGTGATCAGCCCCTCTGACTACCTTCATTGTGTCACTGGTGGAGCGCTCTCATCAACCTCTCCCTCAATGTCACCAATGTCACCTAGAAGCCAGTTATTGACTCGGGAAGCATGGTGGAGAACATGTACGATTGCCAACTTTCTCACTCCCAAATAAGGGACAAGAGGTCAAAATGAGGGATATATTCCCGACGGCAATTCGTTGACCGACTCGGCCGAGGCTGGGTGAATGATGAGTTGGCCCGGGTGCTGGACTGCACACAAAGCCCAGCCGGCGGGCCAGCTGAGGAGTTTTGAACAAGGGAGGAGGAAGAACTGTATTGCCTTCCACCACAGTGAAGAATGCAGTGGTTGTTGTCTGTGTTGAATTACGTTGAGTACTGTGTCCTTTTTTCATTGTAACGCTGCATGGTAAATTACATTTCAATGCACCTTATGGTGCATGTGACAAATAAATTTGAACTTGAACTTGAACTTGGTCCGACACCCCATCCAACTCATGAACCGATGATCGACCATGTCGGCGGTGTCGGCGGTAAGCGAAGGTCCGAAGATCGGACAGCTGGCCGGACTGCCGACCGACAGGGCCACAGGCGAGGCGCTGGTGCTGCTGCACTCCATGGGCTGCACTACGTCGGGACGGGTGAGGCGGGGCCGGATGCGGCGCTCCGACCCGACAGTCCCCTCGATCTGAGTAGTAGCAGTCACATATGGGACAAGGGCAGTCCCATATGGAACAAACCAATTTAGCCCAATATATGGGATGTCCCGGCTAATACGGGCAGTTGGCAACACTAAGTACATGCTGCAATTACCATCAATGGCAGATCAACTTTGAAAACATGGTGTGCTAAAACATGGCGCCTATTGCATGCCGGATCAGTGGAACTATTTCTGTTCACTTTGCTAATCAGAGATGTGCTTATCTAAGGCAATCATCTCCTGGACTGTTCGCATGGGTAGAAACCCGTGTTTTGAGAGGTGGGGGACAATCCCCCCCGCCCCATGTTTTCTTGTATGTAGAAACGGAACTTAGGCCTATTCTCCGGCCCCTTTACCCCCCCTAAGTGCTCCCACCCACCACGGAAGGAAGCTAACACTACACTCTTCCCAATTAAGCCAGTGCTAACTGTAATTACCGTATCACACGTATATGCGTCCTTACGTACGCGTAGATCAGGGGTCTCCAAACTATGGTCCACGGGTCACATCCGGCCTGCCACGAGATTTTATCCGGCTCGCAGCAAGCTCAGCGCAAGACGGAACGCGTGTTAGTTAGACGTCAAGTCGGGGAGCATGGTGGCCTGGAGCTCTTGGTGCTGTTACCGGGTAGGTCCCTCGAATTGCCAGAGCCGAGACATCACAGGGCCGCCTTGAAGAAGGGTGAAGGGTGCAATGTTGGGGGGGGGGGGGGTTGTTCGGCAGCGGGGACGGTGTTCGGTGGCGGGGGGCGCCGTTCGGCAGCCGTGGCAGCGATCAGAATGGGTCGGCGGCGCGTTATAACGTGCGACCGTTCCTCTCTGCCCTCTCGCTTTGTCCCCCCCCCCATTTTTTAAAAGTGATTTGCGCCTATGTTTGAATGAAAATAATTTCACTGTACCATTGAACCAATGTTTATCCATGTTTTAACTTTGCTAGACCTCTTCCTTGATGCTGATGTGCTCCAAGATATCACTGTTCCCTACCCTAAACGCACGAGCTTCCACGTCCTTGTCTAAGCTACACTTATATTGATATTGGTTTGTTATCATGTGTACAGAGATACAGTGGAAAGCTTTTGTTTGCACGCAATCCAATCAAATCAGTTCATACTATACATGAGTACAATCAAGCCTTACACAAAGGTGGAACAAAGAGGAAAAATACACGAGTGCGGAATATATTTTTTCAGCATTGCAGCATTACAGCTCCAGAGAGCATAAAACACTAGCCAACAATGAGGTAGGTTGGAAAAGCAGGACTATATTCTAGCTGATGGAATGACCGTTCAGCAGTCTGATAACAGTGGGGAAGAAGCTGTTCCCACTACGTGCTTTCAAGCTTTTATATCAAGCCCGACGGTGGAGGGGAGAAGACGTTAGACGTTAGAGATGCGGCGCAGAAACAGGCCTTCATGCCCACCCCGTGTCCACACTGGCTGACGATCACCCCGTACACTAGCCGGGGGCAATTTAGAGAAGCCAATTAACCTACCAACCTGCACGTCTTTGGAGTGCGGGAGGAAGTGTGGGAATATGCGCTCTAGTATCTGACATTTCCACCCTGGGAAAAGCCTCCCCCCTGGTCCTGACTATTTGCCTCTGCTTAGGGGAGGCACAGTGGTGCAGCAGTAGAGTTGCTGCCTCACAGCGCCAGAGACCAGGGTTCAATGCTGACCTTGGGTAACAAGTTTGTACGTTCTCCTTGTGCCTGTGTGGGTTTTCTCCGGGTGCTCCGGTTTCTTACCGCACTCCAGAGACGTACAGGTTTGTAGGTAATTTGGCTTCTGGCTTGTGTGCAGGGTAGTGCTAGTGTACAGGGTGATCGCTGGTTGGCGTGGACTCAGTGGGCATGTTTCCACGTTGTATCTCAAAGTCAAAAGCTTTGTGAAAGGAGATTATCTGGTGCGTCTCACATCACTCTTTGTGGCATTTATTGTGCATGGACTAGCTGGAGCATTCCCTACAATACAACTCCAGCTGAGCTGCAACAGGCCTGCACTGTCTGTAATGGCCACAGGGTGACAGGGTGCTGGTGTCTGTAATGGGCACAGGGTGACAGGGTGCTGGTGTCTGTAATGGGCACAGGGTGACAGGGGACTGTAGACACGTCTGTATGGGCGCAGGGTGACGATGCTGGAGGCTGGTGTCTGTAATGGGCGCAGTGTGACAGGGTGCTGGAGACTGTAATGGGCACAGGGTGACAGGGGACTGTAGACATGTCTGTATGGGTGCAGGGTGACGATGCTGGAGGCTGGAGACTGTAATGGGCACAGGGTGACAGGGGACTGTAGACACGTCTGTATGGGCGCAGGGTGACGATGCTGGAGGCTGGAGACTGTAATGGGCGCAGTGTGACAGGGTGCTGGTGACTAATGGGGACAGGGTGACAGGGGGCTGCAGACTGGTGACTGTTCTTCATATCACCATTAGATGCTCAAGGAACTTGGAGCAAAGTGGGGAGGCATGCTGGCGCAGCGGTAGAGTTGCTTCCTTACAGCGTCAGAGACCCGGGCTCAATCCTGACTACAGGTGTTGTCTGTACGGAGTTTGCACGTTCTTCCTGTGACCGCGTGGGTTTCCTGGGTGCTTGTTTGGGTACTCCAGTCTCTTCCCACACCCCAAAGACGTGCGGGCTTGTTGGTCAATTGTGAATCTGTGATTCGCCCCAAGTGTGTAGGTGATGGATGAGAAAGTGTGATAATATAACACTCGTGTGAACGGGTGATCAAGTCAGCCTGGATCCGGTGGGCCGAAGGGCCTTTTCCATGCTGTATCTCGTACCTACGAGCCAGGCAGAATTTATTTAAACAAAGAGGAATGCACTGGCAGGGGAGATGAAGGAAGCAGATATGATATGATATCAGATATGATAGCAGAGGCATTTAGACATAGAGAAACAGGAGAGAACGGAGAAAGAGAGACCATACGCAGGTAGACAGGGTTAGTTAAATCTGGCATTGAGCATATGATGGGCCAAAGGGCCTGCTCCTGTGGTGAGGTGTTCCTCTTGAGCTCTGCCATTCCTGGACTTCAAACCATTGACTCCTGCGCAACAAAGATTGAAAAATAACTTTGAACATGCTGAACAGGAACAGGCTTGATATTGATTGAATCATAAAAGCAATCTAGCTCTATTAGAAAGCTTTAGGTGGGGTTGGAGATGTTCTGTGTTAACGGAATAATAGCTGGGTGGGAGGGAGCCTGAGGTCCCTCGCACAGTGCTGCTGCTGTCACAGCTGCAAAGCCACGCTCCTCAAAGCTTCACTAATACTAGACGAAGTGGGTCCCCGTCACACGGGAGGCCTGGTGCCCCAATGCAGCCCGTTCCCCCAACGCAATATCCCACCACTCACCCATAGCCCCCAACTGCGCAGGTGCGGCTCATCTCCCCTCATCCCCAGCACTCTCTCCCCCTCCTCTTCAACCTCCCTCTTTCCCTTCTTCTCCTCCCCTCCCCAATCCCTCCCTCTCCTTTCCCCAATCCTCAGTCACTCCCACCCTCCCTTCATAACTCCTCTCCCCTCCCTAACCCCCTCCTCCTATCCCCATCTCCCCCCCCCCTCACCTCCCCCTATTCCCCCCACTATCTCTCCTCACCTCCCCCACTGACCTCCTCTCCCTCTATTCCCCACTCCCTACCTTCCCCACCTCTCCCTCTATCCCCCCTCCTCCCCCACTCTCCCTCCTCACCATCTCCCTCTTTTTTCCCCTCTCCTCCTACCCGCCCCAATCCCTCCCTCACCTGTCCTCTACCCTCAGTCACTTCCTAACTCCCTACCCCCCTCCTCTTCCTCTATCCCCTGTCCTCCTCACCTCCCCCACTCCCTCCCTACCCCTTCCTCTCCCACAATTCCCCCACTATCCCTCACTTCCCCAGGATCTTGAGGTTGCCGCTCCTCTGACCGGAGGCCCGCGACCGAATCCGGGAGGCGGCGCCGACCAGAAGCCTCGCCTACCGGAAGACGCGCCGGCCGGAAGACGTGCCGGGCGACGCCGGTGACTGACAGCGGACGCGGCCAATCAGTGCGGCGATGGTGCGGGTAGGGGCGTCGCCGTCCCAGCGGTAACCGACAGGAGAGGAGACCAATATGCGCATGCGTAGTTATTAAGGTTTTTCAACCTTAATAACTTTTAAAACATACCACCGATCGGAACAAAATTTGTTGCACTTGCGGCACAGGAGAATGGTGAGTAAGGTGGTGAAAAATCGTAGCGCTATCGTGCACCATTTTTGCGCAAATGTAAAAACAACGCAAACCGGAAGATAACAAGATGAGAGTTTTAGTTATGTATAGATAGATAGATTGATAGATATAGATAGATGACAGCACACAGCAGTCTGAAGGGTCCTGGCCCAAGATGTCACCTGTCATAGAGTCATATAGCAAGGAAACAGGCCCTTGGACCCAATGCCCATGTTGACCAACATGCCCCATCTCTGCTAGTCCCAGCTGCCCGCATTTGGTCCACATTCTTCTGTAACTATCCTATCCATGTACCTGCCCAAATATTTTTTAATTCTGTTATTGTTCCTGCCTCAATGGGTGCAGGGTGGCATGGTGGCGCAGCGGTAGAGTTGCTGCCTCATAGGGCCAGAGACCCTAGTTCCATCCTGACTAAGGGTGCTGTCTGTATGGAGTTTACACGTTCTCCCTGTGACCGCGTGGGTTTTTCTCCGGGTGCTCAGGTTTCATCCCACACTCCAAAGATGTGCGGGTTTGTAGGTTAATTGGCTTAGTTGCTGCCTGATCCGCTGAGTTCCCCCAGCACTTTGTGTTTTGCTCAAGATTGCAGCATCTGCAATCTCTAGTATCTCACAGTTACAGAGCTGCCCAGACCCCTCCCCTTCTCCCTCGCCCCTTCCCCCACTCGTTGTTTAACCAGCTCCACAGTTCTCCACATTGTAGCCCTCTTGAGATCATACCTGCCCCAGCCAACAATGGGCCTACCAGGTTGCCTGAGGTCATTGATCCTGGTCTTTACCCGCCTCCAGCTCTTCACACCCTCCACCACCTACTTTCAGTCTAAACAAGAGTCCCATCCCTTTTCTCCAGAGATGATGCCTGACCCGCTGAGTTACTCCAGCACTCTGTGTCCATGCTCTCTAGAGATGCTGCCTGACCCGCTGAGTTACTCCAGCACTTTGCATTTTGCTGGAGACTGCAGCATCTGCAGTTTCTTGTGTCTCCATGGCAGCTCCTGGCAACTTCTCGCAGTTGCAGAGCCGGCCCAGAGCCCGCCCACTGCAGCCCACTCTGCATGGATTGTCAATGGGCATTCCCACACCAGCTAGCTGCATGCTCAGACACTGACCAAACACACACAACCTTCCTCAGAACAATACGGTCCAACCTCTGCAGGTGAACGGCTCAGACCATACTGATTGGTTACATCGCTGCCTGGTTCAGCAACTTCAACGCAGGAATGAAAAAGACTACAAAGGGTACCCGGTCCATCACAGGTACTGACCTCCCCACCATCGAAGGGATCTACAGGAGTCGCTGCCTCAAAAATGCAGCCAGCAGAGACCCACACCATCCTGGCCACACTCTCATCTCGCTGCCATCGGGAAGAAGGTACAGGAGCCTGAAAACCGTGACCTCCAGGTTCAGGAACAGCTTCTTCCCAGCAACCATCAGGCCCTTGAACACTGCCCAACAACCTCAGCCACTGTGATCTTCTATGGACTGTGATCTGTGGTTGCACTACACTACACACTTTGGTTTTCATACTATGAAAGGTTATCTAATATTATGGTTATTAATTTATTGTATTAGAACAGAGAGGTACAGCACCGGAACAGGCCCTTAGGCCCACAATGTCTGTGCTGAACATGTTGCCAAGGCCATCACTTATCTGCCTGCATAGAACTGAGATCCCTCCATTCCCTGCATTCCACTGGCCTATCCAAAAGTCTTTTATATGCCACTAACGTCTCTGTTTCAACCACCATTGCCGGCAGCACGTTCCAGAGACCCACCACCTCCATAAAAAAACACATCTCCTTTAAACCTTCCCCCTTATATTTCACTTCTTCAAATTGTTCATGATTATATTTTTATCTGTGTTATTGCATATATGGGCCTGTTAAGCTGCAGAAAGAGTTTCTTGGTCAGGTCAGCGCAAGTTCCCTCCACCATGGGTACCATGGTCGGATAGTCAGCGACTAAACCGTCTCCCCCACCTGGTTTGCCAGGTGAGGAGGGGGCTGGGTACCCACCAGCAGGACCAAAAACATGACCTGTCAAAGGGCGGATGAGCTTCTAGCGAGCCAATGGCCATCCACACTTCAGTAGAAGTTGCGATCACTGTCGTACACGGCATTGTAAGGAATGATGATAAAGCACACACAGCAAAACCCTATACTTCCAGTGGCGGAAGTCCACGGGAACTGGAGGACAGAGATGTGTGGTGTGTCCGTCACCGTTCTCGTTGGAAATCAGCACCACTGCGCCACTAATGTTTTCAACGATGATGATGATGCACAGTTTCTTGGTCGGTACATATGACATTTACAGAGAAGGAGATCAAATTCCCCAAAGTTGGTGAGGACTCCACTTGTACTTCAAGTACGATAGGTTTGGATATTGTGCATGAAAGGTATACATTCAATGCCAGTATAGAATGGCAGGATGTACATTTCTAGGAAGGAACTGCAGGCACTGGTTTAAACCGAAGATAGACACAAAAAGCTGGGGTAACACAGCGGCTCAGGCAGCATCTCTGGAAAAAAGGAACAGGTGATGTTTCAGGTCGAGACCCTTCTTCAGACTGAGATTCGGGGAGAGAGGAACGAGAGATATAGACGGCGATGTGAATGAAATGCAATAATGTCACCTATTCCTTTTCTCCAGAGATGCTGTCTGACCCGCTGAGTTACTTTTTGTGTCTATCTTAGGATGGATATTTGAATGGAAATACCTATTCAAAGAATATTTTACAACCAGCATGAACAATTTCACCTGGTAGTTTCAATTTCTGTTTGGGAGTCAGCTTAGTTTAGTTTAGTTTAGTTTGGAGATACAGCGTAGAAAACAGGTCCTTCGGCCCAGAGTCCACGCAGACCAGTGATCACCCCGTACACTAACACACTATCCTACACACCTAGGGACAATTCTCTTTTACAATTTTACTGTAGTCAATGAATCTACAAAACTTTGAAGTGTCGGAGGAAACTGGAGATCCGGTGAAAACCCACGCAAGTCACGGGAAGAAGGTACAATCTCCGTATAGACAGCACCCGTAGTCAGAATCGAACCAGGGTCTCTGGTGCTGTAAGTTAGTAGCTGTACCACTGCACCACTGTGCGTTCACGGGCGAAACTCTTGCAACTGATTGTACCTTAATTGCAGTCAAGTACAAAATCCAGTCAGTCAAAAGACCGGTACCAAAGCAGCCAGTACTGAAGGAACACCCATGATGTTTTATTATTAATGTTTAATGTTTTATGTGTCATTTTTAATTGTTACTGTATGTCGTGTTGTTACTTGCGGGTGGAGCACCAAGGCAAATTCCTTGTATGTATACATACTTGGCCAATAAACTTATTCATTCATTCATCTTGCAGATCACATATTGGTTGTCCCGTTTTCTGCATAGTGAATCGTATTGAAGAATGACACAGTGGCACAGCGGTAGATTTGCTGCCTCACAGCACCAGAGATCCAGGTTCCATCTGACTACAGATGCTGTCTGTACGGAGTTTGTACGTTCTCACTGTGACCAGGAGGGGTTTCCTCCCACACTCCAAAGCCGTGCAGATTTGTAGGTTAATTGGCTTCTTTAAATTGTTCCTAGTGTGTAGGAAAGTGCTTGTGCGTGTGCTATTTGGTGAGGACTTGGTGGGCCGATAGGCCTGTTCCCACGTAAAGTAAAGTCTAAAGTAAAGTCTAAAGTGTTAAGGAGGCCCAAGGTTGCGGACAGCACTTTGGAAATGCAAGATTAACTGATGCGTATATTCACGGACACTTCAAGCAATTATTCTATTGCCTGGACCTTTGGAGATCACAAAATCCATGCATCATCGCAGTGAACACACAGTGGCAGGTATCATAGAACAGTACAGCACAGAAACAGGCCCTTCTGCCCACAGTGTCAGTGACAAACATGATGCCAAGACCAACTCACCTCTGCCTGCACGTGATCCATATCCCTCCAAACTGCATATCCATGTGCCTACCTAAAGGCCATTCTATCACCAACTAGAGAATGGCTCTGACCTGCATCATTAGAGACCCTCAATCTATCTTGTACTGGACTTTACCTTGTACTGAACGTTATTTCCTTTATCCTGTATCTGTACACTGTGGGCGGTTTGATTGTAATCATGTACAGTCTTTCCGCTGATTGGATCGCACTCAACAACAAAAAGCTTTTCACTCTCCATTAGTACGTGGCAATAATAAACAAAACTAAACTATGTAACCGTGAGAATATGAGTGCTTACACGGGTCAATACCTTGCCTGAAAGATGACACTGCAACACTCTCTTAAATCGTCACAGCAGCAGTTGAATCCACTATATTCTCAGAGGATTAGGCTTAATATTGTCACGTGTATCGAGGTACAGTGAAAAGTTTTGTCTTGCATGCCATCCAAACAGATCAGATAATACTATACATAAATACAATCAAGACAATCTCATGTACAATAGGTAGCACAAAGGGGAAGATACAGAGTGCAGAATATAGTTCTCAGCATTGTAGCGCATCGGTTCCAGAGACAAAGTCCAATGTCCACAATGGGGTAGAGGTGAATCTGCAGTTCCTTCCTACAAACCATGTTACTAAGTTCTCCGCATCCTTCCTGTATGTGATCTAGCCACTACGATAGTGTCGTCTGCAGACTTGTAAGAAGATTTATAGAAGGATTTGACCACACTTTCCCCATATCCCTTGATTTCGTTAGCCCCAAGAACTAAATGTAACTCTCTCTTGAAAACATCCAGTGAATTGGCCTGCACTGCCTTCTGTGGCAGAGAATTCCACAGTCCCCACCAGACTGGCCGGGAAGCTAATGGAATTGGGGCTCAACACCTCCCTGTGTGCCTGGGTCCTGGACTTTCTCACCACCAGGCCCCAGGTAGTCAAGATGGGAGGAAATACATCGAAGTCCCTCACCCTGAGCACAGGATCGCCCCAGGGTTGCGTCTTCAGCCCCCTATTGTACTCCCTGTACACACATGACTGTGTGGCTAAGTTCAGCTCCAACTCAATAATTAAGTTTGCTGATAACACTGTGGTGGTGGGCCTGATCTCAGACAACGACGAGAAGGCCTACCGGGAGGAGGTGGCTGATCTAGCACTCTGGTGCCAGGATAACAGCCTCCTCTTAAACATCAAAAAAACGAAGGAGCTGATCATGGACTTTAGGAGGGCACATCATCCGCGGACGTACACTCCATTGAGGATAAATGGGGATCCTGTGGATAGGGTGAACTGTTTTAAATATCTGGGAGTCCACATCTCCGAGGATATGACATGGGCATCACACGCCTCAGCACTCGTGAGTAAGGCAAGGGCAGCGCCTTTACCACCTCAAGCAATTGAGGAAATTCAGAGTGTCTCCGAGGATCCTCCAGTGCTTCTACGCAGCGGCGGTGGAAAGCATCTTGTCCGGGAACATTACCATCTGGTTTGGGAATTACTCTGCCAAGGTCAAGAAGGCTCTGCAGAGAGTAGTGCGTTTGGCCGAATGCACTATGGGAACTTCACTCACCCCCCTGCAGGAACTATACATCAGGTGCAACTCCAGAGCCAACAATATCATGAGAGATCCCTTCCACCCCTGCAACGGACTGTTCCAGCTGTTACGGTCAGGCAAACGCCTCCGTTGCCATGCGGTGAGAACGGAGAGGTTGAGAAGGAGTTTCTTCCCAGAGGCCATTCGGACTGTAAACACCTTTCTCACCAGGGACTAACTCTACTGAACGTTTTTCCTTCCATTATTTATTATGTAAAAGAATATGTGTGTTATGATTGTGTTTATAGTTTGTTTGGTTGTTTGGTTGTTTGTCTTTTTGCACAATAGTCCGCGAGCATTGCCACTTTCATTTCACTGCACATCTCGTATGTGTATGTGACAAATAAACTTGACTTGACTTGACTTGACTTGAGATTCATAACTCTCTGCGGGAAGAAAGTTTGTCCTCATCTCAGTCCTAACTGGCCTACTTATAAAAGATTCTTAAACAGTTGCTGTCATATGAAATTTAGACAGGTACATGGATAGGACAGATTGAGAGGGATATGGGCCAAACGCGGGCAGGTGGGACTAGTGTAGATGTGGCATGTTGGTGGGTGTGGGCAAATTTGGCCGAAAGGCCTATTTCCACGATATATTACTCTGTGGCTTGAATGGAACGAATGGGGTTCTGGTTAACATTTCACAAACTCGATACCAACTGGAAACGCTGTGCTTTTTCCAAGATTAATTGCCTGCCTCATGTTCCAATCATTAATTGTTGATGTTTATTCAAGATTTAAAAGTATGTCCCTGTATTGAAGTAAAAGTGATGAAGTAATTAGGCAGATAGCCAGCCAGCCACTCTCTGACATTGCAAAGAAGCCCTCTCACTGTCACTTACGTACAAGTAGAAATCCCTTGGTCATCACTTTCCACCTGAACTTCCAAGAGGAAGGATGTGAGAGTCAGGGAATAATCCACTGGCCAAACGCCATTGTGGGCCACAATCTGCTGTTGCCTCGCTCTCTCTCTCCATCAGCCTACCCCCATCCCCACATCCCCACGTTCCTCCAACATCTCTGCTCTGCTCCTGGTCTGGCCTCAGCTACCTCCCAATTCCCATCAGCTGGCCAAAAGCCTTCAAGTTGTCCCGTGATGATAGAATTCCACACCCCCCATCTCAAAACCCACCTATCTGAACTTGGAAACGATCCTGAGTAATCTCCATGTAGAAACAAAGAAATGCAGATGCTGGTTTGTACTAGAGATAAACACGGAGTGCTGGAGTACCTCAGCGGGTCAGGCAGCATCTCTGGAGAAAAAGGATAGGTGCCATGTTGGGTCGGGACCCTTCTTCAGACTGACTCTAGGCACAAGTCTGAAGAAAGTTCCCGAGCTGAAATATACCCATCCTTTTTCTCCAGAGATGCTGCCTGACCCGCTGAGTTACTCCAGCGCTCTGTGTCCATGTTCTCCAGAGATGCTGCCTGACCCGCTGAGTTACTCCAGCACTCTGTGTCCGTTCTCCACATGTCGATCTACTGAATAATCTCCATATTCGTCCATGTTTTTCATCATTGTCTTGCACCTCCATCAAATGTCTGTCAATGCTCATATTCTATCTTCAGGGTGCTCAGAGTCACAATTTGCTATTGTTTTATGCCAGTTTACTTGAAATTTAAGCTCAGAAATATGACCCATCTCTTCAAAATGTGGCTGAGGAATTGCTGCAGTGTCAAAAGTGATTACTATCAGCTGAGATATCTATCGTGGAATTCATCGCCACAGATAGAGGCCACTTCAATGGGTATTTGTGAGGCAAAGATGGACAAATTCTTGATCAATACGGGTGTCAAAGGCGTAAGAAGGAACTGCAGATGTTGGTTTAAACCGAGGATAGACACAAAAAGCTGGAGTAACTCAGCCGGACAGGCAGCATCTCTGGAGAGAAGGAATGGGTGACATTTCGGGTCGAGACCCTTCTTTCGACCAGTTAGGAATAAGGGAAAGGAGATATAGATGGTGATGTGGAGAGATAAAGAACAATGAGTGAAAGGTATGCAAAAAATTAACGATGATAAAAGAAACAGGCCATTGTTAGCTGTTTTATAGGGTGAAAATGAGAAGCTATTTTGAAAATGAGAAGCTGCCCAAGCAAAATATGAGATGCTGTTCCTACAATTTGCGTTTAGCCTCACTCTGACAATGGAGGAGACCGAGGACAGAAAGGTCTGTGTAGGAATGGGAAGGAGAATTAAAGTATTTGACAACCTGGAGATCAGGTTGGTTCACTCGGGCTGAGCGAAGGTGTTCAGCGAAACGATCGCCCAGTCTGCGTTTGGTCTCGCCGATGTATAAGTGTCCACATCAGGAACAATGGGTGCAGTAGATGAGGTTGGAGGAGGTGCAAGTAAACCTCTGTCAAAGGTTATGGGGAGAAGGCAGAGGAATAGGGTTGAGAGGGAAAGATACTGTAGATCATCCAAGATTGAATGGCAGAGTAGTCTTGATGGGCCAAATGGCCTATTTCTGCTCCTATGACATGAACTTATGAACTACCGATTCTACTTGCAAATTAACTTTTTAGGAATCTTGCACGCACCAGCACTCCCAAGTCCCTTTGCACTTCTGATTTCTGAATGGCCTAATTCCGCCCCTATGACTGTTATACTTCATATGAGAATCATGGGAATAGACGGTCCATCGATTCTCGGTGATGGTGCCACAAGTGAAGTTGACCACGAGCAGCAGAATTATCCCCAGAATCTTGGACCGTGTTGAGCCCACATTCATGATCACATCCGGACATCATCACTTTGCTATTCACGGGAGCTTGCTCTGCTCGTCGACTGCCTCATTAAACACTGAAAGGGTTCAGCATAGGGAACAAGTCATAACTTGAGGAATTGAAGCAAGCGGGAGAGCAGTGCCCCAGGCAGATACTTTAGACTTTACTTCAGACTTAGATAAAGCCTCTTTCACACTAACACGACTCTCTCTCACTTTATTTACTTTCTTTATTTCTATCTTTCCTTAAAGCTTAAAAAATGAAGGGGTACAATAAATGTAATAAGATATATGTGGCTTGTACTACTGTAACTTACTGTGCTTCTAATAAATACAAATATTTAAAAAAAAGAAAAAAAAAGACTTAGATACAGTGTGGAAACAGACCCTTCAACACACCGAGTTCGCACTGACCAACGATCATCCCGCGTACTAGCACTATTCTGCACATGAGGGACAATTTACAATGAACCTACAAACCTGTGTGCGTTTGGAGTGTGGGATGAAGCCAGAGCACCTGGAGTAAACCCACGTGGTCACAGGGAGAACGTACAAACTCTGTACCAACAGCGCCCGTAGTCAGGCGCTGTTAGGCTCTAGCGCTGCACCCTTTAGCTGCCCCATGTCCCCATGTTCCAGCTCCTTCTGTAATCACATGGTTTACAGCACTGCAAACCCCAGACAACCGTTATGGGGAGAAGGCAGGAGAATGGGGTTAGGAGGGAGAGATATATTAGCCTCAATTGAATGGTGGTGTAGACTTGATGGGCCAAATGGCCTAATTCTGCTCCTATCACTTATAACTTTATGACTTTATGAACACTTCAAGATCTGTGAGGCAGCAACTCTATTGCTGCGCCACCGTGCCAACGCATTGAATTGCAAAGATGAGAGGGCATGGATTTAAGGCGAGAGGGGAGAGGTTGAAAGGAGATGTACAAACTCAAGAGAACCTACATTCACTGGTGGGAGTGCAGGTCACCTTAAAAGGAGTGCTTGAGGTGAATATTAGTGATGGATTCAAGGGAAAACTGGACAGAGTAACAGGCGAGAATGGAGTGGGATAAGGGAAGCCATGTGACGATGAGGAACAGGATAATTTGAGAGACAGTAGCATGGAGCAGATGGGCGGAGTGTCCTGTCTCCAACCTGCACATTTGTTGGCCTCCAAACCTTTTATAAGGTCATGTGATAGGAGCAGAAATAGGCCATTCGACCCAACAAGTTGACTCCGCCATTCAATCATGGCTGATCTATCTTTCCCTCCATTCTCCTGCCTTCTCCCCATAACCTCTGACACCCGTTCTAATCAAGAATCTGTCTATCTCTGCCTTAAATATATCCTCTGACGGCCTCCACAACCTTCTGTGGCAAAGAATTCCACAGATTAACCACACTCAGCCTAAAGAAATAGCTCCTCATCTCCTTCCTAAAGGAACGTTCTTTAATTCTGAGGCTGTAACCTAGACTCTCCCACGAGCGGAAACATTCTCTCGACATCCACTCTAAGCCTTTCACTATTCTGTATGTTTCAATGAGGTTCCCCCTCATTTTTCCAAACTCCAGCGCGTACAGGCCCAGTGCCGTTGAATGCTCATCATATGTTATGTTCCTTTTCTGGGAAATTGGGTGGTGGATATAGGACATTCCAGCAGAAGGATATGCCCTGCGGCGCACAATTCCGTGCTAAACATGATGTCAAGTTAAATCAATCTTCTCTGTCTGTACGTGATCCATATCTATCCATTCCCTCCCATATCCACATGCATATCTAAACGTCTCTTAAACACCACTATAGTATCTGCCTCCACCACCACCCCACGGCAGCACGTTCCAGGCACCCCCCACCCTCCTTGTGAAATAAAGCTTTAAACTTTGCCTAACTTACCATAAAGCTACGTCATATTTCCACCCTGGAGAAAAAGGTTCTGGCTGCATATCCTATCTATGCCTCTCATAAGTTTATATACTTTATTTTTGGAGATACAACGTGGAAACAGGCCCCCAGGCCCACTGACCAACATTGCTAGTTCTATTCCATGCACTCGGGATAATTTACAGAAGCCAATTAACCTACAAATCTTTAAAGTGTGAGAAGAAACTGGAGCACCTGGCCAAAAAAAGGTTGGGAACGACTGCTTTAGAGTGTGAGAAGAAACTGGAGCACCTGGAGAAAACCCACACGGTCACAGGGAGAACGTACAGACTCCGCGCAGACAGCACCCGTAGTCAGGATCGAACCTGGGCTGTGAGGCAGTAATTCTACCGCTGCGCCACTGTACTGCCCTGCGCGATCATGTCTCTCTTCAACCTCTGACATTTCGACTGGTTCGCCTCAAGAATCAAGGAGCCATTTAATTCATGTTGTGACATGACTCTATTGGAGAGGACTTAATTGTTAGCTGCATTAGACATTGTAAGCATTCTCTTACACTCTGTAAAATGGTGCACATCTCCCTAACACACCAAAATTACTCTGGGCCATTAGATATTTTGGAACATAATTGTCTTTGAAATTAAGGTAATGGCCTACTCTATGCCAGAAATATCCCTGCAGATACAATTAGAGTGCAGCCTCGATAACATTGCAGCATTGCCTCAGTGTTCACTTCCATGTGAAAGCTGCATCAACAGAGGCACACAACTGCTTTCCTGTGGCAGTGGCAGCCGCTGCCCCTGGAAGCTGACGGGGTGAGAGGAAACTATATTCTGCTTTAGATAGGCACTAAATGCTGGAGTAACTCAGTGGGACAGGCTGCTTTTCTCTGGGAGAAAAGGAATAGGTGACGTTTTGGGTCAAAGAGTCATAGGGTTATGCAGCGTGGAAACAGGCCCTTCGGCCCAACTTGCCCAAAAGGACCAACATGTCCCCGCTTGGTCCATATCTCTCCAAACCTGTCCTATCCATGTGCCTATCTAACTGTTTCTTAAATGTTGAGATAGTCCCTGCCTCAACTACCTCCTCTGGCAGCTTGTTCCATACACCCACCACCATTTGTGTGAAAAGGTTACCCCTCAGATCCCTATTTAATCCTTTCCCCTTCACCTTGAACCAATGTCCTCTGGTCCTCGATTCACATACTCTGGGCAAGAGTGTGGTTTACACCGAAGATAGGCACTAAATGCTGGAGAATCTCAGCGGGGATAGGCAGCATCTCTGGAGAACAGTCTGAAGAAGGGTTGAGACCATTCTTCAGACTTAGTCGGGGGGGGGGGGGAAGGAAACTGGAGGTATGAAAAGATTCAGAACAAATCAGAGCCAGCATCAGTGACCAAGGAAAGGTGGAGCCCACCCAACAGTCCATTGTTGGCTGTGGAAGAGGTGATAATGAAGGGATATATGGATCCAAAACGATATTCTGCTTGATTCATCAATACTCTAATGACATGAAGTAATATGAACCGGTTACATTATAATAACCCAGTCTGAACAATACTGTTCAGTGCTTCACTGCTATGAGTATGAGTTCGTGTTTAGCATCAAATACTAGAAGCGTTAGATTTAAAGTGAGAAAGGCAAAATTAAAAAGTGTGCAGGGCAAAGGTTTATTTACAGAGAGGAGTGGGTGCCTGAATGCAGGCAGCGTTAGGGGTGATGGTGGGGGCAAATACGATAGTGGTGTTTAAGAGGCTTTTAGGTAGGCACATGGATATGTCGGGACAGGTATCTAAACAGATGATATTAATTTATTTTGACATCATGTTTGGCCTTGACATTGTGGGCTGAAGGGCCCCTTCCTGGTTTGTATCTTCCTAGGTTTAGTTTAGAGACGCAGCATAGGAACAGGCCCTTCGGTGAACTGAGTCCATGCTGACCATTGATCACCCATTCACACCAGTTCCAGATAGACGCACAATGTTGGAGTAACTCAATGGGACAGGCATCATCTCTGGAGAGAAGGAATGGGTGACGTTTTGGGTCGAGACCGTTCACCAGTCTCAATGTCTTCGGTGTAAAGCAGCATCTGCAGATTCATAGAAACATAGAAAACAGGTGCACGAGGAGGCCATTCGGCCCTTCGAGCCAGCACCGCAATTCATTGTGATCATGGCTAATCGTCCCCAATCAATAACCCGTGCCTGCCTTCTCCCCATTTCCCTTGATTCCACCAGCCCCTAGAGCTCTATCTAACTCTCTCTTAAATCCATCCAGTGATTTGGCCTCCACTGCCCTCTGTAGCAGGGAATTCCACAAATTCACAACTCTCTGGATGAAAAAGTTTTTTCTCACCTCAGTCCTAAATGGCCTCCCCTTTATTCTAAGACTGTGGCCCCTGGTTCTGGACGCGCAACATTGGGAACATTTTTCATGCGTCTAGCCTGTCCAGTCCTTTTATAATTTTATAAGTTTCTATAAGATTCCCCTCATCCTTCTAAACTCCAGTGAATACAAGCCTAGTCTTTTCTATCTTTCCTCATATGACAGTCCCGCCATCCCAGGGATCAATCTCATGAACCTATGCTGCACTGCCTCAATCACAAGGATGTCCTTCCTCAAATTAGGAGACCAAAACTGTACACAATACTCCAGATGTGGTTTCACCAGAGCCCTATACAACTGCAGAAGAACCTCTTTACTCCTATACTGAAATCCTCTTGTTATGAAGGCCAACATTCCATTAGCTTTCTTCACTGCCTGCTGTACCTGCACACCAACTTTTAGTGACCGGTGTACAAGGACACCCAGGTCTCGCTGCACCTCCCCCTTACCTAACCGAACCCCATTGAGATAATAATCTGCCCCCTTGTTTTTGCCGCCAAAGTGGAAAACCTCAGATTTATCTATATTATACTGCATCTGCCACGCATCTGCCCACTCACTTAACCTGTCCAGGGCACCCTGCAACCTCCTAACATCCTCTTCACAGTTTCTTCCCACACGGTGATGCCTTACAGCGCTTTCAGCCCCGGGTTCGATCCTGACCCGGTTTGATCTTGATATAAGTGTAAATTGTCTCTAGTGTGTGTCGGATAGTGTTAATGCAGGAATTGCTGGTTGGCGCGGACTTGTTGGGCCGAAGGGCCTGTTTCTGCGTTGTATCTCTAAACTAAACTAGTTATGTTATCCCACTTTCCACATTAGGGGCAATTTACAAAGGCCAATTAACCTACAAACCCACAAAGGTCAGCACTGAAGCTCTCCATGCATGCATACACCTCAAGTTCTCCACAGACGTAGGACTATTTTTGAGGGGCAGTGGCGGTGGAAAGTCAGGGACGGACTGGCGAATGAAAGCTCTGTCCATTTTTTCTTGGGTTTTTATTCAGACCATTGGTTCTGAAATTCTTGAAGATTGGGAAAACTTAGGAAGTTTGGAACTCTGCAAACGTACTCCGCAGAAACAGACCCTTCGGCCCACCTAGCCCATGCCGACCATGCTGGCATGCTGGGCTCATCCCATTTGCCTGAACTTGGCCCACCTCCCTTTAAACCCTTCCTATCCATACATCTGCCCAAACGCCTTTAAAAGTCAGAATGGTAGTCACTTCTATCGCTTCCTTTGGCAGCTTTTCCCAGATGCCGACTACCCTTTGAGTGAAAAAGTTGCAGAGGTCACTCTTAAATCTCTCCCTTCTCACCTTAGCGTATGTCCTCTAGTGTTAGAATCCTCAACCCTGAGATAAAGACTGTGAGCGTTCACTTTATCAGTGCCCCTCATGATCTTGTCCACCTCAAAAAGGTCACTCCTCAGCCTCCTACCCTCCAAAGAAAAAAGTCCCAGCTTATCCAAGCTCTCCCTATAACTCAAGCCCACAAGCCCAGGTAACGTCCTGGTGAATCATGCCTTAGATTTACAACCCTGTCGCTCCACTGCAAGAGTGGGCTTCAGCGGCTAGTGAAGGGTATTAAATCCTGAGGAAATGTTATTGCTAGAACTCTTTGACAAGTGCTAGTATGCCTGTGTTGATGTACTCCTTGCATCGAGTAAATCAAGAAATGGCCAACACAAATGTTGAGAGGAACATTAACAGAATGAGATTTCAGAGGCCGGGTAGCATTCAGAGTTATTCAGACGTGGGAACGAGCACATGACATCCCTGGACACCATAGAGCAGGGGTGAAGAGAGTTTATTTTATCCCTGTAACTGTACATTCACAGATATGGATGCAGTGCCGGTGGAAAGGCCACGTACCAGAGCAGACGGCACGGTGGCGCAGCGGTAGAGTTGCTGCTTCACAGCGCCTGAGACCTGGGTTCAATCCCGACGACGGGTGACGTCTATACGGAGTTTGTGGCGACGTGAGTTTTCTCCGGGTGCTCCGGTTTCCTCCCGCATTCCAAAGACGTGCAGGTTTGCAGGTTAATTGACTTCTATAAACTGTCACTAGTGTATGGAGGAGCTGGTCGCCATGGACTCGGTGGGACGAAGGACCTGTTTCCATGCTGTGTCTCTGAACTAAACTAAACTAAGAAGCATCTAGGACGTCAGAAGAAGGGTCTCAACCCGAAACGTCGCCTATTCCTTCGCTCCATAGATGCTGCCTCACCCGCTGAGTTTCTCCAGCATTTTTTTGTCTACCTAAAACTATGGAGCTGTCAGTTTGTAATAACAAGGAACTCCAGATGTTGGTTTACACCAAAGAAAGACACAAAATGCTGAAGTAACGGTTGGTCAGGCAACATCTCTGGAGAACATGGATAGGTGACGTTTCGGGTCATGTCTGAAGAAGGGTCTCAACCCAATATGTCACCTGTCCATGTTCTCCAGGGAGGCTGCCTGGCCCGCTGAGATACAAAAAGTGTTAGTTTTTAGGGGGGGGGGGGGGGGGGGGGGGGGGGGGGGGGGGGGGGGAGGAGAAGCTGATATCTGGAACACATGTCACAAGGGGTGATACAGACAAATAATCTCACAACATTTAAGCAGTTGAACCACAAAGGTATAGAAGACTCGATGCAGGTAAATGCGATTAGTGTAATACTTGGAGACACCAGAGACTGCAGATACTGGCACCTTGAGCAAAGACAAAGTGCTAGCTGAACACACAGAGAGTGGCCCCTGGGTTGATCTGGACTTGCTCCGGCAGTTAGAGTCATAGAGTGACACAGTGTGGAAACAGGCCCTCCAGCTCAACTGCATCACACCAACCAACATGCCCCGTCTATACTAGTCCCACCTGCCTGCGTTTGCCTAATAACCCTCTAAACCTGTCCTATCCATGTACCTGTCTAAATGTTTCTTAAACGTTGCAATAGTACCTGCCTCAACTACCTCCTCCAGCAGCTCATTCCATTCACCCACCACCTGTGTAAAAAAAGTTACCCCTCAGCTTCCTTTAGTTTTAGTTACGTTTTAGAGATACAGCGGCCCACTGGGTCCCCGCCGACCAGCGCTCCCCGCACATCAACACTATCCTACACCCACTAGGGACATTTTTTACATTTACCAAGCCAATTAACCTACAAACCTGTACAACTTTGGAGTGTGAGAGGAAATCAAAGATCTCGGAGAAATCCCACGCAGATCATGGGGTGATCTCCTCGGAGTGGTACCTAGCCTATCAATAATCAAACTTCGTACAGACAGCTCCCGTAGTTGGGATGGAACCCAGGTCTCCGGAGCTGACCACCCTATTAAATGCTTCCCCTCTCACCATAAACCCATGACATCTGGTTCTTGATTTCCCCAACCCTGGTTAAAAGGCTGTGTGCATTCACCCGATCTATTCCTCTCATGATTGATGTGTACTTCCAATTTTGAGAAGCAACTGGATGAAGGAATGAAAGCAGTCATGAGCCTGAGGAGGCTGGCGAGGCAGAGCCACGCTTGCATAGGGAGGAGCAGCGCACACACTGGCTCCCATCGTTCAGGCTGTCAGGAACACGAGGAACACCGCAGTTCCAGGAACTGGATCTTCTCCATTCCACTTATGCACTATAAAAGGTAATCCACTGGAAACTGGTGAGACACTACATGGCACGCTGACAACTCAAAATAAATGCATGTTCACCCAACAAGTCCAGAATCCACAACAAGCTCTACTCTAAACAGGACTCAACCTCCACACAGACTTCAGTGCAAAGATAAAACAGGCTAACACTACAAGAAACGACACAACGTGTTGGAGTAACTCACCTGAAGAACGGTCTCAACCCGAAACATCACATATTCCTTTTCTCCACAGATGCTGCCTGACCCGCTGAGTTACTCCAGTACTCTGTGTCCATGTTCTTCACAGATGCTGCCTGACCCGCTGAGTTACTCCGGCACTCTGCGTCCATGTTCTCCACAGATGCTGCCTGACCCGCTGAGTTACTCCAGCACTCTGTGTTCATGTTCTGCATCAGGCAGCATCTCTGGAGAACATGGCTAGGTGATGTTTCAGGTGGGGACCCTTCTTCAGACAACTTCCGCTCCAGTCTGAAGGAGGAGCGCTAACCAAAACATCACCTACCCACATTCTCCAGCGATCCTGCCTGACCCACTGAGTTACTCCAACAGTTTTTGTATTTTTTCCAAAATCAGCATCTGCATTTGCTTGTTTCTCCTAACACTACAGGTGCTGGACTCAATGTCAAACCACCAGAGGCGCCACCTTTAGCAGGAAATGGTATACTGAGATCACATCAGCCCTAGTGCCGTCTTTAACTATGGCTGAGAGCTTCAAGTTCCTAGGCATGAATATTACCAACAATCTGTCATGGACCAACCACTGAACAACAGCCAAGAAAGCCTCTACTTCCTGATGAGGTGAGGAAATTTGGCATGTCTCCATGACTTATACAAACTCCTGCAGAGGTACCATAAAAAACATACTGTCAGGTTGCATCACCGCTTGGTTCCGGATTAGTTTTGCCCAGATCTGCAAGAAATTGCAGAGAGTTGTGGACGTAGCCCAGTCCATCACATAGGCTTCTGAACGGTCCTTCCTTAAGCTAGGGAATTGACCGATTCACCTCTACCCCATTGTAGACATTGGGCTTTGTCTGTGGAACTGATGCGCTACAATGCTGAGAACTATATTCTGCACTCTGTATCTTCACTCTATCTATTGGAGAAAATGGAGTGGGATTTGACGCACCCTCATGAAACCGGCTACAAACATCACCCGGCTAGCCCGGTAAAGGAACCCCCAAGGAAAAATGAAAAGAGGTCGCCCCAGGAACAGCTGGAGAAGAGGTGTCTGAGAGTGGGCTCAACTGGGGAGATCTCAAAGGAACTGCCAACAACCGAATGAGGTGGTGGACATTTGTCAATGGCCTATGCTCTCTAGAGGAGCAAAGGGCTTAAGAGGAAGAAGGTCTATTGTACCTGAGTTTAGCTTGGTTACATTTACATAAGAGCCTTCTCTGATGTGATAGTTCAGCGTGCAAAACCAAAGCTTTTCAATGTGCTTCAGACATTAGGTGACAATAATAAAGCAGAACTTATTCTGATTTGCAGAGTTCTTCCTGGTGTGCCAACCAATAGTTATTGTTTAGGAAGCACTGATTTTGCTAAGTGATTTATGAAGCAGATTTATCAAATGGTCACTGTGCATGGGAGCTTACCATGGTAAGCATAAACTGCCTCCTGAGATGATGACAGGCACAATAGAAAGGCAAGCCTCTCTTTCCACTCATTTAAGTCATGGTCCATGACAAAAAAAAGACAGTGCTGGAGTAACTCAGGCAGCATCTGTGGAGAGCATGGATTGGTGATGTTTCGAGTCGCGACCCTTGGTTCATGACACAAGTTGCATCCATACATTCATAAGTGATAGGAGCAGAACGAAGCCATTCGGCCCATCAAGTCTACTCCGCCATTCAATCATGGCTGATGTATCTTTCCCTCACCTGCATTCTCCTGCCTTCTCCTCATAACCCTTGACACCCTAACTAATCAAGAACCGGTCAATATCTGCTTTAAAAATACTCACTCATATCCTCCACAGCCGTCTATGGCAATGAATTCCACAGATTCACCACCAAATGCAACACTTCGCTAGCGTCCTGAACAGTGTTCCACACACCACTGCGTGGAGTTATAAGACCCACACAGCACAGAAACAGGCCTTCAGGCCAATTCATCCCCATTTGCCCATGTTTGGCCCATTTCCCTCAAAACCTTTCCATTCCATGTATCTGAGCCAAACGTTATTGTTTAGGACGTTACCTTGCACCAAACGGTATTTCCTTTATCCTGTATCTGTACACTATGGAGGGCTTGATTGTAATCATGTATAGTCTTTCAACTGACTGGATAGTGCGTGCCAAAACGTTATTCTCTGTACCTTGGTAAATGGACAATAAGCTAAACTTAACTAAACCGTCACATACTATCAAATAGTTCTCTGTCATTTTAGCCACCTCCAATCACTCGCCACATCTTCCCATCTCCCCCCCCCCCCTGTCTGCTTTCCGCAAAGACCGCTCCCTCCGTAACTCCCTGGTCAATTCTTCCCTTCCCTCCCGCACCACCCCCTCCCCGGGCACTTTCCCTTGCAACCGCAAGAGATGCAACACTTGTCGTTTTACCTCCCCCCTCGACTCCATTCAAGGACCCAAGCAGTCGTTCCAGGTGCGACAGAGGTTCACCTGCATCTCCTCCAACCTCATCTATTGCTTCCGCTGGTCTAGATGTCAGCTGATCTACATTGGTGAGACCAAACACCTCCGCTCGGTCCGCATTAACCAACCTGATCTTCCTGTGGCTCAGCACTTCAACTCCCCCTCCCATTCCGAATCCGAACTTTCTGTCCTGGGCCTCCTCCATGGCCAGAGTGAGCACCACCACAAATTGGAGGAGCAGCACCTCATATTCCGCTTGGGCAGTTTGCACCCTAGCGGCATAAATATTGACATCTCCAATTTCCGGTAGCCCTTGCTGTCTCCTCCCCTTCTCAGCTCTCCCTCAGCCCTTGGGCTGGCTCGTCCTCTTCCTTTCTTCTTCCCGCCCCCCCCCCCCCACCCCCCATCAGTCTGAAGAAGGGTTTCGGCCCGAAACGTTGCCTAGTTCCTTCGTTCCATTGATGCTGCTGCACCCGCTGAGTTTCTCCAGCTCTTTTGTCTACCTTAACTAAACCCAACCTGCCTCAACTACATCCTCTGGCAGCTCATTCCAAATACCCACCACCCTCTGAGCAAAATGATTTCTATTGAATCTGGCCCCTCTGACTTTAAACCTTTGCTTTCTACAGGTATTTCTTGATTCCTCCACTCTGGGAAACCTGCTGCAGTAACTACTGTACATGACCAAAGTGGCG